>NC_084461.1:58810000-59110000 GCF_027409185.1 Cynocephalus volans | reverse complement strand
CCAAGAAGAATCTGAACAAACAGTCCTTGATGGGTTCGTTCCCTTTTTGTCCAATCACATTTCTGCACATCTGTCCATTCTTCACCAAACCTAAGCATACAAGTAGACAGTTTTCCCTGGATCTTTAGGTCTTTATTTCTGAATGCTCTGGTAGTGGATTGAATTATGTCCCCTAAAACTCACTGAAGCTTGAATTGTGTCCCCCAAGTTTTATGTATAAGAAACTTGGTCCCCACTGTGAGTGTTAAGACGGTGGGAAATCGTATTACGGTAATTGAAAGGTGGTGCCTTGAAGAGCTGATATGATTGTAGGACCATGCCATAGTGAATGGGTTAAAAATGGTGGTCAGGGGCATGGTTCTGAGGGCTTTAAAAGAAGAGAGAAGAAAATCTGTCTCTCTCTGTGCTCTCTCCGCTTCCACAGTCTTGTAATGTGAGACCCCTAGGTCACTGTCACCGCCGTCAGATGGACTTTGGACTTCCCAGTCTCAGAACTTGTAAGCAAATAAATTTTGTTTTCTTTATAAAATACCCAGTTCTGTGTATTTTGTTATAAGCAACAGGAACAGACAGTGCCCATGTCATATAAAATTTTGATTAAATAAATCTGTTAGCTTTTCTATTGTTAACCTGTCTTTTCATTATAGGAGTGTCAGCTGTGATCCTTATGATGGGTGAGGAAAGGTATTACACCTTTCTGACCTATAGTAACAACCCTCAACAAACGAGGAACAAAAGGAAGCTTCCTCAACCTGATAAATGCCATCTATGAAAAAACTCACTGCTAATATTACCCTTAATGATGAAAGACTGTATACTTTCCCTTAATATCAGGAACAAGAGAAGGATGTCTGCTCTTGTCACTCCTGTTTAACATTGTATTAGAGGTTCTAGCCAGGAAAATTAGGCAAGAAGATGAAATAAAGTCATTCAGATTGGAAAGAAAGAAGCAAAACTATCTCTGTTTTCAGATGACATGATCTTGCATATAGAAAATCCTTAGGAATCCACTAAAAACTATTGGTACTAATAAACAATTTTGTCAAGGTTAAAGATGCAAGATCAGTGTACAAAAGTCAATTCTATTTTTATGCATTTGCAGTGAACCATCCAAAAATGAGATTAGGAAAATGATTCCATTTGTAATAGCACCAAAAAGAGTAAAATACTTGGGGTGGGTAACTTAGCTCAGTTGGTTAGAGTTTGGTGTTGATAACAACAAAGCCCAGGGTTCAATCCCTGTATTGGCCAACCAAAGCAAACAAACAAACAAACAAACAAAATTCCCTAACTAAACCAAACCAAACCAACAGCAATAAAAAGAATAAAATACTTAAGAATAAGTTTCACAAAGGAGGTACAAAACTTACACTTTTTTTTTTTTTTGGTGGCTGGCCAGTATAAAGATCTGAACCCATGAACTTGGTGTTAAAAGGCTGCATTCTAATATAGCTTGTACTTTGAAAACAACAAAACATTGTTGGAAGTAATTAAAGAAAATCTAAGTAAATGGAAAGACATCTCATGTTCATGGATTAGATGACTTAATATTGTTAGAATGAAAATACTCTCTGTGATGGTTAACTTTGAGTGTCAACTTGACTAGATTAAGGAATACCTAAAAGCATAGTAAAGCATTACTTTTGGGTGTTTCTGTGAGAGTTTTTCTAGAGATTAGCTTGTGAGCCTGAGGGGACTAGGTGTGGAAAATCCATTCTCAACATGGACAGGAACCGTCCACTCTGCTGCGGGCCTGGAGAAAACAAAAACAGGAAAATGGCAAATATATCTCTCTATCTGCTGGAGCTGGGATACACTCTTCTCTCCTGTTTGTAGACATCAGAACTTCTGGGCTGGCCCATGGCTCACTCGGGAGAGTGTGGTGCTGATAACACCAAGTCAAGGGTTAAGATCCCCTTACCAGTCATCTTAAAAAAAAAAAAAAAAAAAAAGAACTCCGGGCTTTCCAGCCTTTGGGTTCTAGGACTTACATCAGCGGCAGTCCCTGGGCTGTCAGGCCTTTGGCCTTGGACTGAGAATTACACCATTGGCTTCCCTGGTTCTGAGGCTTTCAGACTTGGACTGAGCCATGCTACAGGTATTCCTGGGTCTCCAGCTTACAGGAGGCCTGTTGTGAAACTTCTCATCCTTCATAGTTGTGTGAGCCAATTCCCTTAATAAGTCCTCTCTCATATATCTATATACGTATCCTACTGGTTCTGTCTCTCTGAAGACCATGACTAATACACTTTCCAATTTGATCTGTAGAGTCAATGCAATCACTATCAAGTCCTAGCTGGCTTCTTGCAGAAATTGACAAGTAGGGCCAGCCCGTGGCTCACTCGGGAGAGTGTGGTGCTGATAACACCAAGGCCGCGGGTTTGGATCCTATATAGGGATGGCTGGTTAGCTCACTGGCTGAGCGTGGTGCTGACAACACCAAGTCAAGGGTTAAGATCCCCTTACCGGTCATCTTTAAAAAAAAAAACAAAAAAGAAATTGACAAGTTGATCCTAAAATTTATACGGAAATTCAAGGGACCCCAAATAGCCAAAAAATATTAAAAAAGAACAAATTTGGAGGACTTACATTTCCCAACTTCGAAATTTACTACAAAGGTACAGTAATAAAAATAGTGTGGTACTGGCATAAGAATAGACATATAAATTAATGCAATGAAATTGAGAGTCTAGAAAGAAACCCTAATACTGGCAGTCAATTGGTTTCTGACAAGAATGCAAGACAATTCAATGAATAAAGAATAGGTTTTTTTGTTTTTTTACAAATGGTGCTGGGACAACTAAATATTTTTTCCACGAGGAAAAAAATGAAGTTGGTCCCTTTCCTCATATTACAAGCAAAAATGAACTCAAAATATTTAAAGACCTAAATTTAAGAGTTAAAAAAATGGTCTTACTCTGTTCAGGCTGCTCTAACAAAATACCACAAACTAGGTGGCTTATAAACAGAAATTTATTTCTCATAGTTCTGGAGGCTAGGAAGTCCAAGATCAAGGCACTGGCAGATTCAGTGTCTGGTGAGGGCCTGCTTACAGGTTTATAGTCAGCTGACTCTTCACTGTGTCATCACATAGCAGAAGGGGCAAGGAGTCTCTCTGGGATCTCTTTATCAAGGCACTAATCTCATTCACAAGGGCTCCACCCTCATGACCTAATTACCTCCCAAAGGCCTCACCTTCTAATTACATCATCTTGGGGATTAGGACTTTGACGTGTAAATTTTGGGGAGACATAAGCATTCAGACCACAAGAACTAAAAAACAAAACAAAACAAAAACAGACCACAAGAATTATAAAACTGTTAGAAGAAAACAGGTATAAATCTTCACGACCTTGGTTAGGAAATGGTTTCTTAGATATATCAAAAGTACAAGCAACAAGAGAAAAAATAGATAAATTAGACTTCATCAAAACTAAAAACTTGTGCTGCTCAAAGGATACCATCAAGAAAGTGAAAAGACAACTCAGAATGGGAGAAAATATTTGCAAGTCATGTTATCTGATAAGGGAATTGTATGCATGCTACAACAGGCATGAACCTTATAAACGTGGCTAACTGAAAGAAGTCAATCGCAAAAGAGCATGTAAATCACAAAAGTGCATGATTTCATTTATACGTAATGTCCACACAGGCAAATCTATACATTTATATAGAGAGGAAGCGGCTGCCTAAGGCTGGTCCAGGGAGGGTGTGGAGGAAGGAGAGAAGAGGTGGAAATGGGGAGTAACTGATAATGGATACAGCGTTTCTTTTTGAAGCAACGAAAATGTTCTAAAATTGTAGTGGTTAGGAGGGACTGGGAGGAGGAGGAGGGAAGGGAAAACGGAGAGAAGTTGGCCAAGGGGAACAAAATTACAGTTGGATAAGAGGAATAAGTTCTGGTGTTCTATGCCACAGTAGAATGACTATGGTTGACAGTTCAGTTCTGTATATTACATAATAATTAGAGGAGAAGCTTTTGAGTGTTTTCACTGCCAAGAAATGATAAATGCATGAGGTGATGGTTACAATTACTACCCTGAGCTGATCATTATACAACATATATACATATCAAAACATCAGATTGTACTCCATTGCCATGTACAATTACAATGTGTCAATTAAAATAAGATAAATTTTTTAAAAAGGTAAAATATTTTAAAAGTTCTAAAATTGATTGTGGTGATAGTTGCACAACTCTGTGAATATACTAAAAACTATTGAAATGTATGCTATAAATGGGTGAATTGGATGGTAAGTGGACGAAAATCAAGGCTGCCAAGGCAGAAGTAATTTTATAAAGATTTATTGAAAGACAAACTTTCAATAAATTTTTCTTAAAAGACAAACTTGAAGGGCCGGCCCGTGGCTCGCTCGGGAGAGTGCGGTGCTGATGACACCAAGGCCCCGGGTTCGGATCCCATATACGGATGGCCGGTTCGCTCACTGGCTGAGCGTGGTGCTGACAACACCAAATCAAGGGTTAAGATCCCCTTACCGGTCATCTTTTAAAAAAAAAAAAAAAAAAAAAAAAAAAGACAAACTTGAAGATCAATTTGCCCACAGAGTTGGAAAGTGCTCCAAAGACTATTATAAGCAAAGTCATTTTATAAGGAGGTTTCAAAAGGGAGGGGGAAAGTTTCAAGTACAGTTGTCCCTTTCTCACCAAACACAAGATCACAATCATTGGCTACTGATTGCAACATGGGAACAAAAACGTCTATGTGCAACCTGAGGCTCCATGCTTCATCTATTCTTAACAGTATCTAAATGGCTTTTTCAGAACCAGTATGTTATACATAAACCAATAAATCAGCAATTCTCACCACATACATTATTTATCTTATGAACAAGTCATTGACATTGAGTTCACGAAACTTATCTCAAGTCAGTGAGTTTTGGAAAACTTGCTTCATTTTGATTATTTCCTTTATCAATCTCAAAAAGCTGTTATAAAAAAATTAGGAATGCATTTTTGGATATCCCAAGGTAAAATAAAATAAAAGAACCTAAGGCTGGCCAGTTACCTCAGTTGGTTAGAGGGTGGTGTTATAACACCAAAGTCAAGGGTTTGGATCCCCATACCAGCCAGCTGCCAAACAAAACAAAATAAAAAGCCAGATTTTGGTCAACCTAATGCGTAAAAAAATTATAAATAATTGTTACTTTAACCATTGAGTTTGAACATTTGTCGACATATTTCTTGACTTTCCCTCCTCATTTTCAAGTCTATGGGAATTGTTCTTCAAGTTTTTTCTCATTTTTCTTTTAAGGGAATTATCTTTTCTATTACTGATTGTTTGAAAAATTCTTTAGATGCTAAAGATATTAAGGAAATTACTTTGACTTTAATTCCAGCTTTGGGTTCCTTGCCTGGGCCATGGTCAGGTATAGTTTCTACACTTTTTAAAATATTTTCTGATCCAACGCTTGTTTCTGCCCACCATAATCTTTGACTTTAATTTATTCATGGTGATTGAGTGGTTGGCCAGTGAGAACTAGATTTGGAAGGAGTCACAAAAGTCAAACTCTCTCCAGTCTGGCTTGGGAAGGGTCATATGACTGTAAGTTAAGGCTAGAGTGGGGTGCTGACATCTTTTGCTGGAATCACTGGGATAGACCACAATCTTATCATGACATCCACCTATTGAGGGACATTTGGTGACTCCCTTGCTGCCAGCCTACATAAAGTTTCAACCTGTCTCCTCAAGTTGGTTCTTGTTCTTCCGTTCCTATCCAGCCTCACCATTGTCTTTTCTGCTTCACTGCACCAGGGCTACAAGGCACTTCCAGGAATAGAATCCTTCAAATGGCTCCTAATTTGGGGAGGGGATTTTACCTTAGATTGGAAGCGTTTTATCTCAGAGGTAAATGGGGATCCGAACCCTTGACCTTGGTGTTGTAACACTGTGCTCTAACCAACTGAAACAACTGGCCAGCCTAGATTGGAAGCATTTTAAAGCATGATTCGATTTGCATTTTAACCTGCAAATATTTTTAAGCTTCACTAATAGCGAAAGAAATGCAAATCCAAACAGAAAATATACTGTGTGGTAGACAGAGAGATGCATGTCCCAGATCCCACCTCAATGGGGGGTGGGGAGGGACTTGTCCAGCTGTCAGCTCTTTCAGTGCTTGCCTCAGCTTCCTAGGGTGGCCAACAACCAATGACTGATTGAAGCAGTGTTACTAGGCCTGGCTAGTTTGTCTTAGTGCATGGCAACTTAGACAAATCATGCACACTCCAGAGCATGCAACTCTGAGGGTTGAGGATTTATCAGATCTTCATCTCAGTGCCACTTTTCCCTCTGCCTAATCATGCTTCCCTCCCCCTCACTTCTACACGTGTTGGCTCCTAATAAATACATTGCATGCAAATTCCAAATTAGTGTCTGCTCCTGGAGACTCCAACATGTGTCAGAGCCTTTTTAAAAAAAAAAATTCAAATCAGTTCATTAAAAAATGGACAAATCTGAACTAAGAGACACACTGTATCTTTGACAATTATAATCTTTGGGTAGAGGGGTTATGGGTGATTCAATTTTAAACATTTTCTTAATTTTTTGGAATATTATTTTATTTATTTAATATTATTACAGTAGTCCCCTCTTATCTGTGGTTTCACTTTCTGCGGTTTCAGTTATCTGTGGTCAACGACAGCCCAAAAATATTAAATGAAAAATTCCAGAAACAAACATAAGTTTAATTTTTTTTCTTTTTACAGCTCATAAGTTTTAGATTGCATGCTGTTCTGAGTAAGCAGGATGAAATCTCACGTTGTCACTGAACACTGTGTGTGCTACCTGCTGGTTAAATCAATGGTAGCCTAATGCCAGGTCACGATGCCTCCGTCATTCCCCTCACTTCATCTCATCATGGTAGGCATTGTGTTATCTCACATCATCATGAGAAGGGTGAGTACAGCACAATAAGATATTTTGAGAGAGAGAGACCATAATCACATAACTGTTATTACAGTATGTTGTTATAATTGTTCTATTTTCTTATCAGTTGTTAATCTCTTATTGTGCCTAATTTATAAATTTAACTTTATCATAGGTATGTGTGTGTAGGAAAAACAGTACATACAGAGTTTGGTATTATCTGTGGTTTCAGGTATCCACTGGGGATCTTGGAACGTGTCCCTCAGGGATAAGGGGGGACTACTGTACTTTTATAATTTGAAAAGTAACACTCTAAAATTGTATTCATAATGGCATTATTCGTAATAGAGGAAAAACTAGAAACCACCCTTATCAAGGCATGAAGTGCAGAGCTGGTGGGGGACATAGATTCTTTTAATTTTAGTACCTCAGTTAGCATAGGGGAAGATTGAGGCTAGGTGAGATAGATAACCTGCCTAGCCAGGATTCTATAGAGGGTAACCAGCAGAGATGAGATGAGGAGGACTGGAACCCCAGACAGGCCTCTATTCTAGGGCTTTTCCTATTGCCTCTTCTAATGTGAATATCTATCATAGGGGAATAGTTGATTCTGACATAGAGGTTTGGGAGTATAACTATGTGGTCACTTAAAAGGATAAGTATGGGGCTGGTCAGTTAGCTCTGTTGGTTAGAGTGTAGTGCTGATAACACCAAGGTCCAGGGTTTGACCCCTGTACTGGCCAGTTGCCAAAAAAAAAAAAAAAAGATAAAAGGATAAATATGAAGACAACAAAGAAATAGGAACAGTGTGAAATAATGAACAACTTTTTAAAAGGAGAATATGATTGTAACAATCTTGACTATAACCATATTTTAAAAATATTTCTATAGATGGGCCGGCCCGTGGCTCACTCAGGAGAGTGCGGTGCTGATAACACCAAGGCCGCGGGTTCGGATCCCATATAGGGATGGCCGGTTTGCTCACTGGGTGAGCTTGGTGCTGACAACACCACGTCAAGGGTTAAGATCCCCTTACCGGTCATCTTTTAAAATAAAATAAAATAAAATAAAATTTCTATAGATACACTTATTTCAGTATTTACACCATCGTGCTCTACTTTTTAAGCCTATTATTTGTTTTTTTTGTTTTTTCCCCATCATTTTATTACAAATATTTCCAAATATACAGCAAAGTTGAAAGAATTTTACAATGAACACCCACATAACCATGACCCAGATTCTTCCATTAACATTATATTATGCTTGTTTTGTCAAATGTCTGTTCATCTTCCCATTCATTGCTCCATCATATTTTTTGATGCATTTTAAAGTCACCTGCAGACACTTCCCCTTAATACTTTAGCACGTATATTATTAACTAAAGTTTGGAGTTGGCTGGTTACCTCGGTTAGAGCTCAGCCTTGGAACACCAAGGTCAAGGGTTTGGATTCCCATACCAGCCAGCTGCTAAAATAGTAAAGTTTAATATTTGTTTACAACTTCTTCTTTTGATATAAAATTTATGTACAATGAAATGTACACATCCTAAGTGTACATTTGTTGAGTTTTGACAAATATGAATTTGTAAACAAATCCCATCAAGATATAGAAAATTACCATCACCCCACAAAGTTCCTTCATGTCCCATCTTGGTTAATCTCCACCCCCACTGTCTTAGCCATTTGGGCTGCTATAACAAAAATACCATAGTCCAGATGACTTGAAAATAGCAGAAATTTATATCTCACAGTTCTGGAGGCTGGGAAGTCCAACGTCAAGGTGCTGGCAGATTTGGTCTCTGGTGCGGGTCTGTTTCCTGGCTCACAGATGGCACCTTCTGACTGTGTCCTCACATGGTGGGAGGGGCAGGGCAGTTCTCTTATGTCCTTTTTATAATGGCACTGATCTCATTCATGCGGGCTCTGTCCTCCTGACCTAATCACTTCCCAAAGTCCTCACCTCTTAATATTATCGAATTGGTGATTAGTTTCCAACAAATGAATTTTGGAGAGATACAGACATTCAGACCACAGCACTTACCCAAGAGAGGAAACAACTGTTTTCATTTTTCTTCCACCATAGAATAGATTTGCCTATTCTAGAACTTCACATAAATGGAATCTTACAATGTGTTCTCTTTTGAGTAAGGCTTCCTCCACTCAACATAATGCTTTTGAGATTCATCAGTGTTGCTGCCTATATCAGAAATTTATTATTTTTTGTCATGGTGTGTTTTGTTACTTTTTGTTCTCTGAATGAATATACCAGATTATCCATTCTCTTACTGATGGATACCTGGGTTGTTTCAGTTTGGGGGTATTTTTAATAAAGCTGCTATGAACGTTCTTATGCAAGTCTTTGTGTAGACAGGGTTTTTTCCTTTTTCTCTGATAAATATCTGGGAGTAGAATTGCCAGATCACAGGGTAGGTATATCCTTAGATTTAAAAGAACATGCCAGACTTTTTCCCAAAATAGTTGTATCAGTTTATAGGCTTACCGACAATGTATGAAGCTCTGGTTGTTCCATATCTGCATCATATTTAGTAGAATCAATTTTTTAAATTGTAAGCCATTCTAATAGGTGTATAGTGGTATCTTGTTTAATTTACATTTCCTTGATAACTAATAAAAGTTGAACACTTTTTATGTGCTTATTCGCTGTCTGTATCTCTTCTTTTGGGAAGTTTCTGTTTGAGTATCTCACCCAATTTTTGATTAGGTGCTTTGTATTTTTATTAGAGTTGTAGGAGTATTTTATATTCAGCATATACTATTCCTTTATCAACAAATGTTTTGTAAATATTTTCTTCCAGAAAAAAAAAAGAAAACCTTTTTTTTCTACCCAACTTCAATACTAACACCTAGATATGTTATAAATTATTTTAATAAAACTTTAAAAAATAGCTGAGCTTAAATTGGAGAGTCATTTAGTCATTCAGTTCTGATACACTGCTTGATTATTAATCCTAAGCAACTTTCCCCCGCTATATGATAAATTCCTTCAGGTCAGGGTCAATATCTTAGCTATTTTTTCTTTCCTCATGGTAACTGGTAAGGTATCTTAGAGCCAGTAAATGCTGAGTAAATGTTTTTTCTGTGCTGAAATCCAGTAGTTTCTGAGGAACAGGAATGGATTCTTTGTCCTTAGTTATAGTTTTAATATAGATTGATGATATCAGTTCTCAGTCACTGTTGATTTCCTGTGGTTGGTTTGCTGTTGAGTGGTCTTCTTCCTTTTTTGACCTCCTAAAACTCCCCTTTGATTATTCTCTTGGGGCACTTTGAAACACTAGTTTAGAATCTGTGTGTACTTTGGTTTCTCCCTACATTGTAAGCACTTTGAAGGCGAGGATATGTCCCATTTGTACCTCCATCGCCCCCCAAACTGACCATCAGGATGCCTGGAACATAGTAGAAGCAATAAACACTATTGAACACTATTGAATGGATGCATAAAGTAAAAAAACAAAAACAGAAAAAGCAAAATAAAACAAAATAAAAATAAACAAAACCAAAACCAAAAACACAATTTACCAAGCCAAGACCAAAAAAAAAAAAAAAAAAAAAGATTAATGAGACATAAGCTTGCATAGTTTCCTTTTTTTTTTCTTTTTGGCAGCTAACCGGTAAGGGTATCTGAACCCTTGACCTTGGTGTTATAACACCATACTCTAAGCAACTGAGCTAACTGGCCAGCCTAGTTTCCTTATTCAGTAAGTGAGGTGTTCACATTTTGGATATGACTGAGATGAGAAGGCCCATTCTGAAATGCCTCATAGTCACAATATGCTGGAATAGATTTTAAACACTTCACCTCGCTCTATTTGTTCTTATCAGTAGACAACTTATAGTTATTATTTTTGGAATTTTTGTGTCCACATGGTATATTAGCCCTAAAAATTTACACTGGATTCTGTTGAAACTATGCAAGTCTTAGTCAGCTCGGGCTGCTATATAACAATATGCCATAGACTGGGTGACTTAAACAATAAAAATTTATTTCTCATAGTTCTGGAGGCTGCGAAGTCAGGGTGCCAGCATGGTTGGGTTCTGATGAAGTCCTGCTTCCTGACTTGTAGATAGCTGCCTTCTTGCTGTGTCTTCCTCACATGGCAGAGAGAAGGAACTCTAGTCTCTTTTCCTTCTTATAAGGGCACTAATCCCATCATGAGCGCTTCACCTTTATGACCTCATCTAGCCCTAAATACCTCTCCAAATGCCATCACATTTGGGATTAGGGCTTCAACATATGAGTTTTGGGGGGACACAAACATTCAATCCATAGCAGAGACAATGGCAAACTATATTGCATTATTTCTGTTAAAGGAAAATCAGTGATGGCATAAGAAACCGGAGCCTAAAATACTTGGGTACTCATCCTCCTGATGAAGCTGAGATAGGTCGTATCATCTAATCATGGAGTAGAACATAGGACCTAAGCCATTCATTGCAGCCCATTTAACAGAAGCACCAAGTGTTTGTGTGACACTGGGATAAACACTGCCTGTGGTGAAGAGGAGGAGAGGAGAAATTTCTGAAACCACTAGAGGACGATATAATACAACACAATCCACTATGAATTTAGGCAGTGCTAATGCTGCCTAAGTTTAGAGAAGGGAAGAGCAGGCACTGTAATCTGGAATGACTGGGGAAAAAAAGCAGCTTTCCTGCTTTCCCTTCTGCTGTACTACTTTCAAGGGAAAATAGTGCACACTATTCTTCACAGCATTCACTTTATTTTTTTGGCAGCTGTCCAGTACAGGGATCGAACCCTAGACCTTGGTGTGCAGCACCCATTTTAGAGGCTGATTACATATGACCTTTACTGAAAAAAAACCCGTATATGTTTGGCTTTTTTTTTTTTTTTTTTTGTGACCGGCAAGGGGACCGGAACCCTTGGCTTGGTGTCGTCTGCACTGCGCTCAGCCAGTGAGCCCACCGGCCATCCCTATATAGGATCCCAACCCGCGGCCTCAGCGCTCCCAGCGCCGCACTCTCCTGAGTGAGCCACGGGGTCGGCCCTATGTTTGATTTATTTCCTGTCTCTAGCAGATCAGCAGAATACCTCTTCCTTTTCCTAAAGTTTATTTTACTCCTTTGCATGCAGCTGGATTTTGAGAGCACAGAGGTTAGTTTGTTGTCAGAATAATTTTCTTTGGTTTGCTCAGCATTAGAAATTCTGAGTAGTTCATAACCAATTCTTTTATCTTAATTATCTTTCTGAATGTGTTTTTCTTGCTTAGGCACCTCTCACACTTCTGTTTCCATCACAATATGATTTGAGTGGAGACTTCTGTGAATTTCTGTAGTTTTCTTTAGATGTGTCTTTCTTTTAAAAAGGAAACCAAAATAATTAACTTGATTTTTATGTGTTATTAAAATTATTTAGCTGAGTTCTTGGCTATTACAAGTTAAAATTGCTTAGTTTTTTTTTTTAATCTCCAGTACTTAGCACAATGGAGGCTTGGCACACAGTAAGCACTCAATGATTGCTTGGTGACCCTCACTCAGGAAAAGACTGGACAGGGAAAATGTCAGAGTGTGGCTTGTCTGTCCATAAAAGTTTTCTGTCCAGAGCCTTTTGCTGAGGAAAATGGCACTTGAAAGTTCCTTATTCATAGGTGGCCATTTTCTAAATCACATAACTTTCCCCCCTACCTACAGTGGATGGACTCTTACCGAAGGACCATCCATCTACAGGTTAGAGTAGTTTTCAAAGTGTGATTGCAAGATCAGAAACATCAGCATCACCTGGATATTTGTTAGAAATAGAACTTATTGGGCCTCAATGGAGATCTATCTGTCGATTACATACTGGGAACCTATGCCTATAATTGACCAAGGCAAAAAGGACACATACATGGAACAAGGAGCAAGGGTGCATTACTATGAAAAGTCTGGTCATGGAAAGAATACTACTTTTGTTTGTTGTTTGGGAGTTGTTTTTGTTTTGTATTGTGAGTAGGGTTCCCCCCCACCCACTTAGATCATTAGCATTTCTTGTCAGCAATACTATAACCAAGCATAAAAAAATGCAGTCCTGGTTTTTGGATAGACTAATGGCATTTAGACAAAAAGACAAAAAAAAAAAAAAAAAAAAAAAAAAAAAAAAGTCGGTAGGTTAAAAAGCCCAGAGAATCAAGTTATGCCAAGAGTGAATGGATCTGATGGTTTTATGGATTCCTAATTTTAAGTGTTCCTGGATTTGAGACCTGAATGTAGGAGCAGAGTTTTCTGAATCGATAGAGTTGATGGAGACATTACTTGGTGAGGAGCAGAAATTCCTCACAGACCTTATACATCTGAGACAGATAGAGAGAAATGAAGAAACCAAGTTTTACAGCTTTTTTTTTTTTTTTTTTAAAGATGACGGGAAAGGGGATCACAACCCTTGGCTTGGTGTTGTCAGCACCACGCTCAGCCAGTGAGCCAACTGGCCATCCCTATGTAGGATCCGAACCTGTGGCTTTGGTGTTATCAGCACCACACCCTCCTGAGTGAGCCACGGGCCAGCCCCAAGTTTTACAGCTTTGATGAGTGGCAACATTTTTCAAGAAGAGCTAGATATTAAGTAATTAACTTTTAAGAAGCAAAGCATAAATCTCCTTTAACTGTGGAAAAGGGAGGTGAACCAGATATAATCGTATTTGAGATCCTGGTCTAAACCTGTGCTGGAAGTTTCTTGTTTTGTTTTTATTTATTGTTACTTTTTAAATCAAGGTGGATGTTACTTGTAGAGCCCTGAGATGACGGGTGTGCATAATAAGGCAGGACACCTGGCATGTGTAGGAGAAGCTGCTTTGGTTTCCAAGAATGAAAAAATACATTGAAGTTAAGTGCCCCAGCTAAGGTATGAATAAAGCAGAAGCCCAGAGCTTAGGATGACAGACAAGCACACAAAGCCTCATGTGTCACTAAAACCATTATATCTAGGTGTTCTGAATCTATGGTTTAGATTTCTGATTTTTTAAAAACCAGAAACAATCTAGTTGTTTCCCATTACTAGATACCCTCAGTATGCGGGCAGAATCAAGTAGGAGCAGTTTTCCGAGTTTCATCTTATACCACAGTGCCACCTATGGGACATTCCTAGGAATTACATTCAAAAGTTACCAAAACCTAATGTCTACACAATGATGTAAGTATAAATTCTAAAATCATAGGATTTCAGAGATAGTGGGATTATGTATGGATCAAGTTTCTACCCAGATTGTGAATCGCTTTCATAAAATTAGTGATTAGTGGTTGTCTAATTCTGCTTGAATATCTTCAGTGAATAAAAACACACCCTCACTAAGCAGCTCATTTTGTTAACATTTTCACACACCTCCACTTTTCATTCTCTGTGTCACCATTCCCTTCTGCAGTACCTGGGAAGAACCTAGTATTAGGTCTTTCCGGGGTTCTTGGGGAGAATTGGCTTCATTCTCATTGGAATTCCTCTTTGTAGGCACTCTGGTGGTGGGCTCTGCCAAGTTGGTTACTGTGTACTTTCTTTCAAATTATTGCTCACGTCTGTTCTCTATTTGTCCTCTTCATTCTCTTTGTTCTTGTGGATTTATGCTTTTCTTTAAAAAATTCATCTATTGTCATTTTGGTAGGTTTTGGAAGAGATAAGAAATAAAGCAAGAAATAAACCCCACCATACTTAACTGGAGGCCTACTCATGTTTTTCTGGTTATGCATGAAAAAAAAAGTAAGTGTAGGTCCTTACATTTATTTCAACTAAAATTTTTATTGTTAGGTTTGGCTTATTGTTATAGCCTTTGGATCTTCACTCTGCCATTCACTATACTAGCTACCTTTCCCTCAATGAAGTGCATAAACAAGCTGGCTATACACTTAGCTATTTATTCAATAAATAGGATGAGGCTGTAGACAGAATTCCATAGCACTAGACTCTGACACTGATTCATAATTAGCACCATTCTCTGTGATCATTGGGCCAAAGTCCTCTGTCCTGTGCTCAATGTGAGAGTCTCTGTCAAATGCTGAGTTCAAATGCTGAAGCTTTGTGAACAGCTTTCTCTGATTGCCAGTCTGGTAGTTTGGATAAAAAGAGAAGTGTTATTAATTCATTAAATTATGTCTTGTCCTTTCTGAATCTTATGCACGATTAAGTACTCCCCTTTTTTCTTTCTGTGCTCTAGGTGATGTTTGATAACCTGCCTGAGAATTGCATTGTTCACTCCTGCCCCAGTTTCTAGGATTCTTTTGAGATAACAAACAGCAGCTCATCTTCTCATCAATTCTTCTAGTAGTAGGCTGGGATGTAGTTTGTTGGGGACAGGAGGCTGCACTGATGTAGAGAACCTAGGTGCTTGTTTATAATCTCTCTACCAGTTTGGATTTTTTAGGTCTCTTGTCTGAATGCTTGTTCTACTATTTTCTGTTCAATGATCTTTCTCCTTGGCAGAGAGGAAAGATATAAAATAGGAGATGAAGCATTCCATGGACTATGTAGCTTCCCCTATTATCAATCTTTCACTTTCCTTGTTTTTTTTACTCTGATATAGTTTCTTTCTCTCTCTCTTTCTTTTTTTGAGGCTGTCCGGTATAGTGATTGAACCCTGGACTTGGTGGTATCAACACCCCACTCTAGCCAACTGAGTTAACTGGACAGCCCCCTCTGCTTTTAAAAACTCCTTTAAGTAACCCTTAACATTTAAAAGTTTATAGTAGAGCACTTGGGTTTACAAGGAATGTGAGTTATTCAAAAGTTCTGATCTTTATTAAATGGGTTTTTATTGGGTTGGAATATTGTAGTCTATGCTTCGTAGAGTTTAGAGGGGAGTTCCTGGTTTACCATCTCATGATTTAAACTCATATTCAGGAAGAAAGAAAAATGTTTCATAATTCTTTATAGCTTCATTAAGTTATCTGCCTTTCCTGTATGTGGGATAGAATCTGGAGTTATTTGGCTAGGAAAGGGTATTAGATTTCTTCAGTTTGCCTCTCTAGACCCATTCTCCATCTTTCTCCATACTGTTCTCTGCCCTGGGAGGTTGTCCTGCATGGATTACCTCAAAGGCAACTATGCACTCTGGCTTTCTGTAGGAGAAGGGAGGGAGGGAGAAAAGAACATGGGGTCAGGGCATTTATTTCCCAGGTTCCTTCCTGTGAGGTTGCCACAGGCTATATGTCCCTCAAAAGAATGTCACTGCTTTTGTCTAGGTGGCCCACTCTATACCACTCTCTTTCCAGGTTCTGGCAAATTCTTCTTCCCCTTTGGGTATGGTGACAGCTCCACTGCTAATATCCCTTATGGCTCCCCAAACCCACTCACCCCTTTGTAATTAGTCCCTCTGTAAATAAATCCTCTTCAGATCTTCTTAATTTGTGTGTGCCATCTGTTTTTATTCTTTGGGGTGGGGAACGTAGACATACAGAAAGTTTAAAACACGTCTGGGGGAAAATTCTTCTATTGTGTTGTGTTTTATTGAACTATATGATGTAATATTCTTGGACAATATTCTTGGACAATATTCTAGTAATTGGCCCTTTAGAGAAGTTTTGGTGCATCAGAGTCAAAGAAAGAAAATATTTTTTGAATTTTTTAGATCAGAAAATCAAACAAGATTTTTTTTCTCATAAGAATACCTTATATAACCAAATGCTATACTACAGAAATGATTACTGATATTTTGGTTTCCAAACTGTTGGATAAAAGAATCTGCTCAGGTAATAAATGAATAGTTCATGAAACAAATGAATAGTTTCCAGAATGTATAAGGGACTCTTACAAAGCAATATGAGGCAGACAAAAAAAAAAAAAAAAAGGAGGAGCAGCAAAATGAGCAAAGGGTATAGACAAGTCACAGATGGAAAATGTATATGAAAAAATTCTCAGCCTCACTAGTAATCTTGAAAATGCAAAAACATGATAGCACTTCATATGTATTAGAATGGCAAAAAAAAAAAAAAAAAAAATCATGTAATAGTCTGTGGGGAGTGGGTGTGTAAACTGGTACAACCACTTTGGAAAATAACTTAGCAATATTTTGTAAAGTTGAAAGTTAGCATACTATAGAATCCAACAATTCTATTTCCAGGTGTTCATTGGTCTAGGGAAACTTTTTGCATATGTACACTAGGAGACATGTACAGAATGTACAGCATTGTTTGCAAAACAGGAAAATTAGAATTAAGCTAATTGTTTATCGAAAGAGGAATGCATAAGTAATCAGGGTATGTTCATATGATGGAATGATACAAAGTGGTTAAAGCGAATGAATTTGGTCAATATACATTAGGAAACAATCAGTTTTTTAAAAAAGCAAGTTGCTGGGGCCGAGCCTGTGGCGCACTCGGGAGAGTGCGGAGCTGGGATGCGGCGACGCTCCCGCTGCGGGTTCGGATCCTACATAGGAATGGCCGGTGCACTCACTGGCTGAGTGCTGGTCACGAAAAAGACAAAAAAAAAATAATAATAAAATAAAAAAGCAAGTTGCTGAAAGATGTATACTGGGTGCTGCCATTTTTTTTTTTTTTTCCATTTATGGGTAAAAAACACCCAGATAAGAGTATCTGTTGGTTGTGGATGTGTATATATGTAGCAAAATGTAGACTGAAAGACTAACCTAATTTACGATAGTAGTTCCCCCTGGGGAGCCTGGGAGGGCCTGAGACTGGTAAGGAAACAAAGGGGCCATACTGCTGGGTCTCCTTCTCACATGCTTGGGTACTGGTCCTTCTGAATGTTCTCTCTCACACTCCTACCCCATCAGGGCTTGCCTGTCCTTCTCTAGCATAAACTCCCCCATCAAGAGCTTTCTCCTCATTAGGCAACCCAAAGAATGGGGACAGAGCACATTCCTGTCGTATTGAATTCACTCTTGCTCTTTCCTTTTTCTTTTCCTTTTCCACCCTGTTTCTACTTGTCCCCGTAAACCACCAGGCTTGTTATCAAACCCTGATATCTTGTGTCTTATATTTGCCTTCCACTTTCCAAAGACAAAGCATAATCTTGAATTCACACGTGAAATCCCACCCACTTCTTGTGCAGCTGACTTAGTCTACTACATTCTCCGTCCCTTGCCCCACCCTATCATTTTTGGGAATGTACCCCTGCTGTGCTCTCTGAATTGCCAGGAAGAGTTTGTGATTTGTCAAAATCTCTTAGGTTTGATTGTTTTAGTTCTAAGACTGAGAAGGCAAAAATGGTTTATTAAGGAGTAAAAAGTTCTTTAAAGCCAGGAAGACAGGGAGACTTTGCAAGATTCTTTTCAAAGTGTCTGGGAAGTTACACCCAAGCCCATGGAAAGGAGAAAGAAAAAGAAAAGGTCTTGTACCAGCTGAGACAGTGCTGAGAGCTCTGCTTCTTATCATATCAGTGTGCTCCCATCCAGTTGGCCTTTTCTGAAAATTGATTTCACAGCATTTGCCATCTTATAACTCAACACATATTTCCTGTCAGTTTAACTCCTCCAAACTTTTGTTTAACAATAGTCAATTCTTGTTCTTAATTCTCAGAAATAGGAGGATAGTGCAACGCTGCTCTTCCTTGTCACTCTCCTGTCATTTCCCTGAAACAACACAAATGATGGCTCTTAGCAGAGGCTGGAAATCAGCACGGGGCAGAGGGCCCTCTCTGCATGGTCCCTCTGACACAGTCCCTCCATTTCTTTGTCCTGCTGGCCCTCACGAGTCTATTATTTGACTCTATTAGTGTATCACTCTTCAAGAGTGATATTTCCTAATTCTTTCCCTATACTATGTATTCTACATTCACTGGTAGCTCAAAAAAATGTTGCCTCGTTGACAACTACCTGATCAGCCAGGCCAGGGACAAAGGAGGTGGTGTCCTTGAAGGAAGGTGACCTCCAGGTTGAAATGGTTCTTTCAGCACAAACATGTCTCTTTTTTTTCTTTTTGGACTTGGAGGTCCAAAAGACCTCTTGCTTGCCAAGTTCATGATTCTGCTTGAGTTCTTATAAATGATAACATTGTTTATTAACAGAACCATGTATTTTAGAGTAGAAAGGCTCCTTTTGTCCAACTTTCTGATTTTGCAGATCAAGAAAGAGGCCCAGAGACATTAAGAGATTTCCCCAATAACAGTAATATTATTTTATATAACATAGCTCAAAAGTACTGTTGCTTCCATTTTATAGAAGAGGAAAGGGATGATCAGAGAGGTGAGGTAGCTGGCTCAGGGCAGCACAGAGTTGGGAATAGAGCCTGGGCTTGAAGCCAGGTCTTCCGATTCCCACTATGATGCTCTTAGAGGGATGCCACAGGGCATAGGAGGGGACTCTGTAAACAGCTAGTCTGTTGTCCAGAGCCCCACTTTATTTTTATACCTATACTTTGTGATCTGAAATACTACTGCAAGAGCATATGCACTTAAAATATTAAATTGTATTTAATTGTTATTCATTGGTAAAGCACACAGTATAAAATTCCAAAGGCACAGAAGGGCATACAGTGAAAAAAAAAAGTCTCCTTCATTCTCCTGTCCCCCAGCCATCCATTTCCCTTCCCCAATCTCTTGTTTGTCCTTCAGATATGCTTAGACAAGCAAATATATACATATGCATATACAATTTTTTAAAATGGAAGCATAATTTACCCTGTTCTCTATCTTGCTCTTTAAAATTTTTGATATATTTTGGATATCGACTCTTATCAATGCACATAGAGCTTCCTTCTTCTTTCTAACGGTTACAAGTATTCCACTGAATGGAGGCGTCATAATTTACTTACCTAGTGTTCTCTTGATGGACATCAAGATGGTTGCCATTCTTAAGCTTTCGCTGTGATGAATACAGTATATATGTTTTTGCTTATATGTGCTAGCATACCTAGTAAGAGTTGGCAAACTACAGCCTGTGAGCCAAATTCAACCCACCATTTTTTTTTACAAGTTTTATTAAAACACAACCATGCTCATTTGTTTACATATTGTGGATGGCTGCTTTCATGCTGCAATAGCAGAGTTGGGTAGCTGTGATAGTGATATATGGCCTGGAAGCCTAAAATATTTACTGTTCGGCCCTTTAAAGAAAAGTTTGCTTGCCTCTGATCTATAGGATAAATTCCTATTAGTAGAATTGCTGGGTTAAGGGTTTTGCTTTACACACTTGAAAGTTATGGACAAATTCTCTTCATAAAGGTTGCACCAGCTTATTCTTCCACTAGCAGTGTGTTTTCCCATGTTCTCACCACCACAGTTCATCAAACGTTTTCATCTTTGCCAATCTGATAGGTAGAAAACAATATTTCTCTTGATTTATTTTGCATTTCTCTGATTTTGAGTGAAGTGGAGTGTCTTTATGGTCGAGGAGGGTGGAATCTTTGAGGGAAAGAGAAACACCTGTGTTTTTGGCGGCTGGCTGGTATGAGGCCTGAACCCATGACCTAGGTGTTCTAAGGCTGCGCTCTAACCAACTGAACAACCTGGCCAGTCTGAGAAATGCCTGTGAAGTACAGTATCAGTCTGGTTCTTTGCTGCAATCAGCAGCGCTTACACACCAAATGAATCCTGTGGACACCCTGCTGTCAGCCCAGGAATCGCTAGCTCTCCCAATCACTCTCTTCCATCCTGGCCAGGAAATGGATTCCAAGAAGCACCTGCTTCCTTGTGTTGCTCTACTCATGATTTATAATCGTGCAAAGTGTGAGCCGGCTGCAAGGCAGGGAAGGTGAGTGCTGATTTCAATCTCGGAGAAGTGGAGCTTAAGCTGTGGGAAATTCCTAAACATTGGAAAGCTCTTCAAAAGGTGCAGGGCAACCTTAAACAAATACCCTCAAAACGTCTATACGATGGGCTGAAACTGGCTTTCAATGTATAGGCAGATAGCAAACTTTCTCTTTCTGTTAGGGGGTTTACACTGTGCTGTCCTTGGCAATTAATGTTTGTCATCAGGAGTGGTGTGTGAGAGAACAAGAGATCTAGTGTTTCCTACCAGACTCAAGTGGCAAGTGATGAGGCCCAGGGATTTGAGGGTCGAGGTCAAACATCTGTGGGTCCTTGTTTTTTAGAGTGGAGGCTGGTCCTTGACCTGATGCTATGAGGCTGGGGCTGTGGGAATTGAGAGTTGCAGGGGCTAGGAACCAGCTGAATCTAGAGTTTGTCAAATATAGAGATAAATTGCTTTGAGAATAAAGCTTTATTCCAAACTGATAGCAAAGTACTAAAGTTTTGTAGCTCATGCGGTTGAAGAAAGGCTCCCCAGCAACTAACTAGATACTTAAAATGTGGCAAGGCAGTAATTGCATTTAAATGTGTAAAAATTAGATTTTTAAGTTTCCAGAGAGGAACTATTGGAAATGACTGTGCTGGAAATGTGCTAAGTTAATTACGATAAATCTATTTAATGGAATAGTATTTTTTTTTTTTTTTAAAGGATGACCCTTGACTTGGTGTTGTCAGCACCATGCTCTCCCAAGTGAGCTAACCGGCCATCCCTATATAGGGACTTGAACCCATGGCCTTGGTGTTATCAGCACCACACTCTCCCAAGTGGGTCACGGGCTGGCCCTGTATGTGGTTGTTAAAAGAATGCAACAGACCCATATGTACAGATATGGAATCCTTTCCAAGAAATCAGGAAATCAACAAATCAAGGTAAGAGGCAGTGAGAAGTGTCTTACATTGAGATCTCTGGAAGCAAAGACTGAGACAGGGATTCTTCTGCTTTTAGGAGGAGTTGCTCCCAGGAGAAGGGGAGGTTATAGGACAGAGCAGGGTAAAAAGCTAAGCAAGGAGGTGGTCTCCCTGCATATCAGGTTTAGCCTGATCCCACAGGGAGCTCTGGAGTGTGAATTGCACCGCAGGGTTGTCTAACCTTTTGTCCCCCTGTATTGGCTGCAGTGTGCCACAGGGTGGAGGATTCTCTGTAGAAAGGGGCAGCTGTGAATCAGTGGTCACCAACATTCCCAGAAGCTGAGAGATGGGTACACTTACTGCTAAAGGGGATCCGGACAGAGCTGCAGTGGCAGCCACCGCAGAAGGCATGCTGCCATTTGGGGGAAAGGATATATGTGTACCTGCATGTGCTTGCACATGCAGAAGAGCTGTAAGAGCAGAAGCTCTTATCCTGGAGTCCATGGTCCCTAAGGGCTTCATGGATAGAATCATGTTACAATATAATTGGATTCTTTTGCAATTCTCTGTAGTTTAGTTTACATATTTTTAAACATAATTCTGAGAGGGGGATCCATAGCCTTCATCAGACGGCTAAGGGGTCCATGGTACACACATAAATATAAAGAGAACAAGAAAGTGGTAACAGTGCTTGTCTTTGGGTAAGGGGGAGGGGATGGATTCTAGGGGGATAGGGTCGGGAGTGGGAAAGAGATTTCCTGTTCTCTGTCCTATTGTACTACTGGAATTTATGCTATGTGCATGGGTTACTTTCTAAAAAGGTGAAAAAATTAAAAAAATGTATTTTGAAAAATTACCTGCTGTTCCAAAGAACAAGGGAAGAAAGGAGGAGGAAGAGCAAATATGGAGGAAAGAATCCTTCAAATGAACCTGATATTTCCTGGGTTTTCTCTTCACTCTCATTTCCTGGGTTGCTTTTTCTGTTTTATATCATTTCTCTGACTGCTTGTTTTCCTCTTCAAAAACTCCCTCTTTATCTCTCTAATGCCTGCATTTGATCTTGAAGTTATTTTAGTGCACTTGGATGGAAACCTCCATAATGTTTTTTACTAATTTTTGCCCAAACTCAAATGGTCACTAAAATATAAAGTCATTCTTTAGCATATATGTATATACTTGCAAAATAGACTACTTTAATGCCTCAAAAGCATGCCTTTAAATGAAGAAAATATTTTGACAATGAGAATAAATTTTGGGGATTGTTTCATACTCAAGATTCTTTGACGTTTTTAATCAGAATAGGTTTGAGGACAATGTTTGAAGTCTCCTTTATTCACAATACATTTTTAAAAAGTCAGGATTCACTAAATTCTGCCTCTCAAGATTTTAAAATGGATATGAATTCTCCACCACTTTTGTTGCCAAGGGAGCGCACATCTGCCCTGGAAAACCTTCCCGTGGAGCGATGTCAGCAGAGATAAATGAATGCGAGTACATGCGGTTCTGGAATAATAGTGCAATTTGGCTAAAGGATGACATCATCTTTTCACTGTTGCATCTGCCACCCTAAGTAGCAATAAGTCCACTTGAGCTAGAGAATGAATTACAAGGAAGGACATTGGCAAGATGGGATGGAACATAAAAAATAGAAAGTAAAATTTAAAAAGAAGGTAGCTTTGAACAGATCCACTCCATAATATATTTTTTCTTATGTAAGGTCTTGATTTAATTACCACATCATAATTTGCCATCATTTTGGATAACGTGGAAAGATGCAAAGCTTCTTTTCTAATGGCTGGTTTGCTATGTATACACATGTGTACCACCAGAGTATAAATAGGGATGTTGGAATTGATTTTAGTCTTTAAAGGGCACATTTAAATGCTGGCAATAAAATGCTTTTATCAATTAAATCCACTCACTGTGATTGCATGTACCTCACTGGTAACATTTGGGGGAGGATCTGTTGGGTTTTATTTGGGTGCCCAGAGAAGATTGTCATCATCCTTCATCCCGATGAACCCTGAAAAATGATTTGTTTCTGGAGGAGAATCAGTTTGTGACTCTGTATCAGTAATTGAAGGGGTGGGTCAGTATTAACTCATTGCTTTTTTCTTTTTAAGTAACAGCTTTATTGACATAGAATTCACATAACAATGTACTACTTCTGTTTACCAATTTTTTAGAGTACAACTGAAACCCTTAATACCTCTCTGTCTTCTAATGTCCACAGACAAGAGATGAATTTCTACAAAGGCATTGATAATGGCTATGAGAAATAAATATTGCAGATGGATTCGATCAAAGACTCAAATTTCAAAGTTGGATTAAAGAGTTATGAAAAGGAGGAGCAGAAATGAAGGAAAAAGAGAATTACAGAAGTAAAACGGCAGTTGATTATTGAAAAGAAAATCTTCTGCTGTTTGAATAAAGACCAAAGAGCTTTCATTGTTGGCTCCTCAAAGGCTGTGCCTTTTTGAGCAGCAAGTCCCAAGACCAAGAAACCATAAGGAACTAAGATTTTAACTAATTAGTAGTAATGAAAATTTACTAAACATCAACAGCAAATTTGCAAGACAAATTCATTTCCAGAGCACATTCACATATATCACAGGTAAAATGATGGTTTCACAAATACCATTTTTAACATAGGACTTATTTGCAGAAACATTTCATGGCCTAAAGAACAAACAGTTCATTGAAACAGAGCTTTGCTGATTTGGTTTCAAAGAATTCTATCATATGAAAAATTCTGTAGAACAAGTGAGATCAGAAATCCCTGAACACAAAACAGAAATATTAGGTAATGAAAACGTTCTTTTGGTGTAGCATTATGTTTTACACTTTAAAAGTATTAGTATGCAAGGAACTCAGGCAGGAGCAGAAAAGAGGAAGTAAGTGGGAATAATCCTGTATATTTGAATAGGATTTAGACTTTCCAATATACTCGGACCCCCGAAGCCTGGTGGCAAGTATTGTCTTCATTTTACTGATGAAAAACACTCTTCCAAGAAAAGTGTGTTACAAGTGACAGAGAACTCAAACTGGCTTAAGCAACAAAAGGTGTGTATCTCTCTGTCTCTGTCTCCATCTCTGTCTCTGTCTCTCACTCTGTGTTTTGGCTCATTGAATTGCAAAGTCCAGGACTAGAACTAGCTTTTGGTGTGCCATGAGAGAGTTATTCAGTTGATACTATCAGGGCCCAACTTCTATTGACATCTCCCAGTTCTGTTTTCCTAATATGTTGTCAACTCTGATTAGCCAAACTGGAGACAATAACTCCTGAACTGACGACACAGAGGGGTTAGGGATGGTCTTCCTCAGGTAAAGCGGGGCATTTTTACTTGAGTATGGAGAATGGATGTTGGATGGGTATAAGCAACAGATGACTAACAAGATATGGACAAGATGACACAATTAAAAAGCTTTAAGTCAAGGCTAGAATGCAACTGTTATGAATCCTGGCCAGGCCTACGTAGAGAATAAAACTGAGAAACAAGACAAGGAATGTCCCAGAAGCTAATGTTTCAATAGGAGCACAGTTGAGGAGAGAGATAAGAAACCAGTTGTTGACAGAGGTAGGTGGATTTAGGAAGGAGGCTCTACTTTGAACAAGACTTGTCCCTAGTCAAGACTTTGCTGAAGGAATCCTTAGTGGACAGACCTGAGCTCCCTCCTTTCTTTGTCATATATACATATCATATGCATCATATATGTGATGACAGCTCTCTACATAACTGGGCTTCAGGGGGAAATCCTATCTTCTGGATATTACCCTGGCCCAACTCAAAATTGCTTTCTTCAGTTTTAACTGGATCTTGAGAGAGACTGGTTTGCCTAATTTTGTTGCATCTCATTGTGCCCTGTTTGCCAGGCTGCTCTGATAAGGAGATCCTGATGTCGTTCCTTTCTGTGTTGCTGCCATGACTACCTGCCTTCTTTGTTTTAAGTTCTAATTCTCAATTTCTAACATGTGAAACACACCCAGGTTAAAATAAGCTCAATTAAAGCAGCATTCTACAAGGACAATGGTTCTTGAATGGTAGTCCTCAGATTACCTGCATTTTTTTTTTTTATATATGTTAGGGTATTCTTTTATTAAAGAAAATGCAAGCATCACCTATTTCTTAAAGTTTTGGTGAAACTCCATGAATAAAACTCTCTAGGCCAGGTGCCATTTTTGAAATTATATCTTTTATTACATTTTCAATTTCTTTTATTGTTATTGATCTATTCACATTTCCAACTAGTGGGTTTATGTAACTCAGGATTTTATGAAGTTGAGAAAAGCACTTTGTTATGAGAAGAATGTATAGGTTATTTCACATACTCACCTCTAACAATGAATACAATAAACTATAATGGTATACAGTAGGTACTGAGGTCAGCCTTGATAGTCACATCATTTTTCAGTGCCTCTTCACTGAGGAACCGAGGATAACATTTAACTAGCGTGACTAGTTCTGGCCTAGTCTGGACTCCCTTCTGTAGATATTGTCTTGTTCTTGTCTTGGAAAGTCTTGTTCACAGTAGAGTCTGCTTTCTAAATCCACCTGCCTCTGTTATAACTACTTTTATCTTGTCTCTCTCCTCAACTGTGCTCCTATTGAAACATTAGCTCCTGGGACATTGCTTGTCTTGCTTTCAGGGCCTTACTAGTAAATTCTAATCTTTCTTACGCAGTCTTTATTTATTTATTTTTGGTGGTTGGCTGGTACAGGGATCCGAACCCCTTGACCTTGGTGTCATAATACCATGCTCTAACCAACTGAGCTAACTGGCCAGTCCCTGCTTATGCAGTCTTTAAGTATTGAGTTTTCCTCTCTTGATTTCATGGAAGACTTCCTCTAATGCAGCAGCTACTGGCCTTGGCTCTGCAAAGTTTCTGGTCTCTTCAACAAGCAAGAGGCCTGTGTCTTTAGCTTTTGGCTGCTTTTTCTGCAAGATTAACATTCTCCTGCTGTTTGTGGCCATGGCAGATTATTTCCCCCACCTCCTCTCTTTTCGTCCCCTTTCCCTCCCTCCACTTTCTCTCATGATAGAAGTCCTTCCTGCTTGAGGTTAAGGTTAAAACAGTTATTTATTTATTTGTTTTGAATTTTAAAATTTGTTTTTATTCCCTTTAGCATACTTTCAGGACTTTCTAATACTTAAAGCATTTTGTTTTGTCTATATATATAGCACAATGTATTAATTCTTTTTAAAAATTGGCATGAAATAATTGTACATATTTATGGGGTACAGAGTGATATTTCCATACATGTATACAATGTGTAATGATCAAATTAGGGTAATAAGCATATTCACCACCACAAACATTTATCATTTATTTTGTGTTGAGAACAAAATCCTCTCTTCTAGCTATTTGAAAATGTACAATAAATTATTGTTAATTGTAGCCAACCAGCACTACTACAGAACATCAGAACTTATTCTTCCTATCTAACTATACGTTTGTATGAGTTACCAACCTCTCCTATTTCTCGCCCCCCCCCCGTATTTCCAGCCTCTATTTCCCACAATTCTACTCTACTTCTACGAGCCCAACTTTTTTAGTTCCCATATGTGAGTGAGAGCATGCAGTATTTATCATTCTGTTCCCAACTTATTTCACTTAACATAATGTCCTCCATGTTCATCCATGTTGCTGCTCATGACAAGATTTCATTCTTTTTTATGGCTGAATAGTATTTCATTGTGTGTATATACCACATTTTCTTTATTCATTCATCTTTTGATGAACACTTAGTTTGATTCCGTATCTTGGCTATTGTGACTAGTGCTGCAATAAACATGGGAGTATAGACACCTCTTTGGTATATTGATTTCCTTTTCTTTGGATAAATACACTTGATCGTATGGTAGTTCTATCTTTAGTTTTTAAAGGAAACTTCACACTGAAACAGTTAACTTTAACTGAAGCCAAAGTTAAACAGTTTTGTCATGGGCAGAGATATGAATACCATGGCATTTTCTGGTAATAATATCCAACGTTTCCTCTCTTCCCATATCCCCAAACAATAACTTTGGGTTTTACTGTTTTATTCTTTGTGCCAGGGTTCT
Source organism: Cynocephalus volans (assembly GCF_027409185.1). Lineage (NCBI taxonomy): Eukaryota > Metazoa > Chordata > Mammalia > Dermoptera > Cynocephalidae > Cynocephalus > Cynocephalus volans. Next base: position 59,082,503 of record NC_084461.1, on the reverse strand, counting down.
CCAAGTGTCTTACATGGAGAGAAGAGTTCTGTGGTAAATTAAATTTGGAAGATGCTGTATTAAAATCTTTACAGGCTCTTTTGCTGACCATTTTTTCCAGAAACTTGACTTGAATGTTAATATCCATTGTAAATCTCCAAGTGGGTACTAGTGTTCTGCAACACACTTTGGGAAATGTTGTTTCTCTTTCCTTGCTCTGTTTAGCAGGTCTCAATGTTAACCCGAATGAAATGGGGCTCTCTATAGTCCAGGCTCAGTCTACTGTCACATCCAAAAGATGCTTAAGTCTGGAAAAAAAAAATCACTCACCTTGAAAAGCAATGTATGCCAGTCAAGATAGATATCTCTTGAAGAGGGAGCAAAAGGGTAACTATGCCACCCAGCATCATCTCTCTTCTCAAAGTCCACCTCCTCACCCTGGCTGTGTCTCCACATCTCTCTGCAACCTCTTTTCTGCAAATTTTTAGCCCTTTGATTTCTCCTCTCACCTTCCATATCTATTCCATTCTTTCAAGATGAGCTGCATGCCCTTTCTCAAGTAAATTAATTTGACCTCTCTTGAGCTTTTCCAGTTTTCTGTTTTCCCCAACACTGAGATCATCACAACAGTTTTCCAAAGCTAGATGGAGCAAAGACAGATTCTTCCTCAGGAGACAGGGGAGGGTGAGAGGCCATTCTAGGGGTTTTGGAAGGAGCGTATACAGCACCCCTCTTTCCTGGGTAATAAAACACGGAGTCAGACTGATGAAGATCAAAATAACAGCTTTGTTCCTAGTAGAGCCACCTGGAGAATGAGACTTACACTTACCCAGAGTCATGGGCAGATCTGGGTCAGCACAACAGGGGTGGCAACTTGCTGTGGGTGGAAGAGAATGCACACGTCCTGAGGAAGGGCCTCTCTGAAAGCAAGGTAGACTCCAGAAGGGGCTCAACCACATGTGCTGCCTTCTCTTGTCCCATTTCATCTCTTCCCATGGGTGTCCTTGTCACAATCTCTACGCCTGACTCACGCAACAGCTTTCTCTTAAATATTTATTTGCAATACCACAGGATTGGCCTCATGTATGTGGGATAGTAGGCAGGATCCTACCTACATTTGTGAAGTACGTGAATTGCACTGGGCCTGCCTTCTCTCACCCACTATAAATATTCTCACTAACACTGTAGAAATTGGCCCATGACATTTGCACAAAATGTGTTTTACACCTGAGTTGTACTTTATCTTAGACCCATGGAAAGTTATACTTGTTTTTCCTTCACATAAACATGTTGGTTTTGTAGGAAGATTCTATACACCCATGAGTCAATAGGATCTCCTTTAAATCCTCCCCTAATAACAGTCTCTCCACTGATATGATTTAATAACAGTCTGCATCAGTCTGCTGACATAGAGGGCTCATGTAGTGCGATATTGTTTTATATTTTAATTGACATATTTTTCTGAAACATGCATTTCTTCTGACCTGTCTCTGAGAAGCTTCTTAAACCAGCATGGATGCACTGTGTTTTGCTGTTGAGTGTCAGGGGCCTGCGACTAAAGTTATGTGACCGTCGTGGGTGTTTCCTGCTACAAACGCGTGTCCTCTTCAGACCTCACTTGGCTGCTCAGCTCACTGAAGCTCTCTACAGACTCTGGAGATATCAGATGAGAAATCAGGAGTAGTCTGAGTTTTAGGAACCCCCATTCCTGCTTTATTCAAATGGAGTAGAAGTACAATGTGACAGAGGCAAAGCTCAGTATTGGTGCTCTTTAGTTCTTGTCACTCCAATTAAAAGAGCTCTATATAGATTTCTTGGGCTCCTTTGCTCTGTGATTCCAGACTGAGTCCCTCAAAGCGGGAGATAGACCCTGCAGTGTGGGGTGTTGCTATGGTGGCACTTATCTTTTCCTCTTTATATATTATCTGAGGTGCATGCAGATGATGGGAATTGAGTAACTAGGCAGTTCTTAAGGCTTATGGGCTGTAAGCATGAATCCAGTGGTATGTGCTGACCTGTGTATTCATCTAGCTCTACATTGAGGATTTCTTCTTTTTTTTTTTTTTTTTTTCTTTTTTTTTTTTTGCTCTTCATAGCCTGTCTGGCTGTGGCCCCTCTGAGGATTTCTTATTAATTGAAGGGAGCAGACATTTAATTTTAGCTTCTATGATGTTTCTTTCACTGTACCCTGTTCCCCAAGGTTAGACTCAGCCTCTCCTTGATGAAAGCTTTCCTTACCACCAAAGCCCACAGCAATTTTGCCATCTCAGTTATGGTCACTGAGTTAGCCTTATCAAGCACTTGTGTTGTGCCAGGTGCTAGGTTGATGAATGTGGATTGACAAAGATGAATGACAAGGTTCCAACTGTGGGAGGATACACTGCTTGCAGGAATAGTCATAGCCCTTATTATTTTTACTGCTGAATGCAGTCTGCTAAATAGCTCCAGGAAGGCACCATTCACATTGTTTTCTTTGTGAATGGTGTCCCCTGGAGTTGTGAAAACTGGAGAGCAGGTCGATTGAATGTTAATCTGATATTGCCATCCTTTTTAATTTTTTTTTAAAATTTTTTAATTTTGCAACCAAATTTTAAACTTTTTCAGGGTAAGGGTTATATTTTGATAGTTTTTATATTCTTATGCATAGGGTTTAGCATGGTAATTTTGCTTTAATCAAGATTCAGGAAATACTTAATTGAGTTATTGAAATAGTAATTAAAAAGTAAATATTAAATTTACTTTTTCACTGTGTGGGAGTAGCTGGATACTGATTTTGTATCCATCATGGTGAGGGAGTGGAGGGGAGGATGGAGAATCCATTAAAAAAATAATTTATTATTATTATTATTTTTACATCCTAAGCTGTTGCAGAGCAGTTGGGGGGTAGGGGGTGGGGAAGGGAGATAGGGTGGGAAGAGGAGGAAGGAGGGAGGGAGGCATGGTTAAGGGTTATTGCACCCCCCTCATTCTGGTAGGGGAGCCCAGGGGGCTTCTGGCGGCAGCTCCTTGGTTGTAGCTGGGCTGGATGTGGACTTCAGGGGTGTGTGGCTGAGGCCCTTGGCCCCCCCTACCTTGGGAGAATCCATTTTTATACAGCTCTTCAGGTGATTCTCTTTAGAGCATTTAAAAAAAATATTGTCTCAAAATTTCAGTTATGAATTTCAGGAAGCAGGCTGACTGAAATAAAACTCTTTAATGTGCCATAAACAGCCAAGGATGTGATGTTAAAGTCAGGACCCATTAGAAGTCTCTGTAGAATAGAATACGACTATAAAAACTTAAAAAGTACAAAATCAATAAGAATCAAAAGGGAAGAGAAAGACTTTGGTTAAACCATAATGTTTCAGTTACCTGTTGCTGCAGAACAAACTAGTCCAAAACTGAGTAGCTTGAAAAAACAATCATTCATTCCCTCTCATGGGGATTGACTGGGCTAAGCTGGGTGGTTTCTTGGCTCCATGTGGTGTTGCAGTGGTCACTCACACCACTGCGTTCAGATGGGAGCTTGGCTGGAGCTGGAACATCTAAGATAGCCTCTCATGGTCCAGGGGTTTTTCCTTGGGATGTCTTGTCGTCTGGCAGTCTAGCTCTTGCTTCTTTTCAGGATGACAGCTGGCTTCCAAGAGGAGGAAGCAGAGCTGCCAGTTCTCTTGCAGTCTGGGCTTAGAAGTTCCAGAATGTCATTGCTACTGTTTTAGGCATTGGGAGAAATCACCCTCAGAGACTGATATGAAAAAGGGAAAAAAAACTTTATTTCCAGTGGCCGGGACTGCACCAGCCAATTCAGAGTGTGGCCCCGAGCTGTTTTTACTTTCAGTTTTTAAAGCCGCAAGCGTGGCAACTCGGTCACCCCATCACTGTGCTGGGAGTTATTAGCCAATGCAAGCAAGCCAACAGTACATAAGCTAATTTTGCAGTTAGCGAAGCTCCTCCCATCCCACCCCCACATTCCCGCATAAACTTTCACAAAATGGAGAGGTTATCTTAAATGGCATCAGTCCTGCTCTCTGAAAAAGGACATTACTTCACTACTACCTTCTTTTGGGCCAGCCTAAATTCTAGGGCAAGAGAAATAGACTCCACCTCTCAAAATAAGGAGTGTGTACAGGGAGGGGAGGAATTGTTAGTGGCCATATTTGGGTACATATCTATCACATATATTCATAGTCACATCTGGCACACACAGTAAGAAGTGGCTATACCTTTGGGCCATCTAAACTTAAGCCTAAAAACAACTACAGGTTCTATACAATGGAATGCTATTCAGTAATAAAAAGGAATGAAATACTGGTACATGATACAACATGGAAGAACCCCCAAAACATCATGCTAAGTGAAAGAAGCCATACTCAAAGGCCATATATTTATTGTATGATTCCATTTGTAAGAAAGGTCCAGAAAAGGCAAATCTAAGGAGACAAAAAGTTGATTAGTGGTTGCCTTGGGCAGGAGGTACGAATGGGGATTAATTGTAAATGGGCATGAAAGATCTGATTGGGGTGATGAAAATGCTGTAAAGCTAGATTACATAGATGATTATTCAACTCAATAGACTTACTAAAAATCTTTGAATTGTACACTAGAAGGAGTGAATCTTATGGTATGGAAATTATATTTCAATAAAACTGTTAAGAAAATGTAGGGCGGTAGGCTTTAATTCAAAAGATATGTTCCTGTAGACTTTGCACAATTCAAATCTTGTACAATTTAAGGTTAATTTTCCTGTAGGACTTAGTGTAAAGTAGAGGGATGTGTTCTCAAAGTGCAAAACCGCACACTTACTGTGGACTATTTTTGCTTTAACCACTTTCTGTTTTCTCAACCTTACATCTTTTATCAGTGCTCTCTTCTAACTAACAATAGAGTATATCAAGATTATGTGGCCTTAGCTTCTAGTCCAAATATATTGATTTTCTGACTTTTTTTTTAGCAGTAGGGCCCTTACTTACAGGAGCACCTGGATGACACTGTTATGGACTATTCAAAAGCTTTTAATTCTTAACAACTGTTGAATTTAAAATGAGAGCACAACAGCCACTAAGACCGCTGGCCAAAGTTTGGATGCACATGCACAATAGTGTTTGCTGATTAAAGATGGAAGGTATTCTGTTAATCAGTTAAAGTGATATCTTTTGATATATTAACAGAAACACAGCTTACAAGCCTCTCAGCCAGCCCATCTTGAAATTTTGCAAATTTTGACAACTTTTTACATTTAAGGAGATTCATATTGTTTTAAATTTTGCTCACAAAGTGAGACTTTATTATTATTACTTTGCATATCACACTGTTTGAAATAGTTCAAATTCACATGAGAAGTAAATGCACAGCATTGCAGTAAGAGTTGGTGATGGTGAGAGGCCAGCCTGGCCTCCTCACCCCCCATGACCATTCCAGATGGCTCAGGAGCCCTTTTTATCTGCTTCTATTAAATTTGTAAGGGGTTTGTGTTCCATAAATTTGCATTAAGTTTCAGGTTGGACTCAATAATCCTAAATACCAAGTGAAATTCTGTCTGATCCATTCAGCCTCTGGAGCTTGTCAGAAACTCCAGAATTGACTTGGAGTTTCTTCAAGTATTTATGAATCTGGGCTAAATTTGCGGTTTACAAAGTGATCCAGCCAGAGTCACTTAGTCTGGGATTTCAAAAGAAGTGTTTCACACAGTTCTCTCTACATATGGAGCAAGTTGTCATTGTTTTCTGGATTTGTGTCCTGTTATGCCCGAGTCATCTCATTACCCATTTTGGATCATCATATCTTCATTGATGTTATGGGTTGAATTGCATCCCCACCCCCATTCATATGTTGAAATCCTAACCCCTGGTACCTCAGAATGTGACTTTATTTGGAGATAGGGTCTTTATAGAGGTAATCAATTTAAAATGAGATCATTAGGATAGGTCCTAATCCAATGTAACTGGCATTCTTAAAGGGAAACTTGGGCATAGATATGCACAACAGGCAGAATGCCATGTTGAACATTAAGGCAGAGATAAGAGTGATGTGTGTACTAGTCAAGGAAGCCAAAGACGGCCAGCAAACCACTAGAGGAAGAGAAAGATATGGGACAGATTCTTCCTTGGCCTCAAAAGGTACTGATCCTGCTGACACCTGGATCTCAGACTTGTAGCCTCCAGAACTGGGAGGTGATAGATTTCTGTGTTTAGGCAGTCAGTTTGTGGTACTTTGTTATGCAGCCCTGGCAAACTAATACACATGGCAAAATAAGATACACAAATGGCATTTATTTTGGACTCTGACCAAATCTCTTCTTACGCATTTATATCTGTTGATTTTTATAAGAACTCAGAAAGGTAGGCAACAACTTCATTTTACATATGAAGAAATGGAGGCCAAGAGACTTGACCAACCTCACACAGCTCCTTGCCTTACTTGGTGCTAGGACCAAGATCTACTGATTCCTATTCAATCCTCTTGTGCTCGTTAGTGGCAGGGTTTGGGAACTAAAGGCAGAACTAACAGAGATGATCTTAATCTACATCATTAGAAGTTAAATTAGGTAGTAACCAGATCTCTTGTGAATAGATATACTTAAAAATATAACTGCATCTCTCTTTTCTTTAATCTGGATTTTTAAAAAAATGTGGCTTATTCGATATATTATACCTCTAATCTGACTGCTGTGAGGGTTAAATACATTAATGCAAGTAAAGCAATTAATACAATGTCTGGTTCATAGTGAGTGCTACATAAACAATAACCACTTTTGTTGTCATTATTGTGATTAAGGCATGAATGGGTTATATAGTTTTTTTCTAAATCAGATACAAGGGATGTCTTGACCTAGCTCTTTGATTTAAAAAAAAATCTCAATATTACATTGTTTCAACATTTTAAATAACCTTAAAGGAAGATGTGAGACAATAAAAAGCTGATTAAAAAGGGTGGCAGAATGAATTTAACTGGAACTTGAAGAGTAGTGCGTTGAATTGATGTCATGAGATTCTCCCAAAACCCCAATGGAAAGGAAGACCAATGAATCTTAAATTGAGAAAATGGGGCTTTTGAGGGGTTGATCTTATATTGAAATCCCCAGTTTTGTGACCTTCCGTTTCCATTCCTCCACTTCCTGTCTCATGGAGATTCAAGCACACTCAGCTCTGACCCATCCAGCACCCTTCCTGCGACTCTTTACATATCCTTGCTCTCATGAAGCTGGGATCCCTAGTCTCCACTCTCCTGTCTTTCCAGAGCCAGATTCTATCCATACCTTCTTGGAGAAAAACACTGCTTTTTCCACCTTTTACAAGAAATTGAATCTTACAAAGGACATTTATCATGATTTTTGTAGGTCTGTTAAAGACTGGGGCCATGGGGCAAGGTCCACATTGCAGAGCATTTAACAGTCTGCCCCCTGTTTCCTCTTCACCCTCACTCTTTACCTCCTGCAAGTTTGAACTCTGGATACCAGACCTTCCCAGACTCGACTAGCCCTAGGAAATGTGGCCCAATTTGCTAGCTAGAGAGAAATATAAGTGCTGGAAGAAATTTAAACAGAGAATTTAGGAGAATCAAAACAAAATCTTCACACATGAAATTTAATGCTGCTTTTAACCATGTAAATGAAGTTTGGCTAGACTATGCTGAAACATGATCACATTTCATCCTGAGAACAGCACTCTGAAGTGGGTACTATTATTATATCCCTATTTTACAAATGAGAGGACTGAGACACAGAGAAGTAAAGTGGCCAAAGTTATCTGAAGCCATGATGTCTAACTACAAAACCTGCATCCTTATCTCTAATTCTGTACTATGTTTTCTGGTAACTTTGTGTGGTCATTCCTGATACTGGGCTAAAAATTGTTCAAACTCAAATGGTCCTAAGGAAGAGTTGTTTTTACTCTATGATCTTTGGAAGTCGTTTTTACCTTTTATAGGGAGGTGCCTGTGATTCACTCCATTGATAAATTGATGTGCTCCCAGTTTTGTCTTTTTGAAGTGCTTTTTATATACTTATTTAAAAATATTTTAATAGAGAAATCACCAGTGTGCAAAAGTTACAAATGAACCAATATACCATAAAAGAAGTTCACTAGGGAGATAAACCTCCTTAGCTTTTTGGCAATCATTTTACGATACTTCTGATTAATGATTTCATTTGGGCCATTTCAGTGTTCAGTGGTCTTCATTTGTTAGTATCGATTATAGGATGCCATGCCTCGCTGGAATCTGACTCGTTTGGACCAACAAATGTGAATTAAAATCAATAGAAATGTCATTAGCATCCCAATATCATGAAAGATAATATAACTATTTCTCATGCATTCAGTTTATTAAAATTTGCTAAAGTGTGAAATATGTAGGACAAGTAATGATATTTTAATCTTTCACCAAGGAAACAATTGAAAGCTGATGGATTCCATTCAGTAATTATAAAATCAGAATGATGGAAGATTGTAATCAAGTAGGATTCATTCTCCTACTTTGTCACTCCTCCATGCAAGATAAAATTCTCATTTACATCATCTCTTTTATCTGAAAAGAAATCAAACTTCTATTTGCTTCACTAAATCCGTGAGGTGGATAATAGCCTTTCCGGGCTCTGGAAGGGTTGGTGAGGTGGCTCCTGCCTACTAATAGCTGAGAAGAGAGGGACAGCCCTTCTTCAAGTCTGGGTTGTCTCTGTGAGAGGGGCCGACCCTACTGAAATCTAAATGTTTAAACTGTAATATTCTTCCAACTTTTATTTGGCCTACTGAGTGAGGCAGGGGCTTGTATAGTATGGTGCTGCTTTTCTTGGTTTAAGAACCCTGGGGGAATGAAGCTGACCAAACATTACAGGCACGTAGTCAATTCACTTGGCTTGTAGAGAGCTGGAGAAAACTTCCTTTGTTCCAAAAAGGCTGGCAAGAATCCTAATTTCCTTGCCTTTGGAGATATGGGAGAATTACCATTAGCCCATGGATATGTAGTTGTTAGGCTGGGTGTAAAGTGTGGGGAGGAGGGGAACAGTGGGGGCAGGAAAAGGGAGGGGATTGGATCCATGCCCTTAGGACTAAAACCTAGAAACTTAAACCTTGGAAGAGAAGAAGGCCAGGAGAATCAGGAGGCACCAATATCATTGATGGCTCCTACCCATTACCTTACCGGCTTGGTTGGTGGCTTTGAAGATACAGATGGGAGAGTAGGTCATATCTAGCCATCATTACTACATAACCCAGAATATATCATCAACTAACTTGGGAACGATGAACTCTTACTGGGAAAATAAAAATTCTTCAGGGAAGGCTTTCTTCACTGTATGTGATTTCTTCCTGCCTCCCAATTAGTTCAGGTGCCCTGTCATGTGCTGCCAAAGAACCCTATGCTTTTCTTTGCTAGCACTTTTCACATTATCACATTTGTGGAATTATTTGGTTAATATCATTCTCCCCACCATTAGATTGAAAGCTTTGTGAGGGCAGGGACTGAGTGTGTGTGTGTTTTGAATGCGGTTGAATAAATATTCCTGGCATCTGCCCCAAATTTTCTTTCTCTCTCAAAGAGACTGATGTGTGTAAGAACTTGCAATGCTTTGTTAGAAGTGTTTTTCCTGCTTGACTCAAAAAGATGTCCATCTGTCTCTTTGACCTTCCAGTTCCCACTCTACCAGACAAAATAAACATCTCTAAAACCTGGTTATACAGTAGTTTAGAAGTGACCTCATAACACACCCCACAGATTAATCAGGAAGTATTTCCATTTTCAAAGGACTTGGATACTTAAAAGACTTTTCTTTGATGTGGTTGAGGACATGAAAGCTGGTACTTAAGGATGCCTTTCTATGGCTCTGTGTAGGAGAGAACGTCAGGGTGATTCTGCTTTTTACCATACAGATATTTACTTTTATTGTTTTGTTATAGTCACTCACCTTCTAACAGATTTTCTGTGGGCAGTAGAGCATTGTGAAAAGATTGCTGTTTTTGGAGCCAGACAGACCTGAATTTGAATCCCACCTCTAACAGTTACTAGCTATGAGGCATCTCATCTGTAAACTTGGGAAAATTGTGCTTGTTTTCAGAGTTGTCCTGTCTCTAGATACTAAAGTCCTTGAAATGGTGTCTGAGACATTGTAAGGGCTAATTGTGTGGTAGGTTATAGTGAAGATTTTTATTGCCAAATTTCAAAAAGTGAAAATTGATGGCCACAGAAGCCAAATAATTTACTTTAAAAATCCACAACAAACTGTGAGATAGTGCTCAGGAGAAATGGATATAGGTCTTTTAAACTCCATGGAGAGGCAGACTTTTTGGAATGCTGGAGAAAGTTCAGGAACATATGGGCATTGACTCTGCCTTCTCCAGTACCTTAAGATGTGACTTTGCTGATGAATATGTTATGGAACCTGAAGAGCTTGGCATTGGAACACATTCCCTTACATGCAGATACATCGATTATTCGTGTAAGTTCTGAAGTGGCTGTGTAAGCCCCAAGTTTAAAGGACACTGGTTTAGTAAAAAAAATTGGTGATTTTCTTACCCCTGGTAGGACTCTTGCTTGCTTGGGAATGTCTGTACCAGCTGCAGGATCTATGGGGGAGAGAGAAGGCAGTCCAAAATACACAGCATCTACTGCTATTGTGGGTGAAACTTCCCGTTTGTTAAGAATTCTTGGTTTAAAAAATTGGGAATGTAAAACAGGTGTGTCTGAGGCTCTCCTGGCTACTCAGAACCCCCTAGAAACACTTCACTACCTCAGCTCAGTGTCATTTCCTTCTGGCTTCATATTAGAATCACCTAGGGAGGGGTTAAAAAAGACAAAGTCCCCCATCAGACCAATTAAATACAAATTTTTAGGGAAGGGGAGTAGACATCCATATTAAACAAACAAACAAAATAAACCCACCAAAAAACAAGAAAAACCAAACAACTCTGTAGGTGATTTGAATGTCTTAGGGTTGAAGATTATTGCCGGCCCAAATTTCTCAATACTAAGCACAATATAAAATCTCAGGATCTTCCATTTAGGGCAACAGCAAAGAGAAAGGTGAATAGACATAAAAAAGCTTATATCTCAGTATTTGGTTGAGGACATTGGTCTGGGAAATAGGCCTTTTGCTAACATCACCTGGAACGGAGAGTCCATTGTTTTTTAAGCCATTAACCCCCCCTAGGAGGTGAGGTGATGGGTTCTGGGAATGTGATGTCAAGATGTGACATTTTACATGCTGAGTTTTTAGGAAATGCTCTTCTTAGAGCGCCTCCCAGGGGCCTGGTGGTTTGGCCGCTTTATATCCAGCACTTAGCTGCCCATCCCACTGGGGATCCTCCTTGTGGTCTCAGAGTGCTGAAGATGGCTTAATTGGCAAAGCCAGCCTTTAAAACCAGCCCCTACAGTGAACTGCTCAATTGTCTTTCCCACACAGGTGACGGCCCTCCCAGGTAGGCCCCAGCATGTGAGTGTTAACTCAGAGGGTGGCACCCATTGCATAGCCCTGTGGAGGAATCGAGATCACAGTGTGTTAGAATGGGAGGCAGTCAAGAGATGTGTCGGGTTACTGTGCCCAGTGGGGAGACTGAGGCCCATGAGGTCACCCAGAGGGGTGCACAGGGTTGGGCAGTGTCCACAGTGCAGTCCTCATGCCCACGTTGTTATTCCCTCCACTTTCTTTATTCCTTTGTTTTCCTGGCTTTCCTGTTCTCTTTTCCTAGCTTCTTTCTCACTCCATCTTCTCCCATTTCCCTCTTGTTGGGAAAATAGAATAATTTAATCAGGCCCCCTTGCCTTAGGTCTGGTTGGGAGTGGTGCAGCACATTCTTTGTAAATAAGTTGTGTGTGGGTGGAGTTAGGGGGCATGCACGGCACTACCAACTTGGCTGGCATTGACTGCCTTGGGTGTCTGCTGTGCACAGCCATGCTTTCGAACCTATGGCTCCAAGGACCTTTTGGCTGGTTACCTAGCTCATAGACCTGCGTGAGGGGTCTTGGGGCCTAGCCTGGCGTGTGAAGGGTTTGTGACCCAGTCTGGACAATGGGCTTGAGGGGTCTGTGAGCTTCAGACCCAGCCCTAGCCCGACAATTGGCCCAGTCGGCAGGATTACGGGCAGGTAAAAGAGCTGACACCCCATTTTTTTTTTCAATTTTGTCTTCTTAGCTCTTACATCTCTAGCCTTTGTTTCTGCCTTGATGGAGATGCTCCGACCAGAAAAGGTTGTTAATTCTTTTTAGACTCGAACAATTAGTCCCAATGAATGAGGTGACAAAGTTTGTGTTCTGTAGTGCAAAAATATTAAAAAATTAGGTTAAAAGTAGAAAAAATTAATAGGAAAACTGAGAAAAAGGAAACCAAAAGTTCAACATTTCAGAACTCCTTCACAGGGGCAGATGCTGTCAGGTGGAGGGGGAAGGAGGCATCGTTCCAAACACTTCACAGATGGGAAGAAATGATGTTGGACAACTAGATGGTAGTGTGAAAACTCATTTGAAGAAAGCTTCTTGTGGCATCTCAGTAGGAGAACATTTTTATCAACAGAATGGTTATTGCTTGCCTGGTTGGAATTTGTTATTTTCTGCATCATTCTATTTGAAATCATAGGGATTTTGACCAGAGGATATTTCCTTCCACTTGTATGACATTTTGTATTTGGGATAATACCTTCTCCCCAAACGTTTTAGGATGTTAAAATGTATTAAAGTGACATGTATTTTCCCCTCAGATATTACCAAACCAATTCCTGTAAAAGCAGAAAAAGGATAAAATGCAGATCTGAATATATTTTTGTTCAATGTCTTTTCTGTTTTCTTAACCATCCTGGAGTGAACAGATTATTATGAAATTCTCTAGAGAGACAAAATCTGTGTTCTAAGCTTGAGGGAAAAATGACCCCAAGCATAAAAGTGCTTTTTAACAGGCCACTGTGGTGGACATTAATTTATTTTTGGGGCCCAGCATTTGTTCACCTTTGTGGAATCACTAATTTCCCATGCTCAGGTCATTTAGCAAAATAAAACTGACCCTGTGCCCAATTCTAGGGGTGGGGCATTTGACTCAGGCTTAAGTCAGTGTGCACACAGTGTTCTCCTGCCTCTAAGGACCGGCTTGAGGTTGGCATGTGATCCTGTAAGTCAATGAGACTAATGAGAGAAAAACGTCCTGGTTTTCCACTTGAACCTGAAAGAGTATGGGCTGCAGCTGCAGCCACTCATAAGGGGGAAAGCCCATTCGAGAGTGAACTGACACAGAAGATCAAAACAGAAAACATTTAAATCTACTCAGAGGAGGTTTAGACAACTGAGCAGAGTAGGGGATAAATTAGTGAAGATAAATGTTGTGGATTGAATTGTGCCTCCCCGCTGACAGCCCCCAAAGATATATGTTAAAGTCCTAACCCTTGGTACCTGAGAATGTGACCTGATTGCAAATGAGGTCTTTGCAGGTGTAAATTAAGATGAGTTTGTGCAAGAATAGGGCAGGCCCTTAATACAAGATGCCTGGTATCCTTAGAACAAGAGAAGAGACACAGAGACAGCCATACCCAGAGAAGAGAAAGCCATGTGAAGAAACAGATACTCACAGGGAAACAATTAAGTTTCCGAACTCCCAGGTGACAATTAAGGCAAAGATTGGAGTGATGAGTCGACAAGCCAAGGAGTGCCAAGGACTGCTGGGAAACACTAGAAGCCAGGAAGGGGCAGGGAAGATCCTTCAGGGAGAGCAAGGCCCTGCTGATGCCTTAATTTCAGACTTTTAGTCTCCGGAACTGTGAGACAATAATTTTATGTTGTTTAAAGTCACCCAGTTTTTGGTACTTTGTCACAGCAGATGTTCAAACTAGTATAATAAGTATATAGAAAACTTAGCATGTGAAAAGAAGCACGTTTTTAACTTCAGAGAAGATAAAAACTTGATCAGGAAAGGAAGTATAAACATGGTATAATGCATGGCTTAGTGGTCAAGAATTTAATAGTCATGGTACTATAAATAGTGATTATTGCTCTTACCAAAATTATAATATACTGGGAAGTATATACGTGTGCTGGGATTTAGTGTGTGTGTGTGTGTGTGCATGGGCATGCGTGTGCACGTGTGTGTATGAAATCACCGTCTGTAGTGCAAAGTCAATACATGATGCTTAAACTGAAAAATCAAGAAGTAGCAAACAAATACATTATTGGGAGACACAGGGGTAAATAGCAAATGATTTAGTTGGAAGAGCTGAAAGTAGTTGCCTCCTGGGAGCAGGAAACGGTGGGGACTGCTTGGACTGCTGTTTTTTTGAAACAAGACACCGTAGAACTATTTGATTCTTTACACTATGTGCATAAATAACTTTAATATTAAAAAATGCTATAAAAAGGAGAAGAAGCTGGCTGGTTAGCTCCCTTGGGAGAGCATGGTGCTGATAACATCAAGGTAAGGTTTGGATTCCCGTTCCGGCCAGCTGCCAAAAAAATAAAAAAATTTAAAAAAGAAGAACATTTGAACCTATGAAGCAAATTACCTGCAGAACTAAGGAATGTGTTGACTTTGGACAAAAGCATGAAACTGAATAAATTTATTTTTGGGGCTAATTGCTAGTATCTCTGTGTCCTGGGCAGTGGGGGAGAGGAAACAGAGGGGAGGGTCAAAGTTCCTCTAGAAAGCCTTCATGTTTTCCCTTTCCTATATTTAAATCCTGTTCTTATAAAAGAATAAAAACTTCTGTTACCCTACATTTGCGATTACTGTTTAAAAACCTAATGTACATTTTATCAGGGATCTTTCCCTAAATCTGAAGGAGACTCTAAAGACAAAATTTCCTTGTATGTATATTTCTTTGAGGTGTGAATCACAGGCACTTTCTTATCCCACTGGGATTCTGAGTCAGATAAATTCATTTCCAGCTAGTAACTAGGAGCTCAGTGTCCTTGGCCTCTTACACTAACATTAAAGCACATGCCTCTCAGCCATTCACTCCAGTCCTTGAGGAGGAAGGGTCCAGCCTGCACTGCTGCTTTTCACCATCAGAGGGCAGTGGGGCAGTGAGTGCCCAGGAAGGAGGGGAAAGATGCTTAGCACCTGGCAAGTGGGAGGAAGTGTCTCACAGTGTTTGCACTTAAAGCATCTCAGTAGCTAGATATTTCTTTCATTGGTACAAATGGTGTATTTTCTTCTAACTTTGTGCCAATCCCCAAAGGCAGGAAGTTGGATCTTAATGCATTTGCCATGGCTATCTATTTTACTACGAGCCAGGAATTTATTACAAAAATGAAGAGAATTTCAAGAATAAGTTTAGATTGGCATTTCCCCATTTTCCTACTTGTAGAATAGATTTGGTACATATTCTGAAAGAACACAGTGTCAGCTGAAACGGTGCTCTGCTTTCTTCCCTATTATTCTAAAATAGATGTGCTTCTCACATGCATGGATAGACCATTTACCCCTGATTTGTATCTCAGGGACAAATCTGACTTATTAGCACAGTTATTTGTAAACTGCTAACCTGGCTCCCTGTGCTGTTGTAACGCTATCTTGATGGGTTGCTGTGAAAATGTGAAGATGTCTGTCAGGCTGGAAAAATTATGTAAAAATGATGTGGGTATAGAAAATGGGATCGACCAAATGTAATAAACTCCTGGGCTGAAGAGCAGAGCTGCATATGTAATGAAGTACTTTAGGATTACGTCACCTTTTATATAACAGCTGGCAGTGACTTTTATTTCAGAGCTAATTTGAAGAAGCCAGGCGCTTTTTTTCTTCCCCTCCCCAAGATTGCCTTTATCTGAAAGAAGAAAGAAGGAACTGTTACATTTTGTATGCAAAGAAAGCCCGAGTGGCTAGATTACTTACTCCCTTAGGGTAATGGGGAAAGGAAAAAAGAAATTGAAAAAGGTCAGGTGAAAGAAACAGAAGGAATGAAGAGGTTTGTGTGATTCTTAGTGAAATTGGACCAGTCTAAGCAACCAGACAGGTAATCTGGGTGATTCTACCCACCCCTATTCCCTCCTCTGCCTCTCCCTTGGCTCTGGCTCTATAGACCTGACCCAAGAATACTATGGAAATAGCTTTTCTGTAAATATTTTGTTTAAAGTGAGGGGTTGAAAAATTATTGAGTTGATTTAGGAAAATCATAAAATTTCTTTCTTCAGACTTTAAGAAAAAAGCTTTCCCTCAAACTAACACCTTTTTGCCTAGTAATATCCAGACTTATTATCACAATAGATTATTCAGATGGTCAACTCATCACTTTAATTTATTTGTATAGACAACTGTGAAAGGTCTTTTATGAAACTGAATGGGAATTCACTCCCCTGAAGCCAGGGACCCTCTTTGCATCCCCGCTTCCCTCCCTCATAGCTTCTTTGCCAACGCTTGCCTTGGTGCAACCTGGGCCTTGCTGAACCATGTCTGCTGACCTCATCATCCTCTTTCATCGTGTGTGTGTGTGTGTGTGTGTGTGTGTGTGTGTGTGTGTGTGTGTGTGTGTGTGTGTGTGTTTTTGGCAGCTGGCTGGTAACGGGATCTGAACCCTTGACCTTGGTGTTATCAGCACTATACTCTAACCAATTGAGCTAACCGTCCAGCCCATTATGTGGTTTTTCAATCTTCCATTCTTGCTTCAACCCTGGAAATGCCCTTTTCTGAATTTTAAGGCCACGTCTACTATTCAGAAGAGGTAGTATTTTACTTTTATATCTAATGGGTTCCCAACAATGTGTTTGAAAGTTAGTTGAACGTTTGAAAGTCGAGCAGTAGATCTGCATGTTGGAAGGAAAAATTTGTTCTCAGGGAGCTAGAGCATATAATGAAATCCCTAATTATGGTTTCTGACAGTGCCACCTCCCTCAGGCCTTGGCAACTCTGTGGGTGGGTGAGAACAGGCACATGGGCTGGAGTGGGTGGCAACTGCCAGTCGTTGTGGGCTGGGGAAGTTAATCCAGGAATCTCCTCTTCCAAGACTTAGCTCTCCTGCTCTCAGCCCAGCCTGAAAGGGCAAAGGCTGGAGTAGAGGGTCTGGTTCTTACCCTGCCTCCAAGAATAGCCACTTGTGGGCCCCATGAGGTGATGATGAGGTGGACATGGATTTACATTGCTGCTGCTGCTTTTTTTTTTGGAGGCTGGCCGGTATGGGGATCCGAACAGTGACCTTTGTGTTATAAGGCTGAGCTCTAACCAGATGGACATGTGGTTAATGGGTGGACATGGGTGAAGTATTGGAGGGGTTGGGGCTGTCCACACCCTCAGGGATGGTGGTCCTGTGTGAGCTAGCCAACTTCAGGCTCCCTGCATGATATCTGGAGTCCTGGGTGGCAGGGGATAGTCTTTCAGAATTTCTAATGTAAATTTATCTCTGGCACCATGGGAATGAGATGCTGGAGAAATTCTTCTGTGGTCTTAACTTGGACTTAGCCCTTTCTCTCAGTAGCTGTCATTTAAGGTAGTTTAGGAACAGCTGAATTTTGAGTACGAAAGGTTTGAAGATGTCAGTTTAATATTAGATAATGTGGTATCCTAGTTATGTATTGCTGCAAAGCATACTACCCCAAAACTTTGTGTCTTAAAACAACAACCTTTTAACTACATCTCATAAGTTTGTGGGTCAGGAATTTGGGCAGCGCTTGGCTGGGTGATCCTTCTGCTTCATGTGGCATTGACCATCACTTGGTGGACTGGTGTTGACTGAAGGCTTTACTCACTGCCTGGTGTCTTGACAGGAATGGCTGACAGGTTTTGGGCCCCTTTCCTCCTGCCTGTAGTTTTAGGGCATCTCCACATGTTCTTTCTAGAAAAACAGTTGGATTTTACATAGTGGCTCACTCAGGACTCTGGCAGTTCTCTGAAAGGCTAGGCTTGGAATCGGCATAGCACCATGTCATACTCTGTTGGTCAAAGCAGTTACAAGGCAGCCTAGAATAAAAAATCATGGAAACAGAGCCCTCCTCCCAAGGAGAGGAGCATCAAAGAATTTGTGGCCATCTCTGATCCACCACACGGGGCTTGCATAAATATAGAACATGTGGAAGTGGAGCAAAAAGAGGATATCTGGGGGAAAGACATCCCCTGTCTTTGTTTCCTAACCAGGAATCGTAGTTTTCCCAAGGGAAGCAGGGTCATTGGGAGGACTAAGCTTCCTTTTCTGTTGTAACCTGAGGAAAATGTTCTGCCAAACCAGGGCAGTACTGAGGTTTGTGTCTCCCTTCAAGCTTTTGGTTCAAAATAAAATCCTTGTTAAAGTGCTTAGAAACTCTGATGGTAGGCACACTGGAAAAACATGAGTGAATAATGTCTGAAGGACACTTTGGAGATGATATCGGCAAGTGTCCAAAGGCAGAGTTGGGAACATTTCTCATTTTCTCCTCTGTGTTGCACAGCTGTGCCAATAACTAAACAAGCAATGGATTATGCAGATTTTGAAAACTTTTCAGATTTTTCTTTCTGTGTAGAGCAGGGTGGGGAGGGGACAGAATTGTTTTTTCAGTCTAATTTAACTAATTTCCTTTGCCTATAAGTTCGATGTAATATACAAGATCCCAGCAAAAGCTTTAGTAAAAATGATAGCAATGGCATGTTGCTCATTCTTGTAGATGTGATACAATACTGGCAGTGTCATGGGGTCCGCCTTCAGGTATTCATTTAATTTAACTAATCAGTTTTTGAAAAGACAATATGTCCACAGAGTACAAATTTTAAGGGAGCAATAAGGCACAGAATAAAAATCTCCCCCGCATTCCTCTTCCTGAGTCCTCCATTTCCCTTTCTCAGAGGTAGTCACTCTTTTTTGTATATTCTATTGGACAAATTTATTCATATGCAAACACCCAATGTATGTGTGTGTGTATAATTATAGGTTATATAATTATATATCCTTTACCCACACAAATAAAAGCATACTGTATACTGTTTTCCATCTTGCTGTCTCATGAAAAAATGTATTGAAAAATGTTCCTTATCAGTAAATATAGATTAACTTTCCCCGCAAGAGCTATATAGTATTCTGATGCATGAACATAGTGTCATCCTTTTTTTTTTAAACCAGTTTCTTGTTGTTAGATTTTTAGGTTGTTTGTGATCTTTTGCTATTATAAGTCTAGTGGATTGAATTATGTCCCCCCAAACTCACTGAAGCTTGAATTGTGCCCCCCAAGTTTTATGTATTAGAAACTTGGTCCCCACTGTGACTGTTAAGAGGGTGGGAAATCCTATTGTGGTAATTGTAAGGTGGAGCCTTGAAGAGGTGATTGGATTGTAGGACCGTGCAGTAGTGAATGGATTAAAAATGGTGGTCAAGGGCATGGTTCTGAGGGCTTTAAAGAGAGAGTGAATGAGGACATTGTCCTCTTGCTCTCTCTGCTCTCACTCTCTGCTCTCTCTGCTCTGCCATTTTGCAGTGTGATACGCTGCTGTCACTGTCACCACCACTAAAACCCTCACTAGATGTGTTCCCTGGACCATGGACTTCCCAGCCTCTGAAGATGTAAGCAAATAAATTTCATTTTCTTCATAAATCACCCAGTTCCATGTATTTTGTTATAAGGAACAGAAACGGACTAATACAATAAGCAACATCACAATGAATAGTCTCAGGTGTATGTATTTGTGCATATGTGCGACTATGATGAGAAATGGAATTGTAAGGTTGAGGGGTATGAGAATTGTAATTTTGGTATCTATTACCAAATGATCCTCCATAGAGATTCTCTTAGTTTACATTCCTCCCTCAGCTTTTGTGTTAGATTCTGGGGATTGTCAGTGGAATTTGTTCTGAGGAGGTCACAGGTGAAGAAACAAATTGCAAGATTGAATAAGGAAAGATCCACAATTTTGTTTTTATATCAGCCCTTATTTTAGGAGATTTCTAAGTAATTTACCAAGTATTCTGGCAAAATAGGCCAGTATCAGGCAGTCCCCGCTAAGAGGAAGCTTGCCACATGCAGGAATGAGAAGTCTGGATTTGAAGTGGTAGGAATCTGTTTCTAGTCTGACATTGCCAATACTCACTGTGGGATCTTGATTAAACCAATTATCCTTTCTTTGATGTCAGTTTTCTTATTTGTCAAATGAATATTTGGAGTAAATAATATCAGAAGAATCCAAAATTCTTTACCCAAAATTATTTGATTCTATGAAACTCTCTTCACTTTTTATAATGTAATAAAAAGTCCTATACAGGAATAGCTCCATAATTCGCAAGTCCCTGTGTCAAATAAAAATGCAGCGTCCCTGTTCAAAAATTATTAAGAATTTAAAGATGGCCATAGGGGAGTATTAAATGAAGTTGGGCCCTTTTAGGTGCAGGACCTTGTGCAACTGCACAGGTGGTAAGTCCATGAAGGTGGCCCTGCTCCTATAAAGACTCTTGCTTCCAAATCAATAGTTTATTTCTACTTAACTATTTGGTGGTAGTTTGACATAGACATGTGCTTGAGATGCCCACCATCCTTTTCTAAGGAAAGCTGCCTTGGTCTACAGCCTCTTCCTGAAGAAAGCTGCCCTAAATTGTACCTTGCTCAATGGGCACCTACTGATTGGACCAGAGGCAGCCACTAGACCCAAGGGCAACCAGTTCATAGGCTGGCGAGTAAGTTGTATGGTGACCTGACAGGAAGAGCTCTGACCAATGGGAGCTAAGTAATTACATTGGTAGAAAGACTCTTTCTCTGGAATTTGAGCTGAGAAATACGGAGAGGATCAGCCAGCCGGATTGGGGGTTAAGGGTTGGTGAGAGTGGGGTTGAGTAGGTAGGGAAAGAAGCCACATATATTGCCATGTGTAACTGAGGAGTCAGCCCTCATTACTTGAGGTAGCTTAAATGAATTTATTTCTGTCATTTGCAACCCAAAGAGCATAATTAACCCAGTGTAATGCTAGACCATAGCTTCAGCCTATTAACAATTAAAGCCATCTAGGGAGTGTGGATTAAGAACAATTAGAAGAATGGAAATAGAAAAATAGCTCCCAAACCCTGTTTTCTCCTTCATCTGTCAGCTACTGCATTAAAACTAGCTGGCTGAATAGTGTGTGCTGGGCAGGTGAGAGGTGTTCTGAGTGGGACTTCTGTCTTTTTCCTGCTTCATTTATTTGAGTCTTAGCCAACTTTCTTACATATCCCTAGGACTGTTTTTTAAAACTTCTCCTAAGTTATTCTTGACATCTTGTTCTACTTACAGTGGAATAGCCCTAGGAAAAATGTAGCTGTCAAATGTGCAACAAGACACTCATTTTCTTGGTATCTATCTTTTTCTTTCTGTTGGACTGTATGCTAATGGATCCCTGGAGTCTGCAGTAGGCTGAGGCAGGAGCTGGACTAAATGACCTCTCCAGACCTTTTGCACTTTAGCCATGCTAAGGAAAGAATTCCAATAGAGTCACTTCCCAATTCCTAATTATAGAATGTCTATTTAATCATTTGATGCTTTCCTCTTTCTTCATAGTTCAGTAGAGGCTGAGTTGTTGGCCTTCAGATGAATAACCAACTAATTGGGTCAGAAATATCATATAACTTATCATTGACAGTAATTTGCTTTCTAGGATGCATTAAAATCTGTGGTGTGTGGTTGCATTACTTAGTACAACATGTACTGCACAGAGTAGCCTATTTAAATGAGGCATGCATAAAGCTGCACCACACGAAATGGATCCAGATTCATATGAATGGCTGTTGCCTAAGTATCTGGATGAACATGAGATAGGACTCAGAGTGCTCATCTTCCTCACAGGTACATCTTGGCAAGGCACAGTTTAGCTCTGTTTATAGCACAGGCTAGGAAAACAAATTGCCCAGCTGGCATTAAATATAGAGGAAGGGTATTTCTGTTTGCTTTTACTTTAATGCACTGTCTCCAGTGTTCTGCTGTGTAAGCGCCCAGGGCCAGGAGGACAAACAAAGGTGAAAGCCCTAGAGTTCTGTATTCTTCCTTGCCTGGGGTACAGGCTGTTCTTTACCATCACCCAGGGGATATCTTGGTGAGCATCTAAGCATTGGTGCAGGGACTGGCTTGAGCCTGTGGGCTGTCTGGGGTGATTTCCATGGGAATATGCTTCAACCATGTGTGGCCAACATTTCTGTATACAGGAAAGGGAAAAGTAAACCTGATACTATTTCCAGGGTCATTTTGCTATGAATTCCAGGAACCTAAACCTTTCCATGTTTTTTCTCTTCATAAAATTGAGAGGCTAGCAGCAACGTTACTCTAAATGCTGAGGCATAACCACTCACATATATTATTGTAATACTTTTTGTTTACATGAAACATCTAGGTTTTTGAAAATAAGAAAAATTTAAATCAGATTTTCTTAGGAAACAGTTAATATTGGGGGATATCTGGCTGATTAAAAAGTAGATCAGAAACACTTATTTAAGTCTCTGATGACAGGACCAAATCATGACAGATATATATACATATATATTTAAACTTATTAGGAGGCTGAAGTATTAACAGAATAGTGAGTGGAGTGGACCAGGATAATGTCATTTATTTAGGCATGTAAAGCATTGTCAGTAAAATGTCTCCTAAGAGTCACAAATGCGACCTGGCAATAGGAGGCATGAAGAAAAGACCTCCTATGGGTTAGGACCTGAGTATCCTGTGGAAATTCAGAGGTGAAATTAGTGGCTAATTCTAGGATGCAGAGGGATAATGGCAGATTACCACAGTGATCTCTAGTGGAGGCAATTTGGTTTATTTTATCATTTCTATTTCCCATTTGGTTGGGAGAACATTCTCACCAACTTACATATTTCACAGCCCACATACTAAGTGCTGAAGCAATGTCATTTAATTTACAACCAAATATAGACCTGTCATTGAACATTACCCATTTGTACAGTCACGGTTTTCTCTGAAAAATCCTCAAAGAGAACAAAATAAATGGCATAAACAAGACCCAGGGTTTCCTCAAGTGCTGTAGAAGTTGCCTGGTTCTGTAGATGCCACAGCGACTCAGCCGTAGGGGAGTGAAGTGGCCCCCGCCCAGAGGCGAGGCTGGTGATGGTTGCCCACATGAACCCGCAACTCTGGCATGGACCAAGGGAGAGCAGATACTTTGTGGATTAAATAAAATGTCAGTGAAAGGTAGGAATTAGGCAAAATTGTGAGAAATTCCAGAGGCCAGAATGAATGAACGAGTTGGGCAATACGATGGAATGCTCCCCTTAAAAATTTGCCCTGACCACATTTAGTCTTGTTACAAAATGTTCAAATAACATCAAAGAATATAACATAAAAAGTAAACTTCCTAACTGCTCATCCCTCCTGAATTTTACTCCCCTCCCCAGAGGTAACCACTATTTGGTGTTTTCTTTGTACATAGACCTTTCACACCTAAATATGTGTATGTACTCAAATGTGTAAATTCTTTAGAAAAAGTAAATGAGATGATAGTGCACACATTGTCCTGTCATTCAGCAATGCATCTTAGCACGAGTCGACCAACTGCATTCGTTTAAACTGTAGAATTGTTCTCCCTTGGGTGGACATCTAACTTTCTCTACTGTAAATGACACTGCAATGAATATCCTTGTTTAGGCTTCTTTGTGCGCAGGTGTAACCATTTCTCTAGAACAGAGACTTAGAAGAGGAATCTGTGGGTAGAAGTGTATGTGTATTTACAGTGTCAACAGATGCTGCCATATTGCCACCTAGAAGAACACTCATTTTCATTCTCACCATCAGTGTATGGGAGCATCTATTTTTCCCACATCCTTGACAGATCTGGATATTACTAGTATTGTTAATTTTTGCCAGTGTGGGGGATTAAAAAGAATGATTTAGTTGTTTTAATTTATATTTCCTTAAGTAGTAAATGTTGAGCATATTTTCCTGTACTCGTTGACCATTTGCATTAGTACGTCTGTGAAATGTCTGTTTTTGTCCATTGAACTTTTTTTGTATTGTGTTTCTAATTTTATTGATGTAGAGTCACTATATATTTTCAGGTTGTAAATTATTTGGATTTTATATATTTCACACATTTTATGCACTTTGGCATTTGTCATTTTTCTCCATCCATGGTGTCTTATATTGTAAAGAAGTTTATGTAGTCAAATCTGTCAGTCCTTTCCTTTATGGATTAATGGTTTTACACCTGCTCCAAGATTACAAAAATATTTTCTCTAATATTTTACAGGTAAAAAGATTATTTAATTCTTTAATGAATCTGGTATATAGTTTTGTGTAATGAGTGAGATAGTAAAACTTTCCCTTTTTTCTGGGGCAAACTTTTATTTCTAGATACACCCGCCTCTGATACATCTGCTATGTTTTCCCTATGGCACCTTGGATTTATAGATCCTTAGTATGTCTGTAAAGAGAATGCCCTGAATTTGGTGTGATGTGTTAAGGTGCATTTCCCCCTTAATTTTCATCAGATCCTCAAGAGGATGGATGATCAAAGAAAGGGTAGGAAGACCTGTGTTACATTCTCTCCCCGATCTTCCATGGGGAAGTCCCAGAGAGGCAACCTTGTTTCCACATCCCTTTCCAAATTCCCTCTTTCATTTCTTCAATTCTTTTCATTTCCTGTCAGTAGTGTTTTCCAATTAATTCATTCAACAGATGTTAAGTGAGCACCAACTACATTAGGCATGGTATCGACAAAGCTCACTAAGACCTTAAAGCCTCCCTCAACTCTTTGATAGTCTAGTTGGGGAGACAGATGAATAACCCAACATATTAGAATATAAATGTTAGAATACTTATATTAGAATATAAGTGTTATGATAATGGCATGTGCAGAGGGCTATAAAAGTTTACAGGAGAAAGCAAGTCCTAGGGTTTTTTTTTTTTTTTTTTTTTGTGGTATGTGTGTGTGTGCAGTCATTACAGAAAGATCATTCTGGCATGAATGTGGAGAATAATGAGAAAAAAAAGAGATCAGTTAGGCAGCTGGTGGAGAAACATGGGGGAGAAATGTTAGGGATTGAACTGAAGCTGTGTGAGCAGAGAGGGAATGGGTGGGAGAGATTCAGGACGTATTAAGAAGATAAAATAGACTGGAATTATTTGTTGAGCTATTGAGTTAAGGGATTAGTGGGAAATTAGAAATCAGGAGTAATTGTCAGGTCTTGGGTTTGGGCATCTGGTTGGTTAGTGGAGTCATTGCTAAAATAGGAAATATAGACTGAATAACTGAATACCAGATTCAAAGGAAAAATTGAGTTTAGTTTTGCACTATTAATATAGAGACTATTAATGTACTTCATATTAATATAGAGACAGAAATGGACGTGACCATACTAAATGAGGTTATAGATAGAACAAAGATCTGGGGAATGTCAACGTTTTAGAGGTTCATTGAGAAAGGGGAAGGTTATTAGGATGAGAAACAGGAAATATGAGAAAAAATCAAGAGAAGGTATCACAGAAGACATGGGAGGAAAGAATTTCAATAAGGAGGGAGTAGGCAAGGGTGAAATGATGCAGGTAAATTAATTGAGATAAAGACAGAAATGAGCCCACTGATGAGGCAATCTGGAGATTGTTGGAGCCTCCTTGAGAACTTGGTCGGGGGGCAATAGGAGTAGGAGCTAGCTGGAGATGAGATGCAGTGGAGAGGAATGGGATTGGAAGTGTGAAAGGAAGGTGGGGTGGTAAAGACAGTGCATGTGGACAAGTCTTGTCCAAAGCTTTGCTGTGTTGATGGTAGCTAGAGAGGTATGTGGAAAAACTGCTCTTGTTTCTTAGGTAGTGGAGTCATGTTGTAAGGCTATCAAGGAAGCTCCATGAAGTTAACCCCAGAGCTAATGAATTTGATTATCTGGTAGGTATGTTTTATTCTTAAAAAACACAATAGCTGAACTTGATAAAGATTTCCTTTGACTAAAATTCAGGGTGTTAAAGATACTTCACAACTGAGATGGCTTGGGCACTGACCAATCAGAAAGGAAGCTATAACCTATCTGAACAGATGCTGGCTATAAACAACTAGGAGGGTCCTGCCAATGAATATCACTCTGCTCCTGTTGTCTGGCAATAATCTGGGTGTATGTACATGGATGTCTTTCTCAGAAATACCTTGATCAAATGGACTGATTTTTCCAGATTGGATTAGTAGGACTTCTAGGGCCCCAAAAGGACCAGATCACAGAAGTTGTAACTAGCATTGCAAATGGGCATGCAAACTCTTTTGCTAACTTATTTTGAAGGTCATATTTGTAATCAAGCACCTTGGAGGCAAAAAGGACAGGAAAGCAAACAGGACCACTAAAATTTTTTGTTTTTCTTCCCTTAAAAACTAAGGTAAACAGTTACATGACAAGTTGAGGAGGAAGAACAAAATAAATGTAACACATTCTAAGTAAGGATGATAAGGGCAAGAAAGATTTTAGTTTCAAATGGTAATTTCATTTTGAGCTGTAATGTAAGGAGCAAAACAGACTTTTTCTGTAGCAGAGCACACATGAAAGTGAGATATCTGTTTCCTGATGTTCACTCAGTGGCCAGTGCTAGTGTCAGAACTTAAGGTGACACGAGCTTGCATCCTCTTGTGCGTGCTCTGTGTTTTTATGATAGGGCGGGCATGCAGGGAAGGAGGCTACAGCTTAGAGTAGATGTGCTTTATCCTTTCATCTCAAGATGATGGCTCATTTTTTTTCCTTTGGTAAGTGCACAATCATGCATTATTTTCTGAGAAATAATTTTTCCAAATAGGAACTGCAGCTTATTTTTTTCCTTTTAACAAATGCCACATAGACAAACCTCTCCACATAACTGGCCCTCTTTCAGAGATTTTCATGTGGAATATTTATAGTGAAATGTAACTCTGTCTGGTATATAAACAGAGTTAATTACAGCTATTATACTCTTCTTTACACTTCTCAGTGATTGCTTAGAATGTCACTTCTCGATATACTCTCAAGAAAATTGGAATTTAAAAGTTTGTTTCGAAAAGAAGGAAAAAAATGAGAGTTCTGTGGGACGTGCTTAATGTTCTTTTGGTGGGTAGAGTCAATAATACTATCTTTCTTAAGTAAAAGAAAGGAAAACTGTTTGTTTACCTGAATTTAATGTCTGTTGTCATTGTTATTTTTATTCATTTATTTTTTGTGGTCAAATTCTTCTATTTTAGCTTTGTGTTGTTGTTGACTAGATACAATAAATCAGAAACAGACCCAATTGGCATCTCTTAGGCTGAAAAAAAATGTTCTTACCAAGGGGTATAAGAAAAGGAAGAAATACCTATAATCAATATTTTATCTGTAGACAAAATACTGTTACTTGACAATGTTTCTAACTCTCTTTTTCTAGGTCATGGCAATCTTAGGGGACATGGTTGGAAAACCAAGGTGAGGATGATGGTCACAAATAGTTTTGACCTTGAGCACTTCCCAGGAAGGATCACTGGGACCTCAATCCCTCCCTTCCTCTTCCACCTTCCAAGCTCTCTCCCTTTCTTTGGCCTGTTCCAGTTTGATGCACATGTTTTCCCTGAAGACTCCTAGCCTCTCAAACATCAGCGATTGCCAGTGCTGCTCTGTTCTGGGGATTGGTGGACTCACTGGGAGTTCATGCCCATCACCTTGATGACCTCGCAGTGCGTGTGTGCTGATCCCTCTCATTCTCACCAGTGTTACTGTTCTGTATGTGAAGAGCATTCCAAAGCGCAGTCTAGATTTTTGTGTCCTTCTAAAACTGTTTGAAGGAGCTCTGGACAACACCAGGACTGGGTTGAGGACGTTTGAATGGCACCTCCCAATGCCAATGCTACAAAATTTCCCTGTTTTATCAACACCAAACCACCATACAAGGAAGGGATCCGGGTGCTTCGGTAGTCTCGTACCTCAGTGAAGGTTTTCTATTTACCTAAAGACACTTCTACCAGAAATTTGGACAGAGTTTTAGAAACTCTGCCAATTGGTCCTCTTGGCCAAGAAATCCATAAATTCCACAGTTACAAAGATTCCCTGAGAACTGATTCTGCTGTGATGTTGCTCAGGACATGGTGATTGAAATTAAATTTCACTGCTGAAGACCTTTTGAAGCATTTTGAGAAGGGAGATTCTTCAATAAATGTGCTGACCTGATATTTCACTTAAATAGAGTCTTAAAGCAATTTTTCAGCCATTTTCTAAGTGATTCTCTAGGGCCATCAATAGCTCTCTCTATTTTCTAAAAATGTTAATGAGATTATGGAAATTAGACTTTATTGGATGCCCGACCATCTGCCTCATCCTACCATAATTTCTCCCCATCTTGACCTTTTACTACGATCACCAAAGTTTGCATTAGGCGGTCCTAGCTGTATAAGTTGATTTTCACCTTGGCCTTCCTCAGTCAAGAACATTATTAAGTGCCCACGTGGCTGATACCAGATACTGTAAGAGATTATGTCTCTGCTTTCAAAACCCTTGTAGTGTAGATAACCCATTGGGTCAGGCAGAAGCTACAGTGTGGTCACCAGGACATTAGAAGCCACCGTTTTTTTAAATTAATTATTTTTATTGAATCATAATTGATTATACATATTTTTGGGGTTCAGTGTTGACATATATTGATCAAATTAATATTACTAGCATATATATTGTAACAAATCATACTTCTTCGTTTTTTTTTTTTAAAGATGACTTGTGGGCCGGCCCGTGGCTCACTTGGGAGAGTGTGGTGCTGATAACACCAAGGCCATGGGTTCGGATCCTTATATAGGGATGGCTGGTTAACTTACTTGGGAGAGCGTGGTGCTGACAACACCAAGTCAAGAGTTGAGATCCCATTACCGGTCATCTTAAAAAAAGAGAAGATGACTGGTAAGGGGATCTCAACTCTTGACTGGGTGTTGTCAGCACCACGCTCTCCCAAGTGAGCCACGGGCAGGCCCAAATTGTAATTATTCTTTATGCTCCTTGTCCAGTCTCTCCTCATACTCTTTTCCTCCCCCCTCCTACCTCCCACCTCTGATAACCCTAGATTTCTTCTTTCCTTCTGAAAGAGTAATGGTTACTCTGTAGATTTGTTGCCTAGATGATCTGTCCAATGCTGAGAGGTGTGTTCAGGTCCCCCAATATTATCGTAGATCAGATGCTTCTTCTGTCACTCAGGAATGGGCTTTGTGGAGAGAGACGTCCTCTTCTTTTCTTTGGTCTTTGCTGGTGACTCTCCTTGTGTCAATGCTCTCCGGTGCCTGGTGGACCATCTGCATGGTTGTTGTGATGTCTAGCCACTTCACAGCAGCCACAGTTACTGTGGTGGCTGTGGTGGGCCACCCACATGGAGGTGATATTTTTGGCATGCTACTTGGCACTGGTGGTGTGCCTGGTTGTGGAAGGGGGGTCTGGTCCCCAGCCCATGCCTTAGGCTCTCGGATGGGTCCCGAGGCACTGGCGAGGCCACCAGTTTTGTTAGTCCAAGAGGTGATTGAGTCCTGCAAGATAGACTGCAGGGGTCCAGCATTTCAGGAGGGAGATAGTGTAGTGTAGTCTTCCAGGGCTCTCAAGTCAGGTAGATCGGGGTCCGAATTTTGGCTCCCCCATCTGTTAGCTGTGTGTCCTTAGACAAATTTATTAACTTTTTTTGCACCTTAGTTTTCGCTTCTGTAAAACATGAGTGATAGTGTAATATCTGCCTTATGTAGACTTATCTTGAGGATTAAATGGAAAAAAAAAAAAGCCTTAACACAGGGTCTGAAATGCAGTAAGTGCCCAATAAATGATAGCCTTCATATTAAATGGCCTATTGGTGTTTTCTTGAAATCTCTTGTCCCAAGAAGGGCCCCAAACAGAAATAACTACAGATATATTGAACATTCGGACTATACCAAAGGAGAGGTGCATTTTTTCTGTTGAGAGCCACTGACCTTTGATAGAAAAGGATCAATTGAAGCCCTTGCAAAAAACACTAATTTGCTTTTTTTCCCTCAGGGAAATATAAAATATTGGATTACTTACTTTTAAGAACAAGGAACATAGCACTTTACTCAATAAATACCTTGGATAGATTTCTGGAACTTCAAGGGGCCTCAGAGACCATCGAGTACAATTTCTTTATTTAATAGATGAGACAGCTGAGGACCAGAAATATAGACTGAGTTCATCATAACTACCCTCCTTGACCATGACAGCCCACAGGAATAAACCCTTTACTTCTAAGTCTAACTTTGAGCATTTTCCTACTGTACTATGTACCTCGATGGTCAGTAAAACAATAGGGGGAGGAAGAGAGAAAGAGGAAACTGAGAAGAGAAAGAGAGAGGGAAGAGGAGTTAGAAAGAGAAGAGGGAGAAATACACAGGAAGAGAGGAAAGTACAGAGGGAGAATGAGAAAGGAAGAAACAAGGTGGTCATTCCCAATAGCAACAAGGTTTCATTAAATGTACATCATGCCAGGCTAACTTGCTTTTTGATGAGGTTCTGAATTAATGTCTGAATGAATGACAGGACCTCATTACCAGTTGGGAGTCTGTTGCAATAATTAAGGTGAGAAATGTTAATGACTTGGATTATGGTGGTAGCAATAGAGATGGTTCCAGAGGTTGGATTTGGGATATATTTCAGACAGACAAAGGAATATATTGTTGGATTGGATGTTGGGAGATAAATGAATGGAAAGGGAAAGTGTGAATCCAAACTTTTTGACTTGAGTAATTTAGATGAATGGTGATATCATTTATTAGAATGGGGAAGTCTTTGGACATGCTATGTTTGATATGACCAGGAAAAACTCTGGGTGTACAGTTTGGATGTTTGAGTTTGGAGCTCAGGAAGGAGAGCAAGACTGGAGATATAAATTGGAGAGTTGTCGGAATAAAGATATTTATAGGGCTGGATGAGATCATCTAGGGATGGAATGAAAATAGGAAGGAGAAGAAGGCTGAAGCCTGAGTCTAGAGTATTCCGTCTTTTAGAGGGCTAGCAGGGGAAGGGGTGCCAGCAAACGAGACCCAGGAGTTATTAGTGGCGAATATTCTGAAGACAAGGGTTATTGGGGTTTTAGCAATTTAATAGAATCATCTATAATGGAAGGATGGAATGTGGAAGAATGTGGGCTGGATATTAGGTAGGTGGGTTAGGACTGTGTGTACCAAAGTAGTGTCAAAAAATGGATTAGGGAGAACTTGGAGAAGACCTGTGGGAGAGTACCTCAGGTCTTGCCCCTGTCCCATGACCCTGAATCAACACCTCTTGAGTAGAAAGTATTTGGTTGGATTTGCAGTGATACAAAGATGGAGAGACAGTTGCCACATCAGATTGATTATTAGATTTTGAAAGACCTGGCAAGCCATAGTAGATGCTGTACGGGGAGGTCTGCTGTGCTGAGGCAAGTGTGGTATGATGAGTGCCTGGCCTGGAAGGGTGGCTGTGGGAATGGAGGATTGGATTCCAGAGACATTTGAAAAGGAAGAGTTGGCAGGATTTTGTGACTGGCTGGATATGGGTGAGGAAGGAGAGGAAAGAGGCCCAAATGACTGAAGAGCACTATAATTAGTTTAAGTTTTTAGTGTAGGAAGGAAGAATAATTAAAAATCCCCCATAAGCTAGTAACTCATTCTTTACCAAAACCATTAGTAACTTCGATAGTTTGAATTTATATACTTTGTTCTGTATATTGAAGGGATAATAAAAATTTAGTAAAAATAATTATAGCGAATTGGCTCTTCCAACCTTAAAAGATTACTGATTAAGTAATTAATGTGTTTCTCTTTGCATAAAAGCTCATAGCCGAAGCGAAATTGTATAATAAGATCAATCCAGACTTTACTTTTTGATGGTTTGCCAGTTGAATATTGATATGAATGCATTTATTTATGAGGTTGCTGATCATTTGAATTGCCCTGTGAGGGCTTGGGTTATTTTACAAAACCATTCCCCACTGTTTAACTAAATGATATTAATCTTACTCTTCAGAAAGCAGCGACTTTTGGCTAAGTAGAGATTTCTGCCCTGCACTGAAGATGCTCTTAGTGATTGGTATGTGTGAGTGCCTTGCCTGAAAGACCTGGGCTTCTTGCATGCTCCAGAGACTTCGCTAAGCTTCTGAATGGTGTGCCCTCAGTGGAGCAGCCATGCTCAATTTTCTTAAGGGGAAAAAAACCTTTCAAGCACTTACTTATACATAAGCACTCATTTCCATATGATCCGTTTCCTATCCCAGCTTGAACTCAGCTATTTCCTTGAAAGGAATTATTATTGCTGTAAAACTCAAATTTTGACTTTTCTAGTAGTCTCTATGAAGTTAGTCCAACTTTGAAAGTTTTGCTATATATGTCCTTGTGTTCACTTACATCCGATTTGCTTATATAAGAACATCTTAAACTGCTTAATTTGCTTATATAAGAACATTTTAAACTGAGAGAAAAGCTTCTACCTCCCCCTGCCAAGTTCTGAACATGATGACATATATTTAGATGAGTTTAATAAGCATTTGAATAGTAGAAATTTAGAGCTGGAGAGAAAATCAGATATTATCTATTCCGCTTCCTTCCGTTTATGGATGAGGGAACAGAGGTGTAAAGAGGTGAGTTACTTGGATTAGATCACACACCTAGTCGATGACGGAGATGCTGTGTTCTCACTGTGTCCTAACAGGTGGTGCGTGATTTTGGTTTGTCTCATTACTGGTGATGTTGGCTTTGGTCACTTGATTAAGGGGTGTCTGTCAGGTTTTTACAGTATAAAGTTATTCTTTATCCTTTTGTAATTGTTAAGTGTTTTGTAGGGAGGTGCTTTTAGGCTATGTATATATTTCTTTTCTTATCAAATTTTTATTGGCTATTATCCATTGATGCTTCTTGGTTGAATTAATTTTTATTGTGATGTTTATTTACCAAATGGTGATTTTCTAATTCTCATTCCTTCTACAAACATTAGTTGGAATTTTACTGTAAGGAAAAGTTTTCTCCTTCCTAATTTAGACTCATACTGATTTGGCTTATAGATTTTTATTTTGTTCAAGGCCTTATAATCTATTTCTATGACTATTTATTTTGATGTTCAAATTGTCCCAGATAGGCTAGTAGGAGGTGCTTGAAGCTGGTTCCTGTGTCCCTTAACATGTATTCATAATTTTATTTTTCTCATTTAATTTTCTTATTATGGAAAAATACATATAACATAAAATTTACCATTTTAGGAACTACTTTACTTTTTTTTTGGAGGAGGCAGCTGGCCAGTGAGGGGATCTGAACCCCTGATGCTGGGGTTATAACACCACACTCTAACCAGCTGAGATAACTGGCCAGCCCTCAAATTTACCATTTTAAAGTGTGCAATTCAGTGGCATAAAATGCATTTATGATATTGTGCAACCCCCACCATTATCTAGTTCCAGAAAAATTTTTTCATCACCCCAAATGAAAGCCCTGTACCCACTGAGCAGTCACTCCCTATTCTCCTCTCCTAGCATCTCAGATCTGCTTTCTGTCTCAATGGATTTGTCTGGTCTGGATATTTTGTATAAATGGAGTCATACAATGTGTGGTCTTTTGTGTCTGGCTTCTTTCACTTAACATAATGTCTTCAAGTTTCTTCCTTGTTATAGTATGTATCAGTACTTTATTTCTTTTCATTGTGATTAATATACCATTGTGTGAATATATCGTATTTT
The DNA here is from genome assembly GCF_027409185.1 of Cynocephalus volans. NCBI lineage: Eukaryota > Metazoa > Chordata > Mammalia > Dermoptera > Cynocephalidae > Cynocephalus > Cynocephalus volans. Next base: position 59,049,065 of record NC_084461.1, on the reverse strand, counting down.
TTTTCTATCCATTCATCTGTTGATGTACATTTGGGTTGTTTTCATCTTTTGGCTATTGTGAATAGTGCTGCTATAAAAATTCACATACAAGTTTTTGTTTGAACACTTGTTTCCAATTATTTTACGTATATACCAAGGACTGAAATTTCTGGATTATATGGTAATTCTATGTTTAACATGTTAAGAAACCTCCAAACTGTTTCCCACGGTGGCTATACCATTTTACATTCCCACCAGCAATGTATGAGGGCTCCAATTTCTTCACGTCCTTGCCAACAATTATCCCCCTCCCGCCTTGTTTGATTATAGCCATCTGAGTGAGTGTGAAGTGGTATCTCATTGTGGGCTTAATTTGCATTTCTGTACTAATGATGTTGAGCATCTTTTCATGTGCTTTTTGGCCATTTATATATCTTCTCTGGAGAAATGAATATTCAATTCATTTTTTAAAATTGAGTTATTTGTCTTTTTGTTGTTGAGTTGTAGGAGTTCTTTATATATTCTAGACACTAGATCCATGCCAGATATATGGTTTGCAGATATTTTGTGCCATTCCACAGGTTAAATTTTTACTTTTGGGGCTGGCTGGTTTGCTCACTTGGTAGAGCATGGTGCTGATAACACCAAACTTAAGGGTTTGGATCCCCTTACTGTCCAGCCACCAATAAAAGAACAAAACAAATAAACAAAAAACAGTACAAAGAAACAAAAACAAATAAAAAATAAATTTTTACTCTTGATAGATACTCTCATTAATTCACAAAACATTAAGACATTTACATTTTGGTAAAGTCCAATTTATTTATTTTTTCTTTTGTTGCTGTCCTCTTTGGTGTCATACCTAAGAAACCATTCACAAATCCAAGGTCATGAAGATTTATCCTTATGTTTTCTTGTAATAGTTGTCTAGTTTTAGCTCATACATTCTGGTCTTTGATTCATTTTGAGTTAATTTTTTGTATATAGTGTGAGCTAAAGGTCCAACTTCATTCTTTTGCAAGTGGATATACAGTTCTCTCAGTACCATTTATTTAATATGCTGTTAGCCTGCCCTCTCCATCATCTTTTGAGCACTTCTTAAATTTTAGACTAGCCCAGTATTCTTGGGTTTTCTTTCCTCAGCAGTGGAAACAGGCATTTCCCCAAGAAGCTCTTGTTCCCTTTATTAAAGAATAGTATTCAGAAACCAAGACTTCGGTACTAGGTGTGCTCAATCCTTTTGGGGGCTGGTGCTCCTAGGTCCTCTCAACTGGCAGACCTATGTACCCAATACACCTGCAGGCACATATTAAAAACCATGAGTTCGTACCAATACTTCCAATCTCAAACCAGCATCACAGAGCTCATTCCAGTTTTCTCCTCTTATTTGTAACTCTTTCCTCTGAAATAAGAGCCTGGCTTCTATTATTCTCAATATATTTTCTTCTTATAACCAATCTCTCCCCTTCACCATTGCTTCCCCTGCACAGATGATCTCCACACTCTGCCAGCGTTTGGACACTTTGTTTCCACCTCTCTCCCCAGCTGACCTCCTCTTTCTTGTCTTTAGCTTGGATGACCCACAATGGGCGACACAGGTCATCTCATTTTGCTCAAGCTTCGACACCCGCTGCTGAGCAGCTGCTGCTGCTTCCCTCCCCGTAGCTCCTGGATACCTGCCCTGCTTGGCCCCACCTAATGGATTTTGGACTCAATTATTCACAAAGGAAGGAGGGGAGGAAGGAAGGAAGAATAAAATTCATCAGTTTCTAGGCTCATCATTTTTTTCTAACACTACAACTTTTCTCTGTTTGATGCACTTCTTTCTGATGTGGATCCTCTAATAATTATTTTCACTTCTTGGGCAGATGAGTTAGCTGGTTAACAAAGTTCTAGCTCATGGAGCTGGCTGGTTCGCTCAGTTGGCTAGAGCTTGGTGCTGATAACAACAAGGTCTAGAGTTTGATTCCTTTATTGACCAGCTGCCAAAAAAAAAAAAAAAAAAGCTTAACAAGATTCTAGCTTAACAGTTTTCTTTCTTTTCACTGCATTAAAACAAACAACCAAAAACCTCCCCCCAAAACACCAAAAAACCAAAATTTTTTTGGGGGGGAGAAATTATTTAAAGAGAAGTAGCAAAGAATTTTTGTGTACTCATTCACATTCACGGTTATGCTAACATTTTAGATGACCACCTCTCTGTGCTTTAAGATATTATTTCATTAACTTCTGATTTCTGCTTTTGCTAACAAAGAATATGCTGTTAGTACAAATGTCATGCTGTTTTAGGTTATTTGTGTTTTCTCTCTGATGTATTTTAAGGCTGTCTCTTACCTTTGGTTTCTATTTTTCACTTCAGTGTGTCCAAGTTTGGTTTTATTTGTATTTATTCTGCTTCTTATTTGGATTGTAGTGATCTGTAACTCCATGGTTTTTCTTTCTTTAATTCTGGAAAATTATCAGCAACAATTTTTTCAAATATCGCTTCCCTATCATCCATTTCAGTTTCTTCTTTTGGAACTCCTATTCATTAAGATATCAAAATCTCTCTATCTATCTTCCATGTTTTATAACTGCTACTTAATTCTGTCTGCTATCTGTCTGTCTGTCTATCTATCTATCTCTGTGTAGAATAGAGAGCAGTCCAGTCCTTTTTATTGCATTTTTAAACTCAATAAATGTATTTTATTTTCTAAATTTCTAATTGCTTCTTTTTAATAGTCACCTATTCTTGTGGCATTTAAAAACATTTTTATTTTATTTTATTTTTTTTGCTGGCTGGCTGGTGCAGGGATTGAACCCTGGACCTTGGTGTTATCAGCACCACGCTCTAACCAACTGAGTGAAGCAGCCTACCCCCTTAAATGTGTTTTTGTTGAAAAATTTTGTATTCTTTCTTGGTGGAGGTTATGCTACATTGTACCTCTCTCTCTTTTTTGAAAATGCACAATGTTTCTAATTTCTAATTAGGCTGTTCTATAAAATTTATTTTCCAGAGTGAATGCATGATTGTTAATTTTGTTGGTTTTCTTTTATGGCAATCAACTTTTATTTTTTCAAATTTTGGTTTATCAGTAATTTTGGATAAGACTTTTTCGTCTTTTATTTTTCTCTTTCTCCCATCTCTCCTCATCTGCCTCTCTGTCCAGCATTTTTTCAGTTCCCCCAACACTGTCCTTCAGAACCCTAATCTGTAGTCAGGCTTTATTACATTAGCTCCACATGAACTCTTCCAGTTTTCCATCTTGCATTCTGGTAGTCTTTACCCTCTGATTGAGGTTATAGAACAGGGTTGAAGTGAGAAGATAAATATTTGAAAATTTAGAGCAACCAGTCAGCCAGGAAAGGAAAGAAGATATAAAAACCTTCTTCTTACTCTCTAGTTTCTTTCTTTTTTTTTTTTTTTAAACTTTTTTCTCTTTAAAAATTTCCAATCTTTGTTACAGTGGTGTGTTCCTCCCAAGTCACTCCCTTGTTCAAAATAGGCAGCATCAAGTTGGTGAACTGAGGCATGGGCATTCCATTCGTGAGAGAGGCCCTTACAACCTACCCTTAGTATGCACTGAAAACAGCAAGTCTCGTTAGAGCATTCCAAACACCCAGCAGATTATCAGTGGTGGATTAAAAAAAGGAGGTGGGAAAGCCGGAGGGAAGCAGAAACAGTGAGCTCCCAAAAGGAAAGAAACAGAAAAACTGAAACCTTGGAGGAGAGCAGTGTGGGTTAGTGAAACTAAGGGTGAAGAGCCCAGCCCAACACAACAGCCTCCTTGGAGGTGGTCACTGATGTGCCCACGGATGGGTCATCACAGAGACATTAGTTCAGTGTCACCTTTTTAACAAGCAGAGAACACAGGTTATAATGGAGAATAATTTCAATTCAAAACCATGAATGTCCTAAAAGTTTTGATGTGTAAAGGAGTAGAACATGTGATCACCCAGAAAGCCTGGCTTTTCCCAAAGGATTCCGGGTGGCTCAAGTGTTAGTTAGCAGGTGATCCAGGCTGGTTCTTTTTCTCCCGTTTTAAAAAAATTTTTATTTTATTTTTTTCATTGTACATGTTTATGGGGTAAAATTTGTTGTTTCAATACATGCATGTATTGTATAATGATCTATTCAGAATAGTTAGCATATCTATCACCTAAAGTTATTATTTCTTTGTGGTTCTAACATTCAAGATCCTCTTTTCTGGCTATCTTGAAATATACAATATTATTGGTATTGTTACCCTAGGGCACCAAAACTTATTCTTCCTACCTAACTGTAACTTTGTAACTTTGTACCAGTCTACCTCCTTTCCCTGTCACCTCCCTTTCCTGGTTTACAGATCTGAAACCACTAAATGTTTGGTGAGATATGGGGATATTGGTCACTTACCAGTGAAGTCATGTAGATGATTGGGTTGTGTGGAAAGGAAGTGAAATAGAGGGTAGGGAGAGCAGTTTTAAAAATTACTTGAGTGTAAAGGAAAGTGCGGAGGTGCCTGGTGCTGGGCACAGAGCGGGTGCTGAATAGATACGTGTAGAATTGAAGGAACTGTTTTTAAGACAGACTCTTGCTCAGTGCTCTGGCTGTCACACCTAGAGCTGAATATGATGAAGGAGGGCTGAGGAAGGAGAGGAAAAATTCTGTCTGGGCAGCCTGGGCAGGACGAGGCTCCAAGTTAAGAGTTCCTGGAATGGAACCTGCTGGTGGCAGCTCATCCTGCCTGTGCAATGGTTATTTTGTGTGGCGTTTCGGTCCTGGAGATGCTCCCACCAGGTGAGAAGTCTGGCTGGCCCTGTAGCAATGCGGTGTGGACTGCTCCTGCCCTGTGTAGGGCTTACAATAGTACCTCAGCAGGTTGGTGAGAGGTTCCTAAGTCATGCCTGGACCACCTGGGTCACAGTACCTGTGTAAATAGCAAAGCAAGAGGGGCCCCAGGTTATCACGTTGATAAATCTAGCCCCATCCCATACCAAGAAAAAAAAATGCTGAACTCTTTAGGTTATTGATGTAGATGGGTTATATTATTCCTTGAGTTATTCATGGAGAATCATTTTGTAATAATTTACTGAATATAAGACAGGCAGGCGCAGGCTTATTTTTTAAAAAGGAAGGATAGATTTGTAGAGTTTTCAAAGATAAATTCCACTTAAATTCCTACTATTAGTTGACAGGGAATCAGTCCCTCTAAAGTCTCTGTTATGAAAACCGCATAAAGATCATATCATCATTTTGTTGTATAACTTAATACCATTATTTTTCATTTACAAACCAATTTTCATTGGAAGAGTTTTAACTATTTATAAGAACCTTGTGAGGAAACCAATATTATTCTTGTTTTTATAGATGAAGAGAAATGAATCTCACAGGATTAAGATGAGTGGACCTAAAGATTACCAGAGAAAAAGTTCATGTTCTGAAAGAGAAGATAAAAGTTCTCTGTAGTTTTTACTTCCTCTTCCAGAGATAACAAAAGTTAACACTTGTTTTCTCCAAGCTTTTTTCCCTTTGTTATAAATGCAAAATGTATCATAATATTTGGTCAACATTTTCCTGTGTCATTCAATAGTTTCTGAACACGTTATTTTTAATAGTTGTGTAACATTCCCTTATGCAGAGGTCTCAGTTTATTTAAACACTCTTCTTTTGTGGGGCATTTGAGCTGCTTCCTGTTTGCTCTTGTAAAGAATCCTGTGAGAAACATGTTTGTGCCACATCTTTATAGGAAGAGTGGCCTGATTTGTGCAGAGATTGCCTGGGAAGCCTGGAAAGGCAGAAAGCCACCATCATTAACACAGTGATCTAGAAATCACCCAACTGTGCAAAAGACTTTTCTAAATGTGGGGGCACAAAGATGGAAAAGACATACTCTCTGACTATAAAGAGCTAACAATTTGATTAATATTTAGGGAGGCAAAGTATACATGAGAGATAATATCACAAGGCGATAATAAATCCTAAAGGCATGGAATGAACAGATTCACATAACGATATGTTGTGCACAGAGTTGATACTAAAAATTGTTGATTGGTTTGTTTAGATTTGTAAGAGCTGAGAGTTTGGGCCACTGAGGAGATGGGAGTTGAATTAGGCCCCAAAGGACAGTTAAGTGTGGTGTGGATTTAAAATAAAATAGATCAGGCTTTAGCTCCTAGGTCTGTTTAATTACTGGCAACATAACTTGGACCTGTCACTTTCCCTCTTGTAATCCCAGTTTTCTCATCTGTAAAATGGGAATAATGATAATATCAATGTCACAGAGGATTAAATGGGGTGATAAATCTGAAGGATTTTCTAATGTTAATAATTATCATAAATGAAACAAATCCAGATGGGTGCCTGGCATTTTGATATCCTTTTACAGTCATTGTAATGATGTACCACATAGACAGAAAGTATCTTTGGCCTTCAGTATTTGAAACAGCAAAGCAACAAGGAGTTTAGGGACAGGAGTAAAATGTTCAAGACTCTTATGTTCTAAAGTGGGAGTGAACCCAAAAAGCAATTATAAGAGCACATGTTGAGTGCTGTATCTCATTTTCCCTTTAAAATGATTTTGCATCTAAAATATTTGCAGGTCAGTGCTCCAGGGACACTAAATGGCTCATTGGCAGCACAAAATGTTGGTCTCACAGCAGTTGTGTGTCCTCCAGGGCTGGTTAGGATATATGCTTAGGCTTGTCCTGAGAGGATGAATGTTCTCCGAGATGGATGAAGGTGTTTACCTCTTTCTTGTAAAAAATCAAATTGCATGACATTCTTCATTCACTGTGAAAGCAGAGAAGCTGGAAGCATAAGTAGAATGGAAAAATAATCTCTCCTTCTTCAGGTCACGAGGAAGAGAAAATCTTTCTTGTCAGGGAGAATAAATGAAAGATTGAATTGGATAGCATGGAACATATTTCAGAGGTAGAAGTGGGTTGGGTGGGATAGAAATTCGGGCACCCATATTTTAGTTTGGAATGATTTATGTGTAGAGAGGAAATCCTGAGGGTGGGCGAAGGAGAGTGGGACTATGAGAGGTCAAGGAATCCTTGGGCTGGAGTGTACCAGGACCAACGTTCTACGGCTATGCCGGGCAGCACAGAAGAAAGGTCAGGCTGGAGCTGGAGAAGCCATCATTGTGCATGTGAGTGTGTTTGTGTGAGTGGGCAAGTGGGTGTTGAGAGGGTGTATGTGTGTGAGATGAATGTATGTGTATCAGAATGTGACAATATAAGTGTATGTGTGACTGCAAGAACATATGTGTGCATGTTCGTGAGTATGGTGTACGTGTTTGTCCAGTCAAAGGAAATGTCATGTTTGAGACCACTGGTAAAGGGCTTCCATAAACTTTACCTAGGGTTCCTGGATTTTTAACTGCTAACATTCTCTGATATTAGCTTGCTGTGGAGAAACCATCTCTGGGGCAGTTGCATAGAATAGTGTTAGTGCGGGAAGTCTGGAATCAGCCTGCCTGGAGGCCTTCTCTGTGCAAAGCCCAGCTAATGCCTTAACTTCTCTGCCTCTTAGTTTCTTTCTGTTTAGACTGTGGATGACAAGAATAGTTCCTGCTTTACAGTGGGGTTGGGAGGGTTAACTAAGTGAGTTAATACATGTAAGGCATTTAGCATGTTGCCTGAAACATCAGTTCTAATAAAAGTCAGTTGTTAAAGTGTCAGGAAAGGCAAACTTCATGTCCATTCTGGCTGTCATTTCAAACACTGTCTACCTGGTATTTTGACCAGCTGAAACATTCACATCAAAGGTCAAAAGAGACAACAAAGTGAAAAGTTTCTTTTCACTCCATGCCCCATTCCTGTCGTTCTCACACCCCTATAAACATGTAACCATGTATTAGTTCCTTGTGCAAACTTTTACAGGTATTTTACTTTATGCATGTGGAAGGAAATACAAATATCTTCTCCTTTTTACAGAAATGACGGCATGTTTTATATATTGTTTCTGTACTTTTTTTTCTTCTTAAACATATAGACATGGAGATCTTTTCATATCCGTACAGAGTGAACTTCCTCAGTATTTTCTAAAGCTGCATAATATTCCATGGTTTGGATGCACCATACTTATCTTCTCACCTTCTCTTGGTGGACATTTAGGTTGTTTGCAATCTCTTCCAAACTGTCTTGGGTCCTCTCTTTATCCCTTGTTTGCTAGAGTAAATTGTAATCAGGCCAGCTAAGAGGGTTTTATGGGATTTGGGTTTTATACTCAACATTCATTAATACATACTTGCATCTATTCCTTCCATGGATGAAAACTTAGCCAGTTGGTAATAACCTACACATTTGCTGTCTGAAGAGGAGAAAACAGCCAGTAAGGGTTGTCTAAGGTGGACAATCCAGAATCATGCCCTTTCCCTGCAGGGCGCTAATGCACCAGTAGAGGGCTCTCTCCTTTTGGGAAAAATAAAAATGTCTCTGGGAAAGATTTTAAACTCGATACTCAAGACACTGAGTGTGGTGTTTCTGTCTCTGTAGTTGACTGGGGTGTCATTCCCTGAATATTTAGGGATTAGCTGACCACTGCATTTGTCTATGTTTTGGGTGTGTTTATGTGTAGGGAGTTTTGGGGAAGAGAGTCCAGCATTCTCCAGGAGTTTTAGGGGAAGGTCTGTGATCTGGCCCAGACTAGGGGATTACAGTTTTTCCCTTCTTTAGGATGTGAGGCATCCTGTGTTTCAAGGTTATAAACCACACATGCATATCACAGGTTCCCTGGCACATGATTGTGAGACCTGTTAACAGGGCACTTAACCCCTGTATATCGGCTCCCACCGAGTCAGGTGAAAATGTATCTCATCACTTTAGAATGGAAGAGGAAAAGAGCTGACACCACTTTAGCATCTCCTGAGGCATTCTGGTGAGGCTAGATCTCTATGTCCTGCTTCTCTTCATTCTTATCTGGGGGTTATTATTCCTTCCCTTCCCTTCCTAAACAATGCCATTCAGGAAACCAAAGTTTAAGAAGGTGAAGTGTATCACCCAAAGTCACACAACTCGTACTGCAGAGCTAACAATTTCCTGAGCTGGAATTGCACCGCTGGCCAAGGTGACTACAGAGTCCAAACTGTTCTCCACCAGAACAGCTTCTTCCTGCAGGGCGTGAATGGCTTAACCCTGGTCTGAGAAGTCAGGTCACTGACTCAGCCCCATGGAGAAAGTTTCCTCTCTACTTCTGACCTCTGGCCCAGTGAGAAGCAACTCAAATCATTTTCCTTTCTCAGATAAAGATAGAATGATGTCCATGAATTTCTATTTTCCTTCATTCAGGGCTAATATCGAACAAGCTCCAAGGCAAAGGAGACACAAAGGGTTTGAGAAACAGAATGTAAAACGTGCTTCCTAAAAAATGGCCTTTTCTGTGTCCTGAGTTCTTAGCACAGGCGCACGAGGCACCTGCACTCTGGGCTGTCCTGTGGTTGGGCCAGAGGTTTTCCAGCTACAGAGAGTGGAAGGCCTCAGATGGTGGGAGTTACCAGGCCAAAGCCGGCCTCTCTGTATCATTTTGGTTTAAGAAAGAAGCAGCACAGAACAAAGAGAAAGGGTGAGGCAAGCTGGTTAGATGCTAGTCAAATGAATCTCAGGTGCTTTGAACAGTGTTCCACATAATTTTGCACACATAGGGAGCAGACTAATGGGAATTGATTAGGTATAGCCAATTTAGATAACATTTAGGTAACCCTTTCCCTTCTTTTGAAACTCAGGAACACTCATTACACTGCTTTTAAATTCAGTCTTATTAGGTAACCTTACAGGATTTTGAGAAACTGTTTTTTGCATTGATTACCTCATTTCCATTCACAGTGTTACACACCTGTCAAGTATGTGCTGAGAATGTTTGTTTGTTCAAATCTCTCTGGAGTTACAATAAAATTATGTGCAAGTTTCTAACTGAAAAGGAATGATTCAAAATCATTCAAAATCAAAAGGAATGATTTAAAAAGGAGTTACTGCTGACCCATTCCCAAAACCTTAAGAATTCACACTGATGATTTAGTTAATTGGTAATTGAAGAATCCCCTGGAGTGCTTGTTAAAACACAGTGCTGGGCCCCATCTGCAGAGTTTCTGATTCTTTAAGGCTAGGGTGTGGCCCAAATTTTGCAATTTTTAACAAGTTTCCTGGGGGATGATGATGCTGCTGGTCCAGGGACCATACTTTGAGAATTACTGACTTAGTTACTGTAAGGTTGAAAAGCTCAAGATAGTAGAAATATTGTGGCTACTCCGCTACCCCTCTCCCCTTAGCTGGTAGGAAAAGGTAGTGATTAAGAGGACAGGCTCAGGAGGCAGACAGAATCGTGTTTGAATTCTTCCTCCAACACTTTCAAGTATGTGATGTTGGCTAAATTTATCTAACTTCTCAGCACCTGTTTTCTCATCTGAAAAGTGGGGATAGTAGCTTCTAGTTAAGGGCTGTGAGTAGTCAGTGAGACAACGGAATAATTGGTTTGGTATACGTAGTATACTGTGTTGACATATAGTATATATACAATAAATGGTAGCTCTTTTTTCTGAGTTCTTGCATATCTTTGAAGTAGCTCATTTGATTTACCAAAAATAGACCAAAATAAAAAGAATTACATATAAGGCATGGTTACTTTATTTTTTTTATTTTTTATTTTTTTTGTCGTTTTTTTTTTTTTTTTTTCGTGACCGGCACTCAGCCAGTGAGTGCACCGGTCAGTCCTATATAGGATCCGAACCCGCGGCGGGAGCGTCGCCGCGCTGCCAGCGCAGCACTCTACCAAGTGCGCCACGGGCTCGGCCCAAGGCATGGTTACTTTAAATAATTGTGGAGGTAGTATTATTTTTAAATTGAAAATAATCCCCACTAATGAAGTACAGCTCTGGCATTACCAACCATTATTATTACCTGAGGTCAAAAGAAAGCCCAAAGCTTCTGAACACATCAGTACTGACGAGGTGGGGAAAAAGTTAGAAAAAAAAGATTACATGGAGGCATGGGTTGGTAGCTTTAAAAAAATGAAACTAAAAACCTTCCTAGCTGTAGAAATGGGCAAGGCTGTTTTAAGTTTTAAAATTTGGTCTTGAAATTCCCACTCCTTGCAAAATTGCCTCCCTTACTAGCCTACCAGGGCAATGGAAATTCCCACTCCTTCGGTTTAAGGCTGTGTGTCTCTAGAATGCAAATTATATTTTCTAGGAGTAATAGTACATTAATGCAATAATACTAACTCTTTCAGATTAGATATATATTAGATTAGCTAGGTGTTACCTTGGAAAATATAGTGCTTTGCCCTGAGGAAATAGGACACAAAAGACAGTGACTAGGAGAAAAGGAAAGATCTGGAGTCTGGGTCTCAGTGGGGACCTTGGGCAGCCCAGGGCACTGGGGGGCAGGAGAGAACTGCTGGTTAACGATTTAGCTGGCTGCTCATTCTGCTGGGAGAGTTCCAGCTAGGCTCTCCAGTTCCCTGCAAGCTTTAGGTCTCACACAGTTTATTCTAAGGTTGTGCTCTGAAAACTGCTTCTCTTTTGGGTTGAAACAGGGCAGGAGGGTTTTGGCTGCAGCGTTTTAGGAGCCTCAGTTGTACCACCTCCTCTCCAGACACCTCTTTCTACTTCCAGTTTGGAGGGCCACTCATCCTGAAAAAAAGAAAAACACTGTTCTGGTTGTTAGAGTTCAGCTTAGCCAAGCGGTGGCTGCTTTGGGGCATTTAGGCAGAAATAACCCCCTTCCTCCATTTCTAATGATGACTTAGTCACCTGAAGCACATTACATACCTTATCCTATTATCATGGGCAATCCTGAGATGACAGAAAGATAAGATTCACTGAAGAGCAAGCTATGACTTTGTTTCATGTTAATAGCCTGTGCTGACTGGGAACCTTAAATTCCACTGAACGTTTTTAGTGACATTTTCCTGGCTAACCTATCAGATGGATTAGAGCAGGAGACCTGCTTCCTATGTTAACAGCAGCACATGAGGTTTGCCTTGTTCTGTGAGAGAAGCCCTGTGCATCCCACATCACGTTGTAAAGAGGGAAGCTAAAAGGTGCATTTTGTAGTCACTTTCAGGTCCTTGGGCTTTGCTGCAGGCAGTTATAACTTGCCAGGGGTCCTCATTCCTTTACCAGCTCTTGGTAGCTGGGCAGGCTTCCACTTAGGTTTTTTTTTTTTTTTTAAATTTTTATTTCTTTAATTTGATTTTAATTAGTTTATTTTTTGGCAGCTGGCTGGTATGGGCATTCAAACCCTTGACCTTGGTGTTATAACAACGTGCTCTAACCAACGAAGTAACCAGTCAGCCCCAGCCGGTTACTTTGAATATAAAGTAAACTAACATCCACTTGCAACAACCTGTGATGGAATAATGCTGCCAGATGATAAAGGATGGGGGCAGGGCTAAGTTGGGGTCTAGCTGGTCTGGTTTTAGATTTCAGCCCTGTCCTGTTCTTCCTTGGCAAATGGGAGGGCAAGGAGAATTGGTTGTCTCATGGCCAGGGTCCTCAGCCCACACCGAGTCTGTCTTTGGAGGGGGAGCCAGTGCTGTGGCCTGTGGAGAGGACACAGCAGGGAAATGGGGAAGAGCATAGGCTGGGACTGTTTGCAAGGCTAAGTGCTGCAAGGCTGTGTACGTATTATAAGACTATAGTTAACATAAAATATGGACATGCAAAATAATACTAGAATAAGAGGATTAGAGAAATTGAAGAGATTTTGAGTGAGACATTAGTGGCGCCTGGTACTAGTGTGTGTGTGTATGTATGTATGTATATATTCATTTTTATTGTATAACTTTAAGATGTACAACATGATGCTTTGAGAGAGATATATACACACACACACAGTAAAGTAAGTACTGCAGTTACACAGATTGACATAGCCATTATCTCACAGTTTATTTATTTTTTTGGTGTGTTTTAAGAGTATCTAAAATCTACTCTGTTAGCAAATTTCCAGTATACAATACAATATTATTAACTATAATCCTCATGCTATACATTTGATCTCTAGACTTATTCATTTTACATAGTTACAACTTTTACCTTTTTTCCTACATCTCCCCATTTCCTCCTTTCTGGTAGACACTGTTCTACTCTGTTTTTATGCTTGATTTTTTTTCTTTTTTAGATTCCACATATAATGAGATCATGCAGTATTTGTCTTTCTGTGTCTGGCTTGTTTCACTTAGCATAATGTTGCCTAGTTTCATCCACCTTGTTGCAGATGGCAAGGTCTCAGGTACTATTGTATTTAGTTTCAAGAGTCCTCTGAGTGCTTCCTAGAAATAACTTCCCCAACCCAAATCTGTACAAAGAAGCCCCATGTTAGCTCTGGAAGGATACTGAACAGAGGGGTTAGCGTTTGGTGTTCTTGCTAACTGTAGATTCTCTGAATTATTCTAGGCTTGTAAAATGAACCTTTTTAAGCACCTTTGCAGATAATTCTACAAATGACATTGCTTACAATGACTACACCTTCTTCTCCGGAATAGTTCTCTTTGCTGCCTGAAGTTACCAGATAGGCTCTGTTGGGCAAATCCTTTAGAGAGACTGAAGGCAATTTGGTTGAAGTCTTTATGCACTGTTACTGGATGTGACCCCTACATGCTAGGAAGGGTCAGACAGAATGTTATTGCCCTTGATTAATTCTCCCTCCAGAAGGAATCCTCCCATTTAAAGCAGAATGGTTCATGGTTTGTCAGAAGAAACAGGTTCTATAAATCTTGAAGAACAAAAAGGTTACTTAAATTGATTTGGTGGCTGGCTGGTACAGGGATTGAACCCTGGACCTTGGTGTTAAAGCACCACAGTCTAACCAACTGAGCTAACCAGTTAGCCTACACTGAAATGGATTTCTATGTGTTTCTTAGAATTAAAAGTCTCATTGATGACATAGGTTGAATTCATGAGGATAGGGGGAAGTAGGTTTTCAATAGAAATATTTTATTAAATGCGAAGAAGGGGATCACTTCAAGTCCAAATTCTTGCCTGTTGCATTACCTCTGTAGAGACCATCTACTTCAACATCAAAACTTCTTTCAAATGCTTAAGAATAACAGTAGCTATTCAGACTTTTAAAAATATACATTTTAATATTTTTATATATTATATATATATATTTATATATATATATGTATGTGTGTAGGGGGTCACATCCAGTAACAGTGCATATATAGTTATTATAAGTGTTTAATCCTTACAGGGTCCCTATGAGGTGGATTTTATTGACTCCATTTTATGGATGAAGCTCAGAGAAGTATCTTGTCCTAGATGTCCTAGCAAAGAAGTAGTAGAGAATTACTTTCAACTGCCCTATGCCTCCTCTTATTTTTCTTCAGCTCTGACTGTTCTACTTTCTTCTGCCATCCCTGGCTCTCACCACTACTAACCTAATCTTTTGGCAAACTTCTTGCCAGCTACCATGATCCTCCCAGAATTCTGTATTTTCAGACATTGTAACTTCCCCCGGCTACTGCAGGAGAAGAACAGCATCTCTCCTACTGCTGTTTTCTGACATTTCCTCTCTGGGACTTAGTTCCCCATCTGTAAACGGGGGATAACTGCCCGGAATCATCTCTTGTTACCCCATCTCTCCCACCTCAGTCCAATGCACTTCCTCACCAGGTGCTGTGAGCCTACCCTCTGATATACTTTGAGAGCAGGCGAGGTTCTGGGCAGGAAGTACCCAGAGAGCCCAAGGCTCCGAAAGCCTTCGTCCCTTATTTGCAAACTCTTTTCTGGATGCTCTCATTGCTGCTGCCCCAAACTTGTGACTCAGTCATTCCTGACCAGAGTCTCCAACCTGTTGCTTTCTTTCTCTCCTAGCCCCTGAATCTCATCTTCACCAGTTAGCAGGTATGTGACCTTGGGCAAATAGCATAACTTTTTTGAACCTCAGTTTTCTCATCTGTAAAAAAATGGGTTGATAATGTCTGTCTTGCATGGATTAGTTGTGAAGATTAAATCAGTAAATATTATGTAAAAAAACACCTGTCAAATAGCAGACTCTTGGTCTATTTTAGTTTTCATCTTTCTTGATTTTGGTCTTAGAAACAGTAATCTTTCCAAAAGTAAATAATCAGTGGATAGTCTCTTAAGGCTAATCTACCCAATCAGACAGTGGAGGCTCTTTGTATTCTGCCTCCATGCGTCAGTGTGTGACCTCACTCTACATGGCTTCTGGTCCCAGACCCTCAGTGCTTTTGAGGCTTCTGATTTTGCCTCTTCCTGCTTTACCCTCTCTTGCTTCCCTGTGTCTTCTAGGCTTACCTCCATGCCATTTGTCTATGCCCTTCTTGCTGCCATAGCCAGGTGCTGACTATAATAATACCTGCTTTGCATACCTCAGGGATTGTTGTGAGGATCAAAGTGGATGATTTATGTGATGAAAGTGCTTTGAAAAGTAAAATGGGCCACATTCATGTAGGTTATTATGATGATTATTATCACTCCTGGACTATCTTCAGATGACTAAAAATACCCACCCAGCCTGGACCTTCTCAGCATATTCTTATCTTTCTTGGACTTCCCCACACTGGCTGAGAAGCCTGACAGTTCAAGCAACTGAAGAACTGGCCCGTAGACAGCGGCACTGTGGGTGGAGAATGCCTGGGTAATGAATTACCTTCTTTAGGGCCCCAGTGGGATATCTGGTACCCCAGAAAGTGTTAATTTGCCTCACTTGAGCGAATGCTTTAGACCCAGCAAGCATTTCATTTGTCCAGGCTGCCCATTGTGATGATAACATTAAATAATCATTATCATTACGTGGAAATCCTGTCACCTTGGAGATTTAGAAAGTGTTTCTCAAGTCACACATACATAAGCAACCAAAATTAGCAGAATGTTCATCTAGAAGAAAGTATTTGTGAAGAAAACATTTGCTTGTAATTGTCAGCATTTGGCAACAGCAGGGAATGAAAGAATGAAATGAACCACAGCTTTGGATTCTTTCCAGTGTTTTTTCCAATCCCAAATCTTTGGAGACTAGGGAGGGGAGCTTTCCTGTTGTGCACCATGAGCTCTGGGAGGAGAGTAGGAGCCTTCAACTCCCTCACCCCCTCCATCCAGGAAGTCATTTCAAAGGGAGCTGTCTCCAGGGAAAAGCAAGAACCCATTGGCCAATATTTATTTATAGTCTTATACCCTGTAAACTTGTCTTCTTTTTAAAAATTAAGAGCAAAAAAGTATTTAGGTTCTTGTTTGTTTGGACCACCTCCAGGCAGTCATATCTGTTTTCCTTATTTCTGTGCTGGTTGCTCAATGTCTTTGGTCTTGATTGAATTGGTTTCATTCCTAGGCCCTCCCTTATTATTAATGATCTTATAATTGGTCAGTTCTTCTATGTTTTCAGTGTCCTTGACAATCTTTTTTTGTTAGCTGTTCTTTACAACAACTCAGTGAGGTGGATCAGCCTTACTAAATATTTATCCAACAAATAGTCCAACATTTTCTTTTGTTGGCTTTTGTTAGGATTTATTTCACCCATTTTTTTTTTTCTTTCTGATAGTCGTCCTTCTGCAAGAAACTAATTTCATACTCTTTCTTGTGGGGCTACATGAGCCAGGGGCTTGTATCATCTGCTTTCAATTAATGTTTAGTTTATTTTTTGCCCTTTCTGGCTTTTTCACCCTCCTCAAAGTTATTGCTGCTTCTCCTGTTCATGCAAATGGTGCTCAACTAAGGCAGGTTTGAGCAGAGGGCTTCCTTTTTACTTCCTTGGCATTTGGGTGCATCTCTAAGTAGCCATAGGCTGTCAGTTCTTCAGGACATAGTTTGTTACCAAATAGGCAGTCATTGCTAACATTTTGTGGTGGTGGTGCTGTGGCTGGGTGTATATTGGCTCAATGGCGAACCACTGGAATGTCAGGCTATGAAGAGAGTGGTCTCAGGGATGGCCGAGAATTGGTACTGTAATAGGAAAGGATACTAATTCTGATCAACCAATAAATACCCGAGTCTTCCAAAACCCACCATCATCACCACCTCTACCATCAGCAGCCCTTCCAGCATAACAGCTACCACCCCTAGCCTTGCCACTACCATCAAAAATATTTTATTATGTTTCTATCTAGCACCTATACCTAGACATCCTTGATGTCTAGAAACTTATAAGTAATTTGGAGTCCCCAAATACCATTTAAAATTTTGAATTCTATATTTTTCTCTTTTTTTTTTGCTGGCTGGTACAGGAATCAAACCCTAGATCTTGTTGTTGTCAGCACCATGCTCTAACCAACTGAGCTAACCAGCCAGTTTCTAAAACTTTGAATCCTTGATATATCTGTTTTCCTTCTTCTCTCTACCACTATACCTTTATATTTCTCTATTGCAATCATATCATATTGTAATAAATATGGACTTGTCTTTCTCACCCACTGGATTCTGGACTTTCTGAAGGCAGAGAGTGTATCTTATTCTTCATCCACTAAGTACTGTGCTAGGTGCCTGTGATACCTATTGTGGGTCAGGGGGAGGCAGTCAATAAGTGTTTGTTGAATGAATATTGAATATTCTCTTAATTAAATGAGAAAATGCTTTCATAAACTATAAAATATTTTATAAAATAGTAAGGACTTACAA
This sequence comes from Cynocephalus volans, assembly GCF_027409185.1. NCBI lineage: Eukaryota > Metazoa > Chordata > Mammalia > Dermoptera > Cynocephalidae > Cynocephalus > Cynocephalus volans. The sequence continues at coordinate 59,031,552 of NC_084461.1, read as the reverse complement.
ATATAACTCCATTTTATTATAATTGCATTACTTTGTCTATGTAGCAATGAAGGATAGATCTGAATCCTGTGAAGCTAGACAAAAAAATACCTATCTATCCATTTTGTAGAAGAAGAATGATGGCAGTTAGACTGAATTTGCAGAAGGTTAAAAAGAATCACCCCTTTTATTTTGACTGGATTCTGATGTTGGGCCTGCCTGGTCTCCCGTGGGGATCAAGAAAGTCCAGCAATGGGTAGGAGGATAATTACAATTTACTTTAAAAATTCTCTTCTGCAGAAGTGGGTATTTTAGATTGCACTTAATGGGTTCTGGATTTAGATAATTCTGGAAAGCTATGTGTTCTGTGTTGTAGCAGATTTAAGCCAATGGAATAGGAGTTGTCAAAGCAATTCAATGCAGTTAGCAGTTTGAAAATGGCTCAGTGCTCCAGAACTCTTTCCACTATTCCTGCCCCCTGGTGAATTACTACTATCTTAGAGGCTGGGAAGAAGGCAAAAAAGCAGGTTTCTCTATTTTCTCTCCTCTCCTTTTGCGCATACTGCTCAAAAATGATGGACTGGTTATTTTTGCAGAACATACATTACAAGTTGTGATTAAACAATAAGTTCTATTTATGAGTCTGGCACATTTCAGGAACTTAATAAATACTGATTGACTGACTGAATGAGTGAGTGAATTTAGCCTTCTTATCTCAGCTGTTCAAAAAATTTAACATTTGCACATAAAAAAGGGCCAAGAATGACTTTCCTGGCTTTTACCCAAGGGTACCCTGAGATCAATCAGCAGTAGGGGAAGAACTCTGAGTTTGGGCCAAGCTAACTTTCACAAGAAACAGCTTTTGATAAAAGCTCAGTTCTCTTATCAATATTCCTTCAACTCCTTCAGCAGTCCTGGCAAACTCTTTTTGAAAAGCAAATGTACTGTAGGCAGAAGCTGAACCGGAAAGTCAGAATACAAGTCCTGTCACCAGTTGGGCAGCAAGACATCCCAGATCAACCCTTCAGTCCATTTGTTTGGGGGGTGGGGGAGTGGAGTGGATTTACAAAAGGCTGACAGCATTTATGAGTCTATGTATAGAAACACTGGATTGGTTGCTGGAGGTAAAAAGTCAGTCTACTAGAATTTACTTGTGTTAAATGAAGTTGCCAGAAGGCTGCACTACAGGATTCTGGCTTTTCATGAGTTATCCTCTTTACTGGTCACTGTTAGAACTTGTTGACTTTCGGATCTGGTTATTCTCTTAAACCAGTGTCTTAAAGGCCACAGAGCTACCTTCCTTCCTTACTGCCTACTTTTCTGTTCTCCATTTTTACAATTGATTCTGATTTCTTTTCTTCATGTACCAGTCTCTTGTTTGGCAGGAACTGGCCATCAGAAGATTTTTCATCTACTTAGTTCTTTGGGTGCTGAAGATTTAGCTAATTAGGAATTGAATGGAGGAAAGAGTTGAAAAGAGAATTTGTGCATGAAATAGATTTTTTGTTCCTCTGAGGATTTGTTTTAAGCAGATATAAAGTGTCTTTCTCACTCAAACCACCTCCAAGTGTTTTCACAAATCAATTAGCCACTGGCAGGGCAGAGAGAGCTGAAGTGGAATAAGGCAGGTGGTGACAGCCAGAGACACTGGCTGCTGTCTCTGTCTCAGGCATGCTGTCCTTGATCGTTAGATAACCACAGTGACACTTCACCCCCTGGCGACTGTTCCCATTACAATCAGATCTTCAGAGCAAGGGCACAGTTTCAGGGTCTTGCTCCACTCCATTAATAAACAAACACCCACAAGGAGAGATTGGGGGAAAGAGAAGCTGGCCATCCCTTCGAGACACAAAGTCAAGAAAAGGAAACAAAAAGAAATCAATCTTTTGTTTGCTCACTTTGACTCCAGAACACTTACGTATTCTCTGGATGGTTTAGTCACTGACTAATGTGGAACCTGAGCATTTCTCTCAGTTCATTAGATGAGACCAACTAAGCACTGCAAAAGATTCTTAATTCTGAGAGGATGAGGCTCTTGACAGGGGCCCTTCTAAGCTTACAAAATAGGTGTGACATGCCTCCTGCCAGTTACTCAGCAGGGAAAGCCTCCAGCATAAGCCTCAGGGGCCTGCAAGGTACAGATTGAGGGTGGAATCTGAAGAACACCTGAAAATGTGTCCAACTGAGCTGTCAGAAAAATTCTCCATCAGTCACTCTGCAAGAACAAATGGAGGTTCTGAAATACACACATCGTTTTAGGAACACTTTTGAACTTGGAGTTCCTAGCCTTTCAAGAACAGGGCCAGAGGGCAGGGTAGAGTCAGAAGACGGGGGAACAGAGTGACCATTGCAGTGGGTTCAAGAGGGTAGAGGTGAGCCCCATTTAGAAGATTTGGAGCTTTTCAGACTACTCAGCAAGACGACAGGTTGGAAAGAGAAGTGCTTCTTACATAATAGCTAAGAGCTCTTATCTCATTCTTGGGAACAAGCTGGGTGGTAGGTGGCAACTATTTTGGTCTTCGATTTCACAGTTGGCAGAGCTGAGGTACAGGGAAAGGAATTGGTCTGTCTTAGCCCACTCAGCCAGATGTGCATGTGAAGAGAGTTCCTTTAATGCCCCTCAGCAGTCCCTGCAGTAAAGGCCCATCCTGTCTCAATGCCATTTACAACTTCTACCCTTTGGCTGGCTCAGAGAGTGGGAATTTACAGCATTGTCGAGGTCACCTGACAGACTGGGAGTCTGAAGACCTGACCTTGGATTCTGGCTTCTCTACCTATTAGCTCTGTGGTCTTGGGCAAGTTACTTCATGTCTCTGCAGCCTCAATTTGCTTCTCTTTAAAACGAGGATGACAATAGCTATAGCACAGGTTGTTATGAGAATTAAAAGTGTTGGAAAGCTTTTAACCCAGTGCCTTATGTAACTCAGTAAATGTTGATTGGATCTGAATTTAAGGAAGAAATAAAATGAGCCTAGATTTCCTTCTCTGACTTCTTTTGATCTCAGGGAGGAGCAGACTCCAGCTTACCGGCTGCTCGCAGATTTCCCCATGCCTATGGTTCTCAAAGTGAGGCTCCTGGACCACCAGCATCGGAGGTACCTGGGAACCTGTGAGAAATGCACATTCTCGGGCCCCATTCTAGACTTATTGAACTGGAAACTCTCGGTGGGTGGGGGAAGGCAGCAATCTTTGGTTCAACAAGTCCTCCAGGTGATTCTGATCCACACTCAAGTTTGAGAATCATTGTCCTATGTTATTTTTGTAATGGCAGGAACAAAACACCTATGATGACATCAGGCATAATTATTGTTGCAGTGTGGCTGCTCCATCTCCAACTTTGACAGCTTGGGCTTAGGCATACTTTGGTGGTACCTCTATATCTCTCCTGTCTTTGTGCATTTGTTGAGAGAAAAGGGAATTTGCTAAAGTTGACCATCTGTGCTAGCCCATTTTTTGTTGCTTATAACAGAATACCTGAATCTGAGTAATTTATAAAGAAATAGAATTTATTTCTTACAGGTTTGAAGGCTAGGAAATCCAAGGTCTAGGGAACAATCTGGTGAGGGCCTTCTTCTTGGTGGGAACTCTCTAGAGTTCCGTGGTGACACAGGGTATCTCATAATGAGTGTGGGGCAAGAGCGCTTTTTAATGTGCTCACTTGGTCTCCTTGTAAAGCTGCCAGTCCACACCCATGATAGCCCATTAAACCATTAACCCATTACTCCATGAATGGATTAATCCATTTATGAGAGCATAATCCTCATGATCCAATCACCTTTTAAAGGCCCCACCTTTCAATACTGCCACATTGGGAATAAAACTCGTGCATGAGCTTTGGAGCAGACAGACATTCAGACCATAGCACCATCTGTCTGAACTTTTAAGACACTGCTTTTCCTTCTGCAGAGGATGGAATTGGCAGAACAACCTCATGGGTCCACATGAGCATGGACCTAATAAAAAAACTGTTAAATGCAATCCAAAAGAACCACAGGCCATGTAATGTTGGAGTGTGCAGAGACAGAACACATCTTGAAATAAAATGCTAAGAGAGGTATTGTGCTCAGACTCTAGAAGATGCTAAATTTATTAGATATTCAGAAAGATGCTTAGAGTGTTGACAAGAACAGAAAATTTTGAAACTACTTTGAAAGCTGAATATGTGGTATAAAGTTTGGATATTCTAGAATTATAGAAAAGATCAACTTTTTATCTTTCCAGTAGCAGTTAGAGGGTTGTATCACATGACCGATTCCTTGTTTTTACCAAGTAACTTCTTCACAGTGGCTTCTGGATATCCTCTTAGCAGGAATGCCTACTATTTCCTACTTTGTCTGGGCCCTGACCCTACTCTTTCTCCACCACTTTTATTCCCTGCTGGAAAAGATTAGAAGCTTCCCTCCTTCCTTTTTTTTTTTTTTTTCCCCCAGGGGGAGCATTGGTTTAGTTGTCTTAGCAGCACCTGATAGCATAGAATATTTAAGTCCTGTGACGAGTTCTTTTTTTCCTGAGGGCTTTATTTATTTATTTTTTTTATTTAATGTTTAGATAGAAAATTTCTTTCTCAGCATACAAATGAACATCACAAATTGACTTTAAAGTCAATTAATAAGGAACAAACTTAACAAAGATTGAGATCCTTAATGCATAAAGAACTCTTAAAAATGAATTAGAAAAATCTTAACAGAAATTTGGGGAAGGACATGAGCAGACAAGTCACACACCCCAAAGAAACACACGTAGCTGATAAATGCATTCTAAGATGTTCTTGTGGGCAGAGGTGGGGCAGCCCACAGTCCCAGCCTCAGGACTCCAGGCATGCTCTATTGCTTGCCTGGTTGTGGGTGAAGTCCTATGACTTCTCATCACTCTATAATTCAACACTCTCATCTTACTGATGACAAGATTGAGGTCCAGAGATGGAGTCTCCTGATCCAAGTTCAATTCTCTTCAAACTATTCTCTAATGGAAGTGTCTGCACACAGTCTGCATACTTAGTAGTCATGGAGTGTGGCAGGGAAAAGGGGAGTCATGGAATAAGAGAGCTTCTTTACCCTAGTTTTTCAGATACAGTATCTGCCAAAAAGGTTAGTCTATAGGTGGTCAGTATGGTAATTTTCCACTTTCCTTTAAATAAATGAGGATTGTGCTGGTTGGCCCATTTTTAATAGTGAGCACTAGGGAATGGGTGTAAGTAAAAAACAAACAAGTCTCAAATGGCCTTTAATTTATCTTTTGATGAGGAGCTCATTATTGGCAAACGATTAGCTTTTAATTGCTGTCAAAGTCATGCTGTTAACTTAAATGGGGAAAAATGGGTGGGACCCAGTCCTTGACATCATGCTGTTGATTTTTGCTCATCACACTTGAATTTTCAGGAAAAAAATCACTATTTTCTCCCTATGAGATAGCTTTATTAGGAACAAAATCCTCTTCTTTGACTTTGGCACTAGGAATATCAGGTGTTTGCTTAGTATTCCTTAAATTTTGCTTTGTGTTCTTCATGCTGACACTCTGAAATGCTTAGACAATAAGTCAAATGATTTCTTAGATGTTCAGGGAACAGTGCATACAGCCAGTACCCAATTTTTCAGAATAATGGGAGAAAACCTTGGCTTGGATTACTTCAAAGCAGACAGATCATCAGAATAAACAAAGCTGGGTGTATGTGTGTTTCAGCTTTATTTTCTTCTGATCCCATAAGGGACTACTCTGTGGTAAGGGCATACTTGAATATTCATTGTACATTAATAATAATCATCACAATGTACACTTATTTACTGACACTTATTATGTGCCAGGTACTTGTGCTATGCCTTTAAAATCCCACTTACTGCTCAAAACTCCATATGGAAGGAATTTTATCCCCATTTTATAGCTTTGGCAATGTTAAGTAACTTGTCACAAGTCACATAGGAATTAAATGGGAGGGTCAGGATTTGAGTACAGACTGTCTGTTTTAATACTGTTTTTTGAAAGTATAATCCGTTTCCCATGTCCTCCATTTGCCGGTGGATGTAGATGCTGTTATGAAGTGAGGTTGAACCTAATCCTTGTATAAATGGCAAACTGTGGATCAATTAAGTAAGGAAAAAACTTGGGCAATATCTTTTGTGGAAGAGCCTAAATCTAAATGGCCAAAGGCGAGGAGATTAAGCCGCTATGGGAAAGAAAAGGGGATGGGTTTTAGGAGGGGATGGCTGAAAGGGTGGGTAAGGTCAAGGGATTCTTGGGGTTAGCCTCTGTGAGAGAGGTCTGGGACAACTACATGGGGTTTTGGAATGAATGACACCTTCACTCTTGGTCTGCTACCTTCCCTCCAACCGATCTCTGCACAGTAGTAAGAACAATAACTTGAGGTTGTAAATTGGAAAGTGTGGATGCCCGGTGTTAACACCCTTCAGTGGCTTCCTGTTGCACTTAGAATGAAATCCAAAGTCCTTACCTTTTTATACAAGGCTGTTGCAGGGACTGTTGATGCCCTGCCCATATCCCCTTGGGACCCATTGTATCTGAATACTTGGGCAGCTTTCTACCATCTGAGGTTTTCTGGCTGCTAGCAGGGCAGGCAGAAAGTCCCTGGGAATTAATGCCCCAGGAGCAGGTCTCAACGAGCGATGGACAGAAGAATTGGTGGATAAATACTCCAACTATGTTGCCCCTCAGGTGGTAGAACTCTCAGGGGTACTCTGTGCGGTCTCCAGAGGCCCCCTCAGTGTTGAAGCCCCGTTGTCCCTAGTGGCACAGTGCTCGCTCACATACCCTGTGTGGCCTTCCTCTCTCCCTGTCTCACTTCCTACTGCTTCTTGCATTTCCTCCACAATAAACTACTTGCATTCACATCCTGGCTCATGGTCTGACTCAGGGGAAGCCAACACAGGCTAAGGTCTTGTTCGATCTGGTCTCTGCCTATTTCTCCAATCTCATCTAGGGCCACTATTCCCCACAAACTGCTTTCCAGACACATTTATATTCCTTACACGTTCTAGGCTCCTTGGTATGTCATGCTGTTCCTTTTGACTGGAATGTGTTGTTACTGTACTTTCCAGGCCCAGCTCCTCATCAGTTTGGCCTCAGCATAAATGTTACCTCCTCAAAAGGCCTTCCCTGATGTCCTGGAAAAGAACTCAAGGTCCTCGAGTAGGGTATTGGGCTCCCTTCTTTTTGGCCCCAAACAGAACAGTGTGAGTGGAGGAGCAATGGCCACTTTCTGCCTCCGCATCTGCTCTCCTGCCTTCTCCATGTCTCCAGCCTACACTAGGAATATGTCAGGCCAGACACAGTCACTGTGTGGCTTGGACTTCTCCTGACTCTTCCCGGGTTTATCTGTGGCACCAGGCTTAAGAATGAGGCGTAAAATAGGAGAAGAGAGTGATGGCAGGGCTGAAGGAGAGACATGGAGGCTGAGTACTCAGAAAGTCGGACACACGTCAGAAACCCCTGGAAATGAAGGACGTATTCTCTGAATCCAATTCTCAGTACCTCCGGAGGCCTGTTCACCAGTAAGTGTCCTTAAAATCTTATATTGGTTTCTCCCATGAATCTCTGTAAGGGGGTTCTTTCATTTGTTTAAAGTTGGCTTTTTTGCTGTTCAAGTGAAAGAAATGAAGAAATTATAGCCCTCTTGTATCTATGCTTTCCATTTTCTTATGAAATAGATAGTACCCAAGGTACATTTTTATTTAACTGTTGTTTCTCTTTTTGAAGGAGCCGAGGAAATTCCTTTGAGAGAATTAAGAAAAGTCTGCCCCTCTGGGTGGAAGCTGCCTGCCTGTGCATGCTCAAGGCCCAGGTGGCAGCCCCCGTGTTTCCTCCCTCTGCAGGACCCAGCTTGTCCAACGTAGGAGGGAACCTGAGTCTAGAGATGGAGATTAGGTGGCCCCACCACCAACAGGTCTAACTTCTGAGAAACAGGCCTTTAGACCTAATGCCAATCCTAAGTATTATATTTTGCCATTTTCTTCACTTTGAGCTTGATTGGATTATAAAATATCAGCCTTAGGAACTTGTTATGGTCTGAATGTTTTGTCCCCTCCAAAATCCATATATTGAAAGCTAACCCCCATTGCAATAGTAGAAAGAGGTGGGGCCTTTAGGTGATTAGATTATGATGAATGGGATTAGTGATTTTATGAAACAGGCTCAAGGGAGCTCCTTTGCTCCTTCCACCATGCGGGGACACAGCAAGAAGGTATCATCTATGTAGCGGGACTGGGCATCACCAGACATGAAATCAGCAGGTGCTTTGATGTGGGACTTCCCAGCTTCTAGAACTGTTGGAAATGAATTTCTGTAGTTTATGGGCTGTTTAGTTCATGGTGTTTTTCTTGTAGCAGCCTGAATGGGTAAAGACAGAGCTCTAGAGAGCATGAGTGCCAGTCTTTCATTTTATCCAGGGGGAGACTGAGGCTTGAGGCGCTTAACAGGTTATTCAAAGCCACATGACTGATTTGTGGCATACTTGGGACGGAAACAAGATGAATGTCATGGGAAGATTCTTTTGAGCCACGGAGTGTCTAAAAGGTTCTTGTAATTCTCAGGAAGCTCACCAAAGGAAGGGGTCTGATGAGCTGTGAAGACATCCTAGGGAGCATGGCCTTAAGGGGAGGTTCCTTTGCAAATTTTTATTTCGGGGTCTCAAAATTTAAATTTTGGCCACTGAACATTTCTCCCTCTGCAAATGTTTCCAGAACTGTGGTGATTGCTTCTAAACACAAAGCGCAGTGCTGATGTGTGATAAGGACTGACATCACCCCCAAGATCTTACTTTGTCAAGGTGGGAATGCTTCTTCTGGTGTTTTCAAAGCCAGTGGTCTTGGATCAGTGCTATTGAAGCATTGCAACTTGCTGTCATTTGAACATCTCTTCCTTTTTTGACAGGGCCTTAAATAACTCAATGACTAAGGATTTCTTTGTGGGGGAAAAAAAGCAAAAACAAAACAAACACTTCATCCTTTGTAATAAATTAATCCTCACAGAAGAGTGGTAAAATGAGGATGAATTTGGATCTGTGGGACCATCATTAAGCAATGAAGACTGAATTCACTTTCTTTGGGCTCAAATGAAATTGGGATTAAAATCCCTTCAGCAATAAAAATCTATCCACTCTGTGGTCTCTGCATCTCCTACTACCCACCATCTGCCGCACACCACTGAAACACTGTCATTCATTTAGTTAATCATCAAACTCTCACTGAGCACATATTCCATTTTGCATTGGGTTATTACATTCTATAATTCTGAGAAGAGACTGTAAGATCTCGTATGCACAAACAACTTGTCTGAAGAAAGAAAATCAGAAGAATATGGCATCTCAAATGAATATGAAAATCACCCTTCATAGAAGATGGTGTATTATGTTTATTGCATTGTTTCTGTAATGGGACTGATAGTTTGTGCTGAATAATTCATGCTATTTTGTCCAAGCCCCTTGAAATCTCTGGCATGTCTCTGAGGGACAGCTGCCTGAAGTTATGGTACAGACTGTTGCCACAGACTTGAATATTGCCAAATGGCCTCTTGAGGGTTTTTTTTGGCAGTATGGCATTTAGAGTGCTGGCCATGGAATTAAGCAGACCGGGGTTCAAATTCTATCTCCACCCTTTGACTTGGGCAAGGGATCTAACCTTTCAGCCTCAGTTTTCTCATATGTAAAATAAAGGTAAAAATCCATCCTCATTGGGATTTATACATATAATGTTATAGAAACAAAAGCTCCTTTTTAGGGAAGGTGGGTCTGGTTAAAGGGAAGGCCCCTTTCCTGTCTAGTGCTTTGGGTTTAGCTGTAAAAGTCTGGGAATAGGAATTGGGGGTAGGTACTGAGAGAACTCCATTGTTTTTAGGAGAAGAAGAGTGGGGTGGGATGAAGAAAAGCAGGAGAGAGGTGAGAGGAGCCAGCAAGAAGGAGGGAGGCAGGAGGGAGTGAAATGCCGAGGCGCTGGTGTGGGCCGGAGGACATTGTAAGGACTGCGGCGCTCCCCGATTTATTCTTGATTTTTTAAAATTGTGTGTAAAACTATTTTCATTTTTCATGTCCTCAGTCAGTCTACTTGTCCCCCCTGCTCCTGGCCCAATCTGTGATATAGTCTGCGAAGCTCGCTAATGTTTTGTGGAAGTTAGGCTTTGTGCGTGTGTTATATAAGTGGAAAGGGGGCTGAGTTTTATGTCTGGGTTTGTGAGAAGACACAGATTCCAGGAGACACAGGTCATGAGAGTGGAAGCCCTTAGGAATTTGCGGAAAGCTGGTGAGGCCTTCAGATGGTCATAGGTCTTGGTGATTCTATCCAAGCTGACTAGATTTCAAGAGGGCAGATTCTGACAGCTGAATATCATTAGACAATATTTATTGAGCTTTTGCTCTGTACCAGGTGCTGATATGTGACATCGTGTGTATCATCTCTTTCCATTCACTCAACAAATACTTATGGAGGGACCTGTTTAATCCTCACAAGTCCATTCAGTACCAGAGTACCACAACCAGCCCTATCTTGTAGGTGAAAAAACTGAATTTGAAGGAGGTTTTGTAACTGGACTGGGGTCATCCAGCTAGTATATATATATTTTGAACCCAGATCTTGAGATGAGGTATGTCTCATTTCAAAGCCCACGCTGTTAATTGTTATGATAGATTGCTTCCCACCATGCCATGCTGCTTTACGCCATGTGGATTGAATAATAATGAACGATGCTCAATGTTCCTGACACTTAGTAGGCAATTTAAGTCATGTTCCCTAGAAGTAGAGTCTGAGATGAGGATTCTTGTTCAAGGAAGTTACTGGGGGAGTGCTCTTAGGAGAAGGATTATGAGAGAAAAAAGAATAGGGCAGATGTGACCTTTAATTTTGTGTGTCAAGTTCACTGGGCTGTGGGATGCCCAGATATGGTTAAGCATTATTTTGGGTTTGTTCCTTAGGGCATTTCTGGATAAGATTAACATTTGAATTGGTAGATTGAATAGAGTATGTTGCTCTCTCCAGTGTGGGTGAAGCTTATCCAGTCCATCAAATGCCTGAACAGGACAAGAAGACTGAGCAGGGGAGAATTCACTCTCTCTCTCTGCCTGACTCTTTGATCTGGGACATCATTTTTCTCCTGCCTTTGGACTTGGACAGGAACTTCCACCACTGGCTCTCCTAAGGCCTTCAGACTCAGACTGAAACCACACCATCGACTCTCCTCAGTCCTCAGCTTGCCAACTGCAGATGTTGGGACTTCTCAACCTCAATAATCATGTTAGCCTATGCTTTGTAACCAATCTCTTGCTCGCTCTCCTTATATATATATGTATATATAAAATCTCCTGTTGGTTCTGCTTACCTGGAGAACCCTGAGTAATATAGCAGGGGAAAAAGCTAAGCAAGGATATGGTCTCAGTAGGCATCAGCTTTGGCCTGACCCCATGGGCAGCTCTAGAGCATAAATTATACCACAGAGTTTGTTCTGCCTTGAGGCCAGGACCCAGCCTTGGTATCCTTGAGTTAGTCAGTTCATGGCTGAGGTCTGCTTCTAAGGTGGGGTGGGAACAGTGAGGCAGCTCCCTAAAGAATGGGATAGTTGTGAGTTTTCTGCTGACAATAACAGCAACTGGGGGACAGGAGCACTGGCTGGTAAAGGAGATCTGAACTGGGCACCAGTAGCATCCACTACAATAGGCAATCAATAACTAGCAGCCATTATTATCTCGTGTTTTGATTTATTTCCCACACAATAATATGCTAACTGTAAAGGAAATAAATCAGGATACAGAAAAAATTGTTGATAGTCTCCCACTCCAACATATAAATTGCTTTTTCTCCAGTCCATGTCTGTTCATTTTTTTAAACCTAGGTATAATAATAACATTTAAAAATTATTAAAAATACAAAAGTGATAATGCTCATTATGAAAATTTCCAACAGTACAGAAGGATACAGAGTGAACATGGGTCTTCCTTAGCCATCTCCTGCATTTCTCTTCCCCAGATGTAATCCCTATTAGCAATTAGTGTGTAACCTTTCAAACTTTTGACTCTGTGCTTACATATACACTCACACATACACATATACACACGCACCACCTGTTGGATTTAATGGGATTTTGTTTTGCATATTGACCTGGGACTTGCATTTTTCATTTAATATGTCTTGGAAACCTCCTGTATTAGTCCATTTTTGTTGCTTATAACAAAATATACAGAACTGGGTATTTTATAAAGAGAAAAAATTTGTTGCTTATAGTTTCTGAGGCTGGGAAGTCCAAAGTCCAAGGAACACATCTGGTGGTGGTGACAGTGACCCAGGGGTCTCACACTGCAAGATGGTGGAAGCAGAGAAAGCAGAGAGAAAGGTAGCTCCTCATTCACTCTCCTTTTAAAGCCCTCAGAACCATGCCCTTGACCACCCCTATTAATCCATTCACTACTGTGTGGTCCTACAATCTAATCACCTCTTCAAGGCCCCACTTTTCCATTACCATAATAGGATTTCCCACCCTCAACAGTTAACAGTGGGGATTAAGCCTCAGTGACATTGGGGGTCATCTAGTCTACAACGTCTCTTCATGTAACTGCATACAGGTCTTCCTGATTATTTTTAATAATGCTGCATAATTTGGCTAGCATGTATGTATCATAATGTATTTAACTATATCCCTTTTGATGACATTTAGGTCCCCCCTTTTCTTTTGTAAACAATGTGGTAATGAACTAGATAAAATTTTGTGTTCTACTTTTTTCACTTCACTCTGTGTTGCTATGCAGTCCATTATAATTTAAAATTGCACCATAATGGTCTATCAAGTGGATGCATCATCACTTATTTAATCATCTCCCCACTGCTGGTTGCACAGGTAACAAATGTTTATATATATTTATGCACACACTAGATATGTATTGTATATACATATGTATTACAAATTGGTGTATTATCATGATATATTGTGTATACTATGTATTACATGTAATTATATATACATATATAAAATTTTCCCCTCTTATTTTGAATTATTTTCTTACTCTCAGGAGTAGGATTAATGGATCAACTTTACAGAGCTTTGTCTTTTTGGTCTTTTTTATGCTAAGCCATCTACCAGACAGCCTCTGCATAGGAGAATGTTGTACAGATGCATCTATTGCCTCATTCATGGGTTGCTATATTGCATTAATAATAAACATAGGTAACCTTGCTGCAAGGGACAGTGCATCCTCAGGAAATAGGTCCTATAGTCAATGAATGAAAGGTAGAATCCTCTCTCCATGGACAAATACATGTCCATGAGTAAGAATTTCACTGCATAAACTTAGCAGTACAGGAAAATATTGCATTTCCTTATTTTCTGTGAATCAACCTGATTTTAGCTTTTATCTTCCATCCTCCATATTGATAGGAAATTTCAACTTGGAGTGACTGTAAATTTGTATTCTCATTACTAGGCATGTGCTTTTGGCATTCTCTGTTCACATATGCAGGTTCTTGTTGATGGAAACCAAGAAGTGGATAGGTAAAGGTGGGGAGATTTGAAGTATTCGCATTTTTCAGGCAGAACTAATTCAGTGGTGCAGCAACAATCCATGTAATGAAAATTAGTAACTGTTTGTATAAAGAACACAATAATTCACACAAAGATCCTCAGGATAACTTTGGTGGTCATGTGCTTTCAGGAATAATAATATTATTGCTAATATTATTATAGCTGCAATCAATATTATTAATATTAATATTACTACAGCTAAAATTTGAGTGCTGCTATGTGCCAGGCACTGTTCTTTTTTTTTTTTTTTTTTTTTTATTTTTATTTTATTTTATTTTATTTTTTTAAATTTTATTTTGTCAATATACATTGTAGCTGATTAATGCTCCCCATCACCAAAACCTCCCTCCCTTCTCCCTCCCCTCCCTCCCCCCCAACAATGTCCTTTCTGTTTGTTTGTTGTATCAACTTCAAATAATTGTGGTTGTTATATCTTCTTCCTCCCCGCCCCCCGGTTTGTGTGTGTATGAGTGTATGTGTGTGTGTGAATTTATATATTAATTTTTAGCTCCCACCAATAAGTGAGAACATGTGGTATTTCTCTTTCTGTGCCTGACTTGTTTCACTTAATATAATTCTCTCAAGGTCCATCCATGTTGTTGCAAATGGCAGTATTTCATTCGTTTTTATAGCTGAGTAGTATTCCATTGTGTAGATGTACCACATTTTCCGTATCCACTCATCTGATGATGGGCATTTGGGCTGGTTCCAGCTCTTGGCTATTGTAAAGAGTGCTGCGATGAACATTGGGGAACAGGTATACCTTCGACTTGATGATTTCCATTCCTCTGGGTATATTCCCAACAGTGGGATGGCTGGGTCGTATGGTAGATCTATTTGCAATTGTTTAAGGAACCTCCATACCATTTTCCATAGAGGCTGCACCATTTTGCAGTCCCACCAACAATGTATGAGAGTTCCTTTTTCTCCGCAGCCTCGCCAGCATTTATCGTTCATAGTCTTTTGGATTTTAGCCATCCTAACTGGGGTTAGATGGTATCTCAATGTGGTTTTGATTTGCATTTCCCGGATGCTGAGTGATGTTGAGCATTTTTTCATATGTCTGTTGGCCATTTGGATATCTTCCTTAGAGAAATGCCTACTTAGCTCTTTTGCCCATTTTTTAATTGGGTTGCTTGTTTTCTTCTTGTAAAGTTGTTTGAGTTCCTTATATATTCTGGATATTAATCCTTTGTCAGATGTATATTTTGCAAATATTTTCTCCCACTCTGTTGGTTGTCTTTTAACTCTTTTAATTGTTTCTTTTGCTGTGCAGAAGCTTTTTAGTTTGATATAATCCCATTTGTTTATTTTTCCTTTGGTTGCCCGTGCTTTTGGGGTCGTATTCATGAAGTCTGTGCCAAGTCCTATTTCCTGAAGTGTTTCCCCTATGTTTTCTTTAAGAAGTTTTATTGTCTCAGGGTGTATATTTAAATCCTTAATCCATTTTGAGTTGATTTTAGTATACGGTGAGAGGTATGGGTCTAGTTTCATTCTCCTGCATATCGATATCCAGTTATCCCAGCACCACTTGCTGAAGAGGCAGTCCCTTCCCCAGTGAATAGGTTTGGTGCCTTTGTCAAAGATCAGATGGCAGTAAGTGTGTGGGTTGATTTCTGGATTCTCTATTCTATTCCATTGGTCAGTGCCAGGCACTGTTCTAAGTGCTTTTCTTAGCACTTGTTTAATCCCCACAGCAATTCTTTGAAGTGGGTCCTTTTCTATCCCCATTTTACAGATAAGGAAAGCGGGGCACAGGGAGGTCAGGTAACTTGCTCAGTTCTTCCAGTTAAGTTGGTAGGTGGCAGAGCTGGTATGTGACCAGACCTCTTGACCACAGTGCTCTACTGACTCTTGAAAGTCATTTTAAATCTCTAAAATGATTATCTAATACCTTTTTAGATGTTTGGTTTTCAAAAAAGCAGCTATTATTCAAGGGAACAAATAATAGATAAGATTAAGTTAAACCGTATTATGGCTGAAATTATGCACAAAGAAAAAGAGCTACTAGTTGGTTGAACTGCCTTTTAGACTATCCATACATGACCTGAAGCTGTCAACTTTGAAGAAAGGTATTCACAGAGGAAAATTTATGGGTTTTAAACTTATTTTGAGTTCCAAGGGAAGCCATAAAATTATTGATGTGGCTGCACGTTTTTCAGAACAGATGACTTAGATAATGAGAAACTCTTGATAAAGGGATTTAAAAGCTAAAAATACCAATTCTGCATTTCACGTGGGAAGGAGATTTCTGAAGGAGCGATATCTTTCCTTACCACTCCATTCTGGATGGCTGCCCTGTGCGGAAAGGAGTAGGTCATGGGGGCTTGTTGTGGCAAGAAAAACCACTGGGGGGAGTAAGTGAGGGTGGAAAATGGGGAACTAAATATTAATATTAAAAATAATATTAATACTTAATGGCTGTATAGTCACAGAAGGGTTATTTCATCAGAGTTATTTGAATCTGGAAATGGCAAGACATTGCTGTACTTTACAGAGATTCCAAGGACCATGAAATTAATAAAAAAGTATCAGCTACATAGCCATTGGGTCAGAAAGGTTTATGCTGTTACATCTCATGCAAACTTGAGATGTCATCCAAAAATGTAGGAATTCGTCCTATTAGAATCTCTTCTCCATTTGCAATTTCTATGTGCCCAAAGGAAGATTTATTTCTGACAGATGACTGATAATATCTGAAGTCATTAGTAACGATAGTCTAACACTCTGATATGCTTCTTGGAAGAGAGAAATTTAATTAGACGCTCTTCCCTCTGTAGATAGGGCCTGAATTGGGCCGGAGGGCTGTCAACCCAGATATCCCTTGCCTCTCTTCCTATAACCATAACCACACTCCAACTTCAACACATCTAAACCATTGCTGGCTCCCCCAGTGAGTTTGCTACAAGGGAAAATCCATCTACTTTTGGTCGTATGTGGTTCCCCTGGTACCACTACCACCATCACCAGATACATCTGCCGTAGGCCAGGGACCCTGCTAAATGCCTTATGAGGATTATTACATTTTTTAAAGCTTATTTTTTATTTTTAATTGATAAATTATAATTGTATATATTTATGGGATACAATGTGCTATTTTGATATCTGAGAGTACTTCAAAAAGTTTATGGAAAAATGGAATTAAAAGAGAATATGAATCTTCCTATAAATTTTTTGAAGACCCGTTGTATGTATACAATGTGCAATGATTAATTCAAGGTAATTAACGTATCCATCACCTCACATACTGATCATTTTTTTGTGGGGAGAACATTTAAAATCTACTGCTAGTAATTTTGAAATATACAGTACATTCTTATCAACTATAATCATCATGCTGTGCAATAGATCTCAAAAACTTATTCCTCCTATCTACATGAAACTTTGCACCATTTGACCAACATCTCCCCATCCTCCCCCATCCTCCACCCATCACATTCCCCCCACCAGCCCCTGGCAATCACCACTGCACTCTCTGCTTTTTATGAGTTCAACTTTTTTATACTCTACATGTAAGTGAGATCATGCAGTGTTTGTCTTTTTGTGCCTGGCTTTTTTCACTTAGCATAATGTCCTCCAGGTTCATCAATGTTGTCACAAATGACACAATCTCCCACTTTTTAAAGGCTGAATACTATTATACCGTGTATGTATACCACATTTTCTTTATCCATTCTTCAGTTGATAGACACCTAGGTTGATTCCATATCTCGGCTATTGTGAATAATGATGCAATGAACAAATAAGTGGAAAGATATTTCATGTTCTCGATCATACTGAATCTTCGCATGATCACCAGTGGGGGAGCCACGAAAGCCAGTGGCCCCAGTGCACGTAGGGAGTGAACTCTGTTCCTGTGTGGGGCTCGCTGGCTTGAGGAGAGCTGCCTCAGAGAGCTGTTTGAAAGAGCAGCTTTTGGCCTTGAGAGTTTCCTTCCCTTCCAGTGTGCATCGTTTTGGTGCTTCTTTGGATTTCTGTTAATTCTAGCTGTTCGCTAGGCATTCAAAATTAAGTTTTCAAAGAATGGGGTTTCAAACATCACAATTCCCATAAACACATTTCCTTGAAGGGTTTACAGCTTTCCCCTGGGCATTATGCGTGTTAAAAAGAATGGATTCTGGGTGTTCTCTTTCTGATTTACTTGAGTCAAGGATGTTGATCAGGCTTGTCTCTTCTAAGACGGGATAATCTACTCCAGTATTTTCTTATGTATATTCTGCAAAAAACTAGTCCCGTGAAATAATCAACAAAAAAGGAGCTCCATGGACAAATACATGTCGCAGGTATGAAACTCAGTGCACAAACTTAGTTGAACAGGGAAATACTGCATTTCCTTATT
Organism: Cynocephalus volans; assembly: GCF_027409185.1. Taxonomy (NCBI): domain Eukaryota; kingdom Metazoa; phylum Chordata; class Mammalia; order Dermoptera; family Cynocephalidae; genus Cynocephalus; species Cynocephalus volans. The sequence goes on along the minus strand of NC_084461.1, from coordinate 59,013,728 downwards.
TTCTGTCAATCAACCTGATTTTAGCTCTTATCTCCCATCCCTCCATATTGATGGGAATTTCAACTTAGACATACTTGGGTTCCTTCGTCTTTCCCCCCCAAGGGCCTGGCCTGTGTCCAGATTCTGTGGTCTTACAGAATGCTGAGGCACTGGAGGGATGCCATCCAGTGATTGCTGGGGAGATCCTCACTAGCCCAACCTGCATTGTCTCTTTGGGTGGGCTCCCTGAAGCCTCTGTACTCTGTTTGGGGCACAGGACTTCTGATGAGGTTGGAAGCCCCAGTCAGAGATCTGACTCTGGGAACATCTAGGGATTTGTAGCATGTATCCTTTCTCTTGGGACCCCCAAACTTCTCTCTCCTCTAACCTTGTTTGACTTGCTAATAAAAATCAAGAAGCCCTGCCATGTCTCTTCCTGAGGCAAGAAAGTGTAGAGCTTGCTCTTTCAAAACTCTAATGGGGGCAGGGAAGATGGAAAGAACAGGGAGAAAACATGAACTGATACCCCACAAAACTATCATATATGTCTGGGAAACATTGTCTATCCTGTTTCTCCCTTGGGTTTCCACAGCATTATTAACACATCAAAGGCTCTGAGAAGTCCTGTATTATGAAAATGTGTTTATACTTATTTAAACTGGAGGCTCAAAAATTTATTTGGTTTATTAACATCCTATAAAGCTAGTGTTCCGGAGAATGCTCTTTAAGAAATCTTCAGTAGCTCTGTGTGGACCCATAACTGTGCATGTCTAGGAGCCATAGCAACAGGTTCTGGTGTCTTTTCACAGAGGGTCAACACTTGTTTTGTCCTATGGAGCTCAACTCACCTGAACTCTTGGCTGCCCTCAGTCCCTACTGCCTTTCTAAGCTTTCAAGACTGTGCTTTCCAACATTCCTAGAAAGTTTATCCTTTCCTCTGGGCTTTCCATGGGCTTCTAGATCACTGCATTTCTTCTATTAGGCATCAGGAACACAGGCACTTTCCTAGGCATTATCAATGACATGAGCCCAGAGGCATTAGGCACTGAAGTATATTCCTAGAACCCTGTCCATATGCATGGATGTTTTAACCATATTTATGAAGTCGGGGATAATAATGAAGATTAGCAGACATGCACTAGGATAGACCTGAAAGACACTCACTTCCCTCAGCACTGCTGGGACTCAAGGCCTGCCAAGACCCTTTCTTACTTCAGAAAACAGGATAGTCCCATGATTTTTTTGATGCATAGTGAGCTGAAAAGAATGACAAGCTCGGGCTACAAGATTAAGGCAGAAATCGCACTCTGTTACTGCTTGTGTGTTCCAATATGCTCTTTTTAAAGGGCTTGTGTGTTTTAGTTTCTCTTCTGCCTTTTGGACTCTTTGCTTCTCTGCTGCTAAGGCACGCACTAACCACTTTGCCCTGACCTGGGTCCTGTTTTCTGCCATATTCCTTTGCTCCAGAATGATTCCTTATTTAGGATTCATAAGTGCAAACCCCATCGGAGTTCCCACTGCTGTTCTACCTTTAGCAGGTAAGGGACATGAGGCTTAGGAAACAGAAGCACCCTGAGGTGTGAGGTGCAAATGACTGAGGGCCCCTTTTGCACTCCAGGGTGCTCATCTGCAGGCCTCTCTAATTAGGAGAATTTTAGGGGAGAAACTTTAGGCAGGAGGCTTTTTTGAATCATGTCCCTGAGCATTTTTCCCCAGTTATGGCCTGGCCTTAGGAAGGAAGTGGTAAAAGGGAGTGGCAGCCACACCCCTTAGCAAACCCACTTCTGACCCCCTCATTGCTGGAGGGAGGAGTTAATCCTCTTCCTTAGCCTTCTTTTCAAGCTTCTAGCCCAAAGCCTGGGGTCTGAGCTAATCTTGTTGACCTTTTTTCTTCCATAAATGGGAGAAAACTCTACTCCCTGAAGTAAACCAAGTTCAACTGTAAACATTTAAGCCTCAGAGTTGGGGATCTTTGGGAAGGTTGGGGGGTGGGTTTAGCTGTTAGCTTAGGGCTGCTGGGAAGCCCAAGAAGTGGGAGGCCCCAATAGGGCAAGAAAGGGCTTGAGTTCCTCTGTGTGAACTGATCCAGGGAGTTTTCAGTTGGGCCAACTACCTTCTTCTTACTCAGCTGACCCTAGAAATGCTTGGCTTAACTGCAGAGCTGTATCAATTACAGTAATTTACATGGATTATTTACCAATTATCCTTAATTACCAGACTGCAAGATAATGATTATGCACATCATCAAACGTGTGCCAGATCAACTTGGCTGTAAGATTTATTTGATTGCAATACTAATCATTGTGCACATCTGCTTAGTCTTCTTTGTGAGTTGCTCACATAGAATAGACATTTTCTCACACCTTGAAAACAGTGGAAGTAACATTAGAAGGCACTTGCTGTTCATTGATGGAGTGAAGGGAGAGAGAAAGGTAAGTAATGATGATTAGTATTTGCTCCTAAACCCAATAAATTTAGATGATTAGTTTTGAAGATAAAATAGGTCAATCGTACTTCATTAGAATAGAAGCTTCTGAAACTTGTGTCTTATTCACTGAATTTGAAATGGCAGGAGGCTCCATTTCACAGCCAAAAATATTAATGGTCACTACCACAAAAGAATATATGGAGACTATTTCTTCCATTGTTGTAAAGGTTCATAGATCACATACATGGGATTTTGTGGAGGCAAAATATTACACGTAGAATAAAATGTAGTACTGAGGTGCCTTGAGTTCATGACATCTGTGGCTCATATCACTCTTCAGAGTTTATATCTCATTTCCTGAGAAGGGGAATTGAGCTTATCAACTGCTTAAATATGAAGGTAGTTCACAAAGTTCATGGAAAAATGAAATTAAAAGATAATATGGTCACCAAGGTGGAGGGTTTGGATCCCTATACTGGCCACCATTAATGTAAAAGCCCTGTGTTGATAGTATCAGGTAATCCATGTTTGCTAGGTAGTTAGAAAAATTATTATTTTGAAAATAACATGGTATAAATTCAAACAGTACAATTTGAACCATATAATAGTGAAAGGTGAATTTTCCTTCCACTGGGACCCCAGTTCAATCTCCAAGGGCAAGTACTGTCCATAGTTTTCTTTTGATTTCTTCCAGAAATCTTCTATGCACATATTTGCAGATAGATATATAGATAGTTTTTTTTGAAAATTAGGTATTTAGTAATATTTAAGACACAAGAAAGTATGAAGAATAATGCCACAAACGTGTTCACACCCTCTAATTTAACAAATAAAGCCAGTACAGTTGAAGCATTTTAATGCCCCTTCCTGATTCCATCTTCCTCCAAGAGGTAATTGCTCCTCTGAATTTGGTCCCCATGTTTGCTCCTTATACTTTTATGATATTTGTATTTGTCCTTAGCAATATATAGTAATGTTTTTAAGAAATACATTTATGGAATCATATCACATCGATTCTTCTGCCACATGATTTTCCACTCAGCACTGAGAGTCATTCATGTAGATATGTACAGTTATATTTTATTCATTTTCATAGCTGTATAGTATTACAGTATATGCATATAGCACAATGTATATATTAATTCTCTTTTTGATGGATAATTACAGTTTTTGCTACCACAAACAACACTGTGATGAGCAATCTTGGATGAGCCTCCCGATGTAAGTATATGAGTTTCTCTAAGGTATATAGCTAGGAATGAAATTGCTCAGTCATGAGATATGCATGTTTTCAACCTTGCCTGACATTACCAAATTGTTCTCCAAAGTGAGTATATGTATTCTTTTAAAATTTATTTTTAAATACTAAAAAAGACTTGTCCTAGAGTGATTATGTGTAATAGGCAATAAGTCAGGTTTTGGTATTGTATTGACTTGCTTATTAACACCCATTTCTTTCAAAAGGTGCAATTCTAGCAAGAGATGGAGCTGGGATTTGAACCCAGGACTTCTACTTCAAAACCTGTGTACTTTCTGTTGCTTCACATTCTGTTACCCCTTTACTGAAGTAATCCTACCGCCTTGCTTGTGAAATTTGAGACTAAATGAAAATATGAGGTCATGTATAGCTTGGGTTGTACTTTGTTCATGTAATTATGTACACATAATCAAAACATCATGTTGTATGCCATAAATACACACAATTTTTACTTGTCAATTAAAAAAAGTTGTAGAAGAGATACTAAAGTCTCTTTATCCATCTCCAAGAATATAATTCTATGAACTTGAATATATATGAATCTTATTCTGTGCCTTTAAAAAAATGCAGCACAATTTAACATAAAAGTGCCCTAAGAACTTGTACTTCATATGAAGGAATTTATTTGCTGAAATTGTAAAAAAAAATAAAAACTTCCCTTAAGAGGAGTTCTGCAGCATGATGACCTGTAGGCAGCTTCTGGACCCAAGAATCAAACTAACGAAAGCATAAGTTGATGTTTTATTCTAGTAGAACCTGTGGGGGTCAACTTCTCTTGAAAAGGAAGGTTAAAATTTCACTGAGCATCAAGAGACACGTTCCTGCTTCTAATCCTCATGTTTAAAAACATGTATATCGGGGGAAAGAATGCTTCATGTCCTTATCAACTAGGGCATAACAAAATTGGAAATTGGTTCATGATTTATTGCACCTCCGGTGACACACTGAAATGTGTAGTGAAATTAACTTTTGGTATATACAGTAGCTGCTTGCACAGCATGACTAAAGAAAGACCCTGTGAGCAGGAGAGGTTGCAGATGAATGAGGCCAGAAATGGAAAACTTCCACTGGTTCAAGCAGCACAAGTGCGTGTTGTTAGGCTTTGCCAGCATTTACCTTCGATCTTTGTGGCCAGGAGGAACAGAGACTCAGAAGGCCCTGTAGGTCCTCCTCTCTTCCTTCCTCCAGCCACCTGGATTATGAAAGTCCATCCGATACAAGGGTCTCTTTGTTTGTTGTCAAGCCAGGGCTGCTAGTGGTCAGCAAGCAAAGAGTTGAGCTGAAGTCCAGACTGCAGTTGCATAAGACCATATTGTTGCAGCTTTGGGGTTGTGAGGCATTTTTGGCGAGCAGGACATTTTGAACACCCACAGGAGCTCAGAGTTGTGGACATAACCATGCATAGGGAAAATATTTGATAGCAGAGCCCTTTCTGGAAATTCCCATGTGGTGAACAAGGATGTGCAGTGTAATTTTGGTTTCATATTAAAATTCCTTGAAGCAGGCCCTAGGACTGTATTGGGTTTTCAGATCTTTCCCTTAATGAATTTGCCAAATGCAACACTTTAGCATTAGGCTTGCATTGCAGTAATCTAAACCAAAAAGGGGCTATTTTACATGTGTGCCTGTGCCATTAATGTAAATTGGTTATTAGCTCTTTATGCTAAAGAGCAGCAATATAAAACATAAAGGTAGTTTTATTAACTACATATTGCCCTCTGAAACCTGCTGTGCATGGGGTTTACAATCAGTGATTCCCATCCCCCCCTCCATGCAGTATGGCATTTACTCTACCTAATTATCATATTTATTAACAAATTACTGCCCCCTTTCTGCAATTTGCATTTTACAACACATCACCACAATGAAGTTAATATGACAGTCCCATGCCCTGCTTTTGTGATTCTACTGGAATGTTTCATTAGCCTTTTTGTCCCCTCTTGCCTTTATTTCTCTTTTAGGCAGAGGTAATTAAAGAAAAATGGCATTTATCAACAATGGTAATACAGGAATAATGGGGATGTAAATGAGTTTTGGTCATCACATCCTTTTTTTGAGACTATGGGCAGGTGTGAGCTGGGATGTGTGTAGGGCAGGGACCAGATTGTGCGTCTCCTCTGCCCTCCAAATCATCTCCTTGCTCAGCAATCTGGGAAGGTCTCAACTTTTCATTCTTCCTCATATTGATGGCTCAGGGATTTGGAAACTGTATGTGAGAAGTCAAGAGCAAAAGGAATGTGGGACCAGTTCTTGGGACATTAAAGAAAAAAGCTTAGTACTTAAGTATGTATTTGCTATATACAAAGTTTCTAGATCTGAGTTTCTCAACCTTAACGATACTGATGCTTGGGTATCAGGCATCAAAATTAAATAAAACTTCCTTGGAGTGGGTCCCAGCAGATTTCAACATGCATTCAGAATTGAGAAGTGCTTTTTAGATCAAGAATTTTAAAATTTTTTGGTGTGGCAACACCCTTTTTTGTTTATTTTTTTAACGATACCACCTAATTGAAAGTATGTGATGCTTTTTAAATTAATTCTTAAAATTAAATGAATTTAGTTTTGAGAATTTGGGGTGGAATTTAGTGTGAGGCTTGAAATAGCTGGAGTCCATCCACGAGGATCATGAGTCCTGGGCAGGGATCCTTCATTTACATGCACATGAGACTTATTCTCTCACAAGTGGCTTCACTTTAAATTCAACCCTCAAAGTAGCATTCACAGCGGGGCTTTCTTAATACCTGAGAGGAGCAGCTGCTTCTAGCACACCTGCTAGTCTCACTTGCTTTCCCCCTTTTGAGCTCTCTAGTTGCCTTTTTCCTCTTGTGCTATGTTTAGATCTTATTTCTTGCCTGTGTATTTAATGTTTTCTTGGAAATGGCTCGAAACGTCACAAACATGTAACGTAAATAACTAGAGTCACTTAGAGAGATCTGACAGTACAAAAGGGAGACATTCACATGAATGTAATGTTAAGGAATCTTGTATGTGATAGCTATGCTTTTTCTGACAGCTTTTCCTGAGGAAACCTCATCCTTCTCTCTTCACAGTTTTAGCCTAGGCTGAGAAATGCTGCAGAAAATCAGCATCATAGTCACATCTTCTCACTCCACCCCCTTTGTGACCCCAGCACCCATGCTTTCTTCATCAGTGATTTAATCCATGTTGGGATGAGAAGATAGCTGCAGTGGACTGCTGAAAGACGTGTGCAGGACCAAGGTCCACAAAGAAGGGAGAATCAGTGCACGGTTTTCCATGGTTTCTTAGATCTGAAAGAGGCTCCAGGTGAGAGAGGTCCCAAACTTGTGTGATGGGTATGAACTGGCTCCATGACACTCAGGTGCAGTGAGAAAAGAAGGATATTCCTTTATATTGTAAAAATCAAATTAGATATGGCTTATTATGTGTATTGCTTAAGAGCCTGTAGTGTCTCCAGTCCTGCGGGAGGTACTGTTGTGCTCCCTGTTCTTGGGTGAGAGGCCACCTTGGAGCATGTGCTCTCTGTATATGTGTCTCCTCTTCTCCCTGCTAGGTTTGCTTAAGACTAGTTGTGTCAGTGTCAGGCAAAGGTGTCAGGACAGTTCATCCTAGCTCATCAGAATAAAACTTAGGTGCCCAGTGCAGTGATAATTCCATAGAGCTATTTTGTTTCTCCTCAAGCTCATGTTTGTCCAAGAGTGATCTCAGACCAGAGGCCAGATGTGTGGTTGTCTTGACATAGCCCAATATATACAATAACATTAATAAGCAATCCCCTATATTATTTTAGCACTTTAATTTCTGGCTTAAAATTAAGCCAGTTAATTTTAATCTTGAGTATCAAGGAAAAGCCAAAAGACTCTAATGCATGTTTCTTAGTTTGAGATTAGTTCATAGGTCCCCTAAGGGTCTGACTGGACTTTAATAGGTTTGTGAACCTCCTGAAATTGAATGAAAAATTTGAGTGAATTTTGTATACATTTTTGGGGCAGAGGTTTTGAGACATCTGTCAGATTCTAAAGGTTTTTTGTAGCTTTAAGTAGGTTAATAACTACTGATTTTGGATTTTATTTTATTTTTTTAAGATGCAAATGTGCTTGGAAGATTTTGAACTCAAAATTGTGAGAAATGTGCATTAAATGGACAGGGTGAGATCTTCAGGATGAGCCTTTAAAAACAATACCATCATAGATGTGCTAAACTACAGAAATCTGACAAGTCAGTTCTAAAGCCCTGTATTAGTCAGTGTCTGTTGCTTATAACAGAATACCTGAAACTGGGTAATTTATAAGAAAACAAAATTTATTTCTTACAATTTTGGAGGCTAGGAAGTCCAGGGTCTAGAGAATACATCTGATAAGGGCCTTCTTGGTGAGGGCTGGGTAGAGTGCCCTGGCTACACAGGGTATCACGTGGAGAGAATGGCATGAGTAGGAAAGCTAACTTTCTCACTTGCTCTCCTTATAAAGCCATCAGAACCACACCCATGATAACCTATTAAACCGTCAACCCATTACTCCGTGAATGAATCAATCCATTCACGAAGGCACACTCCTCGAGATCTATTCACCTCTTAAAGACCCCACATTTCAATTATCGTAACAGGATTTCCCACCCTCTTAACGCTGCTATAGAGGACATCAGGTTTCCAACACAAGAACTTCTGGGGAGACACATTTGACCCATAACAAGCCCTTTCTGACTCTTGTTTCCTTGGGTTTCAGTTTACCCAGAATAGGGACCCACCATAGCCAAATGAATGCAGAGGGTACATGGAATGGTAGGGAGGCAGGCATTTCTCTGGCTCAGCCTGTCCTGGCTCCTGATAAAGCAGAACAACTCTGGTGAAGCCAAGGGGGCTGGGTGTTCTGGGGGAGTTGGAGAGGTAGTAGCCATGGACAAGTGATGCCATTCAATCTGTTTCCCTTTTGGTGCAGGTGAATCCTTAGTTCAGTGTCCTGGAAAAAACAAGCAGTGCCTACTGATTCTTTCGTGCCTGTAAAATAATAGACTCAGGGGTTTCTCTGAGGAAAGAGAGCCACATGGTGCTACATAAATTTCATTACTCTTATCATCATCACTCCGATTTTAATTTGATTTTAAAATTTTATTGGTCTTAATTGTAGCAGTTATGAATGTTGATGTTATTTTCTGCCATTTCTAATTTCTGTAAAGAATACAGATCTTTGCTTCTTAATAATTGAAAATGATTCCTGCTTAATGGATTCATGCATTCCATATGGAATTTCAATCTTTGGCTTTGACATTAAGTGTTATGCATATTATCAGCTCCTTTTAAAATTATACTGTTTTTTAAACCCAGTAATGTCCGATCTGTATGATCTAATAGTCTGATGTTTTTCATTATGGAGGAAAAGTAGTCAATTTGGAATACAATAAAAGCTAAATAAACACATTTTTATATGCAAAAATAAGAATAACATTTAATGGTATTTTGCTATTGGCTTTTGGTAAAGATTTTTTTTTTTTTTTTTCATTTGCAGTCATGCCACATAGGGATCTCTTTAGATAATGGGTAAGAATTCATGTTTGATTTTGTACCAGGTATACTTCTAGGTCCTAAAGAGTTAAAACATATGTGGTCCACCCTTATTAAACAGGCAGTTATATTAGGAAGGCTTGTATAAATACTCAGGAAAGGCCTTGTGAGAGAATAGCCTGCTGCACTCTATTTGTGTTATGGTCACCGTATGCATAAGCTAATTTTAAATATTAAAACTCTAATTATAAAAGACCACTTCCCTGAAGGGTGGGTCATGTGGGGAAGGGGAAAAGGTGAGGCCCTAAGGGGTGAGTCACAGGCCATGTGGGTGGGTGGGTGGAAGTGATCGCCCACTAGCCTGTGTAGGGTCATTCCTTCGGGTGCCCCTGTGTCCTGGGGGAAAAACTTGAATTGGGCTTGTACCTCTGGTTGTAATTTAGAAGATAGAACTTAGAGTACTTCAACAGATAGTCCTTACATTCTGAGAAATAAAAATAAGGTGTAATTTTGACCCAATTTCAGGGAAGTCAGAGAGAAGAACCCTGAATACTATGGTGTACATTGCACCATGTGGTCTGTGGTTCAAGAGCAGGTACTAGAGGGGAGGAGATTTGGGGATCTCTCACGCTTTTATGGAGATTCTTGGGATAAGATTCCTTTATGTCTCTGTCTGATTCCATTTGCATTTTTTTACTTATCTTCTCCAGCATCTTGTTTTTTTAGTCAATGCTGCTTGAGCCCAACTGCTTATCTAAGCTGTGCCAAGGGAAAATAAGGAAAGGGTGCTGGTTCTGGACTTGGACCCAGGGAAGAACAGTGGCAGGAGCCCGGAGTCTGTGGATGTGGTCAGCGTGGCCCGGTCCAAGTGATCCAGCGCCTGCCATGCGTGCTGGAGACTCAGGGGCAAGCCAGGACCAGGTTTTTGATCTGGGTTTAAAGCCCTATATTGTCACTTTATAACAGTGTGACATTGGGTAAAATCATTAAAACTCTTAGCATCTCAGTTTGCTCATCTACAGAACAGGGATTGTAATACCTGCCTCATGAAACTGTTACATGAAATGAAATAACGTAGTGAGTCCTCAAGCAAGGTTGTTGCTGTGTTGGTGGCTGATGTCTTCGGTGTTGATGTTTCTGTCATTCCTGCCTGATGTATTTTCAGTTTAGTACTTTAAATGTTATTTATAATGGAGATGTGGCAAGATACTTTACTGAGATTTAAATAGTATTTTTTCTATTTACCCCCTCCCCACTCTCCCGTATCAGACAGGAGACTGAGTCCTTTTTGTGTCCCTTTGTCTCAGAGAAGGTTTTATAAGTCACTCTCCCTTCCTGCTTTTCCATGAAACTCTAAACTAGGGGTCCTGGGGAAGGAGGGGTCAGATAAAGTCTTAGAGGAAACTGAGATGGGAGGAGGAGGTGGATCCCGGCACAGCAGGCAGCACAGCCTGGTTGGAGGCAGCTCCCTGGGGAGGGCAGCTGTCCCAGAGGCTGGGCTGAGTGGCCTGAGGTACCAGGAAGTGAGCAGGACTGAAGCTGTGTTGGAAACCAAAACTGCATAGACTCTAAAAGATTTTAAAAGGACACAGTTTTTTTTCTCAGCATGCATTTCTCTGAGTTCCTTTTCCCATGGTTATTTGATATTTTGAACCTTGGTTATGGGGGCAAGATGACATTATTTACATGAATGTAAAGTTGTTTTCCAGCCAGCCTGGAGCTGTGGACTTGCATATACTATCTAAGTAACACCCGCAGTCTGCTGCTGATTTCAGGACCACAAGCACCGCATGGAAGAGGTGCCATGAGAACAGGGACAGCAGCATCTTGCCAGTCATCCACTTGTATGGGCAGAGTATGGAGGATGAGAGGGATCTCTTGATGTTTTGGTAACAGTGGGAGAGGGTTACCTGGTTGTAATTGAAACCAAGGTTTCTTCTGAACCATTAGGATGCATGCTTAATTATCCTAACAATTAAGGTTAATTTGATTTCAGTAAAATGAAGATACTGATATTTTTGTATACCTGATTTGTTGCTTGAAAGTCCTACCTATTACAGAGCTATACATAGAATTCAAGAGTACCGAAAGGCATACCCAACCCGGGTCGTAGTGTAGTGAAAGAATTTCTTAAAGAGCTAACACCTGAGTTAAATCTTAAAGGATGAGTAGGGGCTACCTGTGGAGGGGGATGGGGAAAAGGGGTCGTAGGCAGATGCAACAGCATGGGATTGTGTGGTGTGTGTGCAGAACAACAGATAATTTAGGGTTGCTGCAGTATAATTAACTGAGGGTATTGAGAGATGATTCTAGAACAGCACTGTCCAATAGAAGTTTCTGCAACAATGGTATATTTGTTTTCTCTTGCTGCTCTATCAAATTACCACAAAATTAGTGACTTAACACAAATTCATTATCTTACAATTCTGGAGGTCAGAATCCTGAGATAGGTCTTGCTAGGTTTAAATAAAGGTGCCATTAGGGCTGTGTTTCTGGAGATTCTAGAGGAAAACCCATTTTCTTGCCTTTTCCAAGTTTCAAGAGGCTGCCCACCTCCCTTGGCTTGTGTCCCTTTCCTCAACCTTCAAAGCCAGTGAGGGCAGGCTGAGTCTTATATCGAGTGACTCTTCCACCTGCCTTGCCCACGTTTAAGGATCTTTGTGATTACATCGGACCCATACTGGTAATACAGGATAATCTCCCTATTTTAAGGTCAGCTGATTATCAACCTCAATTCTGTCTGCTACCTTAATTCCTCTTGCCATGCAACATAACATATTCACACGTTCTGGGGATTAGGACATGGACTTCTTTGGAAGGCTGTTATTTTGCCTACCACAGATAGGAATGTTCTATATCTGTGCCATCTAATATAGCAGCCACCAGCCACATGTGGCTACTTAAATTTAAGCCTATTAAAATAAATAAAATTAAGCATTCAGTTTCTCAGTCACATTAGCCACAATTCAAGTGCTCAATAGCCACATGTGGTTATTGGTTACCATATTGGACAGTACTGCTCTAGCAAGATAGGAAGTGCCAGATGAGGTAGGCCCTGCTACTTCTCAATCTCTTCCGTGAAAGTACCCTTGAGAGTGGGTGAGGCTGTGCCCATGGCAGCAGGAGACGAGGGATAGCCCAATGAGACCCAATTCAAAACACAACTTTCTTTAGAGACTCTTGCTAATTTTTATTTTGTCCAATAATATATTCAAGTTTATTTTATTAAAAAAGTATACATATTTCCATATCTTCAAGTAGAGCCAGCATTCTGACAAAGTCACCATGTTTATTCTGAAACTCTCCTGGCCCATGTCACATACTCCAGTGGTGACATGTATACCAACAGCAGAAGCCTGGCTGTGGAAATTTTTGGGCAGAGGAGGAATAAGGTCAGATTTGAAGAGGGTTCCTGGGAAGCAATTGGGGCTGGGGAGGGGAAATGGCTTTGGCAGGAAGTATACTAGAGGTAAGGACACCAGCTAAGAGGCTGTGGGAAGATGTTTAAATATCCTTACCCTCTTGAGCTCAGGTGACATTGTGTGACTTGCTTTGGCCAATGAAATGTGGGTCAAATTTACATATGTCACTTTGAGACAGAAGCATTAAATATGTTCCTGCTTTGTGATACTCTTTCCCTCTTTGTGATACGCTCTCCCAGCACAACAAGCAATGTTTCAAAGGAGGGCTGCTCTGTTGACCTTGATCCAGAATAGAGGCTGTGGAGCAGAGCCACAGCTGCCTGGGATGGGCATAGAACACGAGCAAGAAATTAACCTATGTTTTTGTCAGCCATTAATATTTTGGGATTATTTGTTATCACAGCAGAGCTTAGCCTATCTGATTGACACAGAGATGGTGCAGAATACTTGGACAAAAGCCTTGGCTGTGTAAAATGTCTATTGAGAGAAATGTTGACTCTTAAAAATGGTTACAGCTCATGGGTGGTCCTAAGCCTTAAGCTGTGTTTATACTGTTTTTTTGGTCTTTATGCAATAAGTGTCTCTCTCTCTCTCTCTTTTTATTCCAAGCTAAGGTTCTATTTACTGTTTAGTTTATGCTTTTAGACAAATCAAATCACATATTGACAAGATTACTTCATGAGAATACTCTCTGATTGGATTTGGGTTGTAAGAACAGAGCATGGAAACATAATTTAGCAGAGACACAAGATTTTCCTGTTAACTGGAATTGTTGGAAATTGAGAACATGGGTTTGTGTCTTTTAGATGACTTTCCTCCGTGGTTCATTCCAGTGAGTTGTCCTTAGTTTGAGGTTGCCCTTCCAACCCCAACAGATAGAATTTAGGTAGCAATTTTGGGAAAGTGTTGAGCACTAAAATCAAGATAATGATTGACTTGGATATTTTTCCCCCCTCCCTAATCAGTAATAAGTGATAGTATGTTTCTTCAGAGCAATAAATGATGGCACCATTACGTCTGGTAAACAAAATATATCATATTCCAGGTCCCAGAATTGGAATGTATATCCCAAATGTAACAGGCCTTCTTCTGAAGATGAAGATTTTGGAATAAATACCACGTGTACTTACTCACAAGTGGGAGCTAAGAGAGAAAGAAGGAAGGAAAGAAAGACCACAGTGGTGTGTTGGACTTGCAGAGGGAGGGAACATTCCTTGTGCTACAAAGTGGAGTTGGAGGGGAAAGGGGGAGGGTGAGGAAGGTTGGCTATAATTGGGTGGGGGACATGGGGTACAAATGCAATTTGTGGTAATGGGTATGCTGCCAGTATGAATCTGGCCCTCACATCATGGGCACGAGGGGTGACAATCAGCTTTCTATCTCATGAATATTTATAATAAACAAACAAACAAACAAACAAATAAAAAAAAACAAAATAAAAAAGAAGAGACCCAGTAGCAGCATGGAAAAATGCTATGAATCATCCACAGTAATTATGTCTTTTTCCCCCCCAAACTTTGAGGGGTTTATATTATTGTTACTTGACCTGTTTGTGTGCATAAATGAAGGCATTGAAAGAGTGGAGTTACTGGTGGGGAAGAGAAGTATATTAAAAAAGGTGGCATGAGCTGGAAGATTTATAATGACTTGACTGAAGTCCACTGTTCACCTGGATGGGCTTCTGTTTTCGTTTTTGTTTCCAGTAGTACAAAAATACCCTTTGTTGCTCTTTCTTGGCCAAAAGTATGAATCTTAAAAAACAGAGGAGCCACAACCCATGTGCTTTTCACAGACCTTTAAGTAGTGGTGGTGAGGGGAAGATGGGGGTAAATAGAGTTGGCGTGTAACTGCATTAGGACTAAAATTCTGTAGACTGTTCGCTTCTACTGACAAATTTTTTCCCTTGTCAAGGGGAAACATGTCAGGGAGGAAGATGTATTAGGTGGTACCTTTCTTCTTTTTTGACAATCTTAGGCCTTTTTTGGAAGGGGAGAGGAAAATTTTCATACATTTCCTGAGGACTAGGCTATGTATTTTCAAGGTCATAAGTTATATATTTTAGGTGTGTATTATTATATAGCCACTCTCACTCAGCACCTAGAATAGAGCCGACAATCTTTTTACTCTGACAAGGGAAACATTTTATCAATAGAAGCTTTTCTATGCAATGAGCAAAAAACTGTACAGCAAAGTGGAGTATCTTAAAGCAAATTGCTGTAAAGTGACTCACGTTTCCTCCTAGGACCTATAGTAAAATTAAAGATTGATTTTCTGACTGAAGAGTTGAAAATAAAGAAATCACAGATATATTGATGCATAGTAAAGGAGAGATACAGGTGTTAACTTCAGTAATAATTTAAGTGGTAAATTAATAAAGTAATAAAATGGTTATAAATCCATAAGGGGAGATCAGTGTAATGTAAGTATATGAAGGAAACAGGAAACTCATGCATCATGAATTCGACTCAAAATTAATGAGAGTTATAGTAAACATTGATTAAACATTAAATTACCCACAATTTCACTTGCCTCCTTAGGAGTGATTTAAAGACTCTATGCCTTTAAAAGCAGCAGTCCAATGAAGTGTTAAACAATGTTTTCTTTTTCTCTTACAGTAAATTTCTCCTTCCATGTAGGAGACAGGTACTGACCTTTATCACTGATCTTAAAATAGCAGCTGTTTCATAAATGAGTGTTAATGTTGATTATGGGGCTGCTTCTTCCTCCAAAAATTATTTTCTCAAGTGAGTCTGATTTTTCCATTCACAGTAATGCAAAAATATGAAATGCCTAGAGATAATCTTAACAAGAAATGTTTAGGTACAATATGAAGAAAATTATAAACTTTACTAATGAGAGAAGACATTATGTTCTTTCATGGGGGGTGGGGTTAAATATCTTAAAGATATGAATGAATTATATTCATTCTTTTAAAAGTGAATTTAATAGAATTCTAATTATTATTTGTGCAAGATATTTTGGGGACTTAAAAATACTACTAAAATTGTTGTGGGAGGAAAAAAGTAGAGAATGGCTAAAAATTTTTTTTGACAAAGAATCATAATGAGAGAGCACTTGTACTATGATGTATTAAAATGCATTACACCACTTCATACCTGTTAGAATGGCTAAATTACCAAAAATCAGAATACAAGTATTGGTGAAGATGTGGAAAAATTTCACCCCTTGTGGAAATTTCAAATGCTGGTGGGAATTTCAAATGGTTCAGCTGCTGTGGAAAGCAGCATGGCAGGTTCCTCAAAAGAATTTTTTTTTTGTATGACATACATTATTTATTCTATATTTACAATATAAAATAAATACTGTCATTCCTATTTTTTATAGTAGGAAACTGAGGGTCAGACTGACTAAAAATAGTGTAGCAAAAAACAGAAGGATATTTTGCAATGTGGTACCCTACACAATCAATTATGTTTAAATAAAAACAAACAAACAAATAAATAGCCCAAAACAACAAAAAAGAATATTTCACTGGGGATTTTCTTTCTCTCTTCTTAAAAAATTTAACACAGGGCACAAAACTATGCTATCTACCCTAAGTGAATCATTGTTTATGCATATATCGAAACAACACACTGAAACCCACAAATATGTACAACTAAACGTCAAAAAATAAATTAAACACAGAATTACCATTTGATCCAGGAATTCCACTTCTGGGTATATACACAAAAGAACTGCAAGCTCAAACAGATATTTGTACACCAATTTAATAGCAGCATTATTCACAATAGCTGAAAACAACCCAATTGGCCATCAACAAATAAGTGAATAAACAAAATGTTGTATATGCATTTAATGGAATATTATTCAGCCTTAAAAAGGAAGGAATTCTGACACATGCTACAACATGGATGAACCTTGAAGACATTATGCTAAGTGAAATAAGCCAGACCCAAAAGGACAAGTATTGGATGATTCCACTTAAATAAGGTACATACAGTAGTCAAATTCACAGAAACAGAAATTAGAACAGTAGTTGCCAGGGGCTGGGGGAAGGGGAGAGTGGGAAGTTATTAATTGTTTAATGGGTATGGTTTCAATTTAGGAAGATGAAAAAGTTCTAGAGATGGATGGTGCTGATGGTTGCACAATAGTGTGAATGTACTTAATGCCACTGAACTGTACACTTAAAAATGGTTAAAACGGTAAATCTTATGATGTTATGTATATTTTACCACAATAAAAAAAAAAAATAAAAAGAACTGTATTACAGTTATATGGTCCAGAGTTTGATCTCTGTACCAGCCAGCCATCAAACAACCACCACAACAAAAACAAACAAAAAACCACAAAAACTGAATTACAGAGTGACGGTAGGTAACGTAGCAGAACAATTGCTCAAGTTTAGTGGTCATTTCAACATAACCACATAGATAGTCAAGACAGAGACTGTATTATGTTGATGAATTTAACATCTGGCATAAATAGACATCATAAGTAAGTTGGAAAAAGAAGGATTAGTCAATGACTACTGGGACAATTCATGAACTATTTTGAGTAAAAATATATACTAAACTCTTACTGTAATCTAAAATACCAGGTGGATCAAGGTGTCCAATTAAAAAATGAAGCCATAAAAACCTATAGAGAAAGACATGAGAATTTATCTAAACTCAGGATGGGGAAAGTCTTTCTAAATACAAGGGTACTTCAAAAAGTTTGTGGAAGAATGGAATTAAAAGATATGTGAATCTTTCCATGAACTTTTTGAAGACTTCTCATATAAAAACAATAGCATTACAAAAAAAAGTTTGATAGGTTTCATGCATAAAAATTATTTCTGCATATCAAAAGTATAAAAAATCAAAAGGTAAGTGATAAACTGGAAAAAATATTCATAGACAAAAGTTTTATTAATATTATCCTATAAACAGTTCATACAAAAATAGACAATTTGAAGAAGGGAAAAGACAAGGGTTAATACTAATGTTCAACCTGGCTGGAAATCTAGTATTTGCAATTTTTGGCCTACCTATCAACAAAGTTGTTACTAAGGTTAATTCTAAGTGTTGAGGGTTCAGGGAGATGAGCACTCTTACTCCCTGCTGGTGGAGGAACACATTCGAACAGCCTTTCTGGAAAGCTGTAGTGGGACTTTGTTGTGACAGTAACTGAGCTTAAACTAGTTTAAGCAAAAAAGGGATTTTTTTTTTTTGGCTTATGCAACTGAGAAATTCAAGGAATGGAAGTGGCTTTATGCAAAGTTGGATCCAGAAGTCGAAATGATTCATTCTCTATCTCTGTCACTGTCCTTTGCTTGCCTCTGCATGGCTTTGTTCTTGGGCAGGCTCTCTTTACATGGTGAAGAGATAGCTGCTGGCAGACCCAAGTTTACATTGTCCTCACCTCCTGCTGCTCCAGAGAGAGTGAGACCATGCATCTTTTAAAATAAAATTTAAATAACAGCTTTATTGAGATATAATTCACATACCATCCAACTCGCCCACTTAAAGCATACATTTAAATGGTTTTTAGTATATTCACACAATTGTACAACCATAACCAAAATCGAGTTTAGAACATTCCATCACCCTAAAAGGAAACCTCATACCAATTAGTAGTAGTCCTTGTTTCCCCTGACATCTCAGCCCTAGGTGAACTCTAATCTACTTTCTGTATCTATAGATTTGTCTGCGAGCTAACATCTTTTGTAGCATCTCCAGCAAAAGTGTTGGGGAGACTCTAGTTATCCTGGCTTTGGGTATGTTTCCACCCCTGAACCAATTACTGGGTCAATAGGATTGGTCCTCTTACTGGCTAGGCCAGGTCACCATCTCAGCTTTGGGACAGGAAGCTGGATCAGCCCCCTTTGAGCCATATGTTGTGGGCAGGAATATTTCCGCTCAGCTATTTGGTCAGCTGTTGGTATACACAATTATATGACATGGGGCCACAGTTTCTTCAGCGACATCTCCAAGTTACTGCACTGGAGTCAGGCATTTGAATTTAGAGGATTGGCGTCTGTATTTCAGTTTAGCTATTCCCCAGCACTGTGAACTTTAGAGAAATCCCCTAATCGCTCTGAATCTGTAAAACGAGAAGAGAAAGGCAAAAAAAGAGATGATGATACCAATGATTTAGTGATAAATCATGTCTGTTACCTGTCAATAGCCTATCTTAGGTTGTGGTGGGATGGGAGTGGGTGAGATGGAGGGGTGGTAATCTGTGGGTCTTTTCTGGGGTGGAAGAAAAAGAAGGTCATGAAAATCAACTTTACTCTGGTCCGGCAATTGTTGCAAATGATTCTCTTTGCCACCAAAGATGTCTCAGATGCTGCTGGGATTGGGGACCATAGGGTGTAGTGGAGAGCACCCTCTCTCTGATGAGTTAACACAGGCACATACAACTCCAAAGACATCTGTTTGAGTTCCTTACTCCAAATCCATGATGATAGAATATACTGACTATAAAGGTTATAGTGGGGGTGAGGAAGAAATGTGAGGGGTTGCAGTCTCATTTTGGTTAAATCATCTTTGTGTTCTGCATACAAGAAGGGCTTCCCTGATCAGACCTTTGGGATGTTCCCATGGGGGTCCTCTCTTAGGTGATACAGTGTTCAGCCCAGACCCGTTCTGTCTTCCTTGCCTCCAGAAGTCTCCATTTCTCTTTGTCCTCCCTCCTCTTATGCTGCAAACATCCTCATGCCTTTGCCATAGTGTGTGAGGCCCAGCAAGTCTCTTCCCAGCCTTTCTTTTGCTGGATAGGGAGGAGTACAAGCTCTAAGACCTGGGGACAGAGGTGGAGAGGAAGTTTGGCGGTGGTCTTGACTTCTGGGGTCAGCTTACCTTTTTTATTTCCTCTTTCTGTTTTTCTTTTATATTGCCTCCAGATATCTAAAAAACCCAGATTTCATGCTGTGAGAATTAATTTTGTCATTGGATCTACTTGAAGAGTCATATCATTTGCTAGCATACATCTTGGTCCTTATGCATAAAAAGTAAATATCTTCCTGCTGACCTTGAGTTACTTGACCAAACCCACTTTATTTACTTTGCTTTAGGAAGCCCATGCCCACCTGCTCTTTCTTGGTTTCTATCTATTTTCTTTCTTAGTTGCAGTTGGTAAGTAGATGCACAGCCCTGCAGTAATAGCAGTAATAATATTGCTGCTGCTGCTGCTGCTGTTACAGAGATGCCAGCTTTTGTCCAAGGGGAATCTGGACATGTCTGGCTTGTCTGTTGAATTGGTAGGGAAGGACTGCCGAAAGACGGTGTATATGAGGATTAAGGATTCTTTGGGGAAGGAATCCTTCAGGAAGGTAGAAGGAGACTTGATTAGGTTGGCCTAATAACCAATCTTAGATCTCAAAAGGGGGTGGTGGATTTGGGCTCCTAATCAAAGATTTCTTCCTCAGAGAGGCCATCTCAGATCATCCTGTCTAAACTGATACTCTCTCCACCCTGTATCTCTTATAAAAAGATATTCCTCCACTCTTTAACATTTTTCTTTAGATGGGCCTATTACCATCAAAAATGCTCTTCCTCATTGCTTTGTTTGCTTATTGATCGTCTTTACCCTCACTGACTAGAAAGGAAGTTCTATGATATCAGGGACTTTTTTCTTCTTTATTTCTACTCCAGCTCCTGTGCTTAGAAGAAGGCTGAGCACAGAGTAGGTGTGCAAGGGAAGAATGAATGTTATACTGTGAAGTGGCTGTCTTGGATTTTCCCCTAATTTAGCCTCATGGACTTATGTATGTAACATAGGAAGAGAGAAGTTTATAAGTAAAAACTGAAGGACTAATTTCATAAATTACATAAAACACTGGAACACATGGAACACCAGAATGGCTACTGGTTAATGTGTAAGGAAAGGAAGATGACCTGACTGTGCTTGAGTAAAAGATTCTAGTCTTCATTGGCACCAGCTGACAGAGACACTACTCTGTCAGCTGGTGGCTTCTTCCTTTCCTGCCCATCTAGGGATGTCTGGCTTCCAGGATCTGTGAGTTACTCTTTTATTGTTCCTTTTCTTGTCTGTGATCTGAGACTTACTGCATGGCAGACACTGTGCTAGGTCTGGGTGTATGTAGTGTGGTGTGACTAAGAAGCTCTTTAACAAACTGACTATATTGATTATGTTTTCTTTGAGGCAGATGTTGAGAGTTAATTTACGTTTCATGCTGTTTATCTTAATGGTGAAAGATCAAGCAGTTCAAACCAATCAATTGCCATGAATGTGTTTACAGACACCAGAGACGCTTTCAGGGGGCAGGATTTGGGAGGACAGTGGTGAACTCTCCTGTACTCATCTCCTCTCCTCTGCAGCCCGGTCAGTGGCCAGCACCGACCATCCTGCTCTAAGTCCAGAGACTCAGATTCAGAGAAGAGCTGCACTGTCAATCATGTGACCTTGGGAAAATGCATGGGTTTAGCTTCAGTGCCTTCATCTGTATACTACAGGATAGGGCTCTTCCAGCTCTTAAGCTACATGAGATGACTTTTACTGTTTAAAGGGCTGCAACATAGTTGTAGGAAGTTAGAGGTGAGATTTCTGTTGCTATTATGATAGTTTTAGTGACAGGGAACCAGGAATACCTAAATCCACTTACCACTCATCCCTTCAGTTCTCTACTGGAGGGAGTTGTTTAGGACAGTAGCTCAGTGAATACCAAAGCCCTGCTGTATTAATGGCTGACTGATGAGTACTGACCTCCACAGCTGGCTCTGGCAGAAGCCGAGGATCCAGCTAAGGCCCAAGTACTTACAGGAGGCTTCTATTTCCTCCTCGTTGAATCTCAGGTGGCCACCATCCCTGTGGAGCAGGCCCTGCCCTAACCTAGTGGCAGGTGAAGAGTAGGCCATACAGAAAGAGAGGGAGAAAGTCTGGTGAGGCCTATCTCCTCAGACAGGCCTAGGCCTGCCACAGGGAGAGAGCTTAGGTCAGGTCCCCGAAGCAGAGCCTGGGGCTAGGATACAGGGAAACCTGCAAGGGAATGGAGGAAGAGAACGGGGAGGGTGGAGGAGCCAAGCAATGTACAGTTGCAGGTGAACTCCCAGACTCAGCCTGATGTGTGGGGAGCTCTGGGGTGTGGCTGATATCTCAGACTTGGTTTCATCTGAGAAGAGGGAACTGGGCTTTTATACTCCTGCACATGCAGTCACTGGTTAGGGGCCACCCTAGAGACAGGGGTGGTGGGGTGGGACATCAGTTCTTGGGCACTCATGGCTCTAAGTACATCTAGGTGAAGTGACTCCAGGCTAATCCTCTGAAGAAGGTGGCAAACTCAACCATTAGGAGCAAAACAGCATGGAGAAGCTGGAGGATGGGGCACAGAACTGGTGCAGGGGACCCAAGGGTTCCTGGATGGAGAGGGTGAGCAAGAGAGAAGAGGACGCTTTACATGGGCTGGCCACATGGGGCTAAGAAGTGTGAAAGAGTGTGCCTCATGTGGTGCTGGCCTTTCACCACTGACTGTGCTGTGCCCTGGCCCATAGGATCGTTTCTCCTTTTCTGGGGGAGGGAGCTGTATGGATGAGGGATGGGGGGGGGAAAAGGAGGTAGGCAGAGGGTAGAAGCATGAGGAAGGAGGGTAGAGATGTCCCCCTTTCCGATAGCCATCTCTGCCTTCCTTGGAGAACCAGGAATGTGAGTGTGCTCTGCGAAGTATAAAATTCTGACTAATGTAAGCCATTGTTAATAAGTGATTTGCCCAAGTTAGATAACTTTTGCAGAGCAGAGGTCAGATTTTGTGACTGAAAGTTTAAGGATGTTTTCATTGGATTATGTGGTCTCTTTGTAGTTAGCACAGTTCTTTGTAAATGAGAATAAGGAAAATAAACTTTGCAATGATTATTTTATAACTTAATTCTATAGCTTCCTCCACCTCCAAAGATTAAGTAGTCTCTCAAAAGCTTTAGGTTTCACTGCTGATGGTGCAGTAGTTTTGCTAGAATATAAACAGGTGTGGGTTTTTTTTTTTTTTTTTTTCATTAACTCTGGTACCATGGGGTTTGGGACCGTTGAACATAAGAATTGGCACTATCCCAGGGACAGGTGATCAACGCAGAAGATTGCTGGTTTATGACTGGTGGCAAGGGTGGTGTCATTAGTGACACAGGATGCAAGGACCACATTTCCTGAGCAAAACATGACCTCATATGGCCTAATGGCATAGGGAAAATTGCACAGAATATTTGAAATTGGAACTAACCTAGGATATACGTTATATATAATGCCCCTAAATTGGAATTTATCGAACTGTTTTTTTTAAAACTAAAACCCACAGCAAGAAATCTATTCAGGAGAGGCAGGTGGTGCGGTGGTTAAGACCACAGACTCTAGCACCAGATTGCCTGGGTCCAAATCCTGTCTCTGCCACTCACTTGCTGGATGATCTTGGGTATGTTTCTTAAATTCTCTGTGCCTCAGTTTATTCAGCCGTAAAACAGGGTTACAAATAGTCCCATCTCATGGGTTGATCTTGAAGATTAGATGAGTTAATGGATGCAAATGCACTTGACACAATCCCAGGCATGTATTAAGCATTATGTGAGTGTTTGCTAATAATGTCTTTACGTTTGACCTGGTCACATGTACTTCCACACACATAGTATCTGAAACAAATTTATTATGTGTAATGCATGCTAATATTTTCTATTTTATACTATTCTGTTTCACTAAAAACATATAATTTGCCATCCTCTGCTGAGTTTTGAATCACCCTTTCAGAAAGAATGTCTTATAGTCTTATGTACAGCACTCATCATTTCTGTAAGCAGTGATGCTATGAAATAGAGGACGTTGTTCAAGTGTTTATAATATAATTTGCCACCCCTTTGGTAAATTTATGAACTGTTTAAGACCTCTAGAATCAAAGAAGAGCTTGGCTTAAGAAATAAAGCTTAAGAGCTTGGCTTGGAACATTGGGTATTTGAAAGCTGGAAAATGATGGGACTTGGTTTTTGGAACTTTGGATTGGGGAATTCTGAGGTACTTGAGAGGAAGAAAGTGAGACTTTCTAAGATTCCTGCTGTGTCCCTTGAACTCCTGCTCTCAAAGTACAATGAATAATATCAGTCTCCAGCCCCTCTGTCTCCTGGTCTTTCCTGAGGAAATATGTGTTGGCTGGACCTCAATGAGTCGAGATGTCAGATAAATGAAGACCTGGTTCTTGCTCCCAGCTCCCCCAGGTAAATCGTGTAAGTGTAAATAAATGCCTCTGTGTTTGTTAGGATTGGGTGATTTGTTTCCAGATGGGAAAGAGGTTATGATTTCATTTGTGAGATGTCTTTTTTCTCTCTTTCTGATGATGATTAAAAGTGCATCTAGAAAGAGGTGAGGCCTATAAACCTAATTCATAAACAGCACGAATCCACCATAAAATTATATGCATCTTTAAAAATGGACTCCTCTCTTATAATTGCACTGATGCAATGCTATAAACTTTTGACTTGAGATATTAAATGGGCAAAAGGGAAAACACGTCACACTAACTCAAATGTGTTAGACTGATTAAAAATGAATTTCTAATGAGGAGGTATGTCAGTAAAATCATAATTAAAATAGTGCTTCTGATGATCAGGACTTGTTTTTATTTTACATTTAGTGGCATAGTGTTTCCCAGAAGGTTATGACTGCATATGGCAGAGATGGAAAATGGAGACATTAAAATGAGGTCATGTCCAAGTGGGTGAGAGGAGATCACCATCAGCAGCCAAGCCAAATCTGCTTCCTATGCAAATGATGGCCCAAGGGCTGGCAGAAGAGCCATTAAGGTCTTTGTTAAATCCTGACTCATCGCCATCTGCTCTCAAGTAGCACTGTTCTAAATGGGCAATGTTGTAACATCTGGGGTGGAAATTTTCTTCAGTGCATTCTGATTTGAGATGGTCAAACAAGTTTCGTCCTATTAAAAAATGGTTTAATGCCTGCTCATCTCTTGAATCACTTTTCCCTCCTTTCTTTGATACCCAACTAAAAAAAAATTTTGCTTAATGGCTTCTGTTTATTTTTCGGTGGAAAAGGAGGGTGGTTGAGATGATGGTGGTGAGAACTGAGGTAGGGATTAGTATACAGTCTATCCTCTGTTTCTATCATGAATCTAGAGATTATCTTGGGATCCCTTGTGCATGCATGCATACATTCATTCATTCATTCATTGTTGAGTTATTCAACAAATATTTATTGGGCAACTACTTTTGTGCCAGTGATTGTGATAGTGCTGTGGAATTTCTGGTGAACAGAACCAAAAAGGCCCTTGTACACAACAAGAACATTCTAAGTGGGGATAATAAAAACTAATAAACAAACACGATTAGTTTTGGTTTTAATAAAACTGCGAAGGAGATAAACAAATCCCCTGGTAGAGAATTTTGGCGGGGGTCTTGAGTAGGATAATGGCAGGCTTATTTTCGATAGGCTGGTCAGGAAGGTGATAGGTCAGGTTGCTGAAAGTCAATTAATTGAAAGCCAGTTTGCTGAAAGCTATTCATTGCATGGCTCAGTCTACTAGAGGAGTAATTCACCAAGCTTATTTATGTCATCTATACTATTTAGTTTTGGTTTTCATTTTGATTTTCTAATAGCATTTTGAAGACTTTTCAACCAGTTTTTTTCCTTAGTCAGCTTCAAGGGCCTGAGAGACAGAAACAGTGGAAATTGAGAGGCAGAGATGGGCCCTGAGGACCATGATAAAAACATATTCATAAGGATATGTTCTTGAATACGAAGAATTGTCATAAATATATTTTTCATTAAGTTATTATTATTCATAAGGATAATGCATTCATATGAACTCTTCACATTTAAGAATATGTGCAAGAAGGCACTATTTATAAAGAATATATTCATAAAAAGAATATTTTCCTTGAATATATTCATAAAACAATATATTCATGAGGAGAATATATTCATAAGAAGACTTTGTTCAATTTTTTTTGCCCCAGGCCCTCTGCCGGTGCTGCTAGAGACTGAAGGACAGAATCAGAGGCAGAGAGGGGGAAACTGAGGCACAGGTACAAAGGAAGACTAGAGCTTAAGTTTCTAGCTGAAATGTTAGGGAGATGAGGAAGAGACAATTCAAAAATTTCTTAAAGTGGTATTATGAAAGTAAAATAAAAACCAATCAACTAAAGCAGAAAGTTAAAAGGTATAATTACATTAGACAAATTGGTCTTTTGGGGAATGGGTCATTCAAGAAGTTGGTTATTTGGGAAATTTATCATTTGGGGAATTAGTAGATTGACCATATAATTTATCACCTAAACTGGGACGGTTTTGAGAGTGAAAGGGGTGCTATTAATAATTATGCGGGGATAATAGATATAAACGAGAACTGTCCTAGGCAAACTGAGATGTAAAGTCATTCTTCTTCCATGCTTCTTGGTCCAAAGTCTCTAGAGCTGTGTTTGAGTAAGATTGGGCATGCACAAACCTGAGGAACAGTTTGCCTTTACTTGCTTTTGCAATATGGCTGCTTGGCTGGATTTGAGATTGAATGTGTGGATTGTTTCTCAACATGAATACAATCTTCTGTTTGAAAAATCCAAAGCTGTAGGGTATTAGGATAAGTTTTAAGGAGAGTTGTGATTTCTTGGATGGCATCCATGGCAGTTCTTACCTTTATATGGATGACTTCCAATTCTAGATCTGTAGGCCAAACTCCAAACTCACATTTCCAAATATAAGCTAGACATCTCCTGCAGGCACCTCAAACCCAACATGTCCCAAATTGAACTCCTAGGAAGACAGTGTAAAGAGATAAAAGAAGACCTCTGGGAAGGGCTTCTCATTGTCATTTGTTCATGTCATGGTTTTTAGTACTTTCAACAGTCTGGGAGGACTCCCCCCCGCTTTCTTACTTAAAACCCACCTGCTCTTTAGAGCTCAGCTCACATCTCATCTTTATATAATATCATCTTCATTATATAGTCACATTTCTTTCTCCCTGATCTAAATTACCAATTGTTTGTCAATAATAGCAACCCAGGGTGACCACAATTAAGGCTTGTGATCAGTACCATCCAGTTTGGGATTGCATTGTTCTCTAAATGTTTCAGATGTCTAGATATTTTTATCACAGCACTTAGCACATTGCTGAGCAGATATCAGGGGTTCATTCATTCATTAATTCATTTGATGAGTATTTATTGAGTACCAGGTACTATCTACATTCTGAGATAGAGTCATCAACAAAACAGGCGCCCTGATGTTCAGGTGCTTACATTTTAGTGGAGAAAATGAATAAAGAAATAGATACATCATATAATTACAGGTATTGATAAATGCCAGGAAGAAAATGAATGAGTTTAGGTGACCTTAGGGTAATTATTAATAGCATCTCTTTTTACTCCCTAGAGTGTCTGGGTTTGGAAATTAATTATTTCATAAGATAAAAGAACAGAGAGCCTTAGGACACGAAGTTTCAATAGTGTAGTCAGGAAAGCCTCTGCCGGGCAGGGACTTTCGAATGTCTGGGAGAGTTGTATTTCATACAGCAGGAACAGGATGTGCAAAGACCCTGGGGCAGGAGTGATTCTCCAAATGACAATAGCTTCATTGCTGAAGTCCAGAAATGAATCAAATATGACTGGAGCACAGTGAGTGTCAGAGAAGGTGATAGGATGGTAGGAGATAAGGTGAAAGAGATACCCAAGGATCTGATCGTGGGAGGCATTGTAGGCCACGTAAGACTTTGAGTTTTATTCTGTGATAGAAGCCATTAGGAAGTGTTAAGCTTGGGAGCGATGTGATTTGACTTACGTTTTAAAAGGATCACTCTGGCAGCTGTGTGGAAAAAATGCTATTGGGAGAAAAATGGTGACAGCAGAGAGACCAACAAGGAACTTGTTGCCGTGGTCCAGGAGAAAGGTGAGGGCTCAGCAGATACTTGGATGAGGATGTTTTTGTAGCCTTGTGGATACTTATTGGATTAAAGTCTCTGGAGAAAGAAAACAGAAAAGAGCATTGATTCGCCAAAGTCACCTAACCTCTCTGAAACTTTCTCATAAAATTGGGAAAGTACCACCTGTCCAGCCTATATCATAGAGTTCTTATAAATGGTATTGCTTGGGAAAGTATTTTGTAGACTCTAATGTGCTACACGAATGTTGACTGCTGTGGTTATTCACTATATTGGATTCTATCCTTCTTCTGGTTGACAGCTGCCCAATTTTGATGTAGACTAGAGAGCTCCCTTTTCCCATGGAAAGGTATGGGAACTGATTGCTCTGGGATTTGAACACTGAGTTTTGTGAGACTACAACTGAAAACAGTCAAGAGTCCGGTCTTGGTGCTGAGGGTACCTGCTGTCCCTATCTTTGGTCCTGCCTGATTCAAGCTCTTTCTGAGACCTGGGTTTCCAGCTTTCTTTGATTCTGTCGGCCACCTCACATCCTCCCAATCAAGTTCATTTTTACTGGAGACACCAGAGTTGCTTTTTGTTGCTTGCAGCCATGCTGCTGTAAAAGTGATACTTTGGCAATTTACATAGGATCAGGCACAGCCATGGCATTATTGCCATTAATGGTGACCTGCCTTGCTTTGTCTCAAAGAAGTTTAACTCTCCTCCCCCTTTTCCTTAATTTTCTTTTTATTCAATTCCTTCCCTTTTCTTCTGTTTCAAACGAAAATAAGAGTCCCTTTTGAAGTATGGGCTTTTCTTTAACACCATAGCAGTTTATAAGCTCTAGATTACTTTACAGACTCCTATTGCTTGAAGGAACAGCAAAGGTTTTCTTGTTTCTTGCCCTCTACCTAGTAGAATTGAATGTGGAAAAATGGAAAAAAAGTGTGCATGTTTTTATATATGCTATCTACATGTAAGTTCATAAAATATATATATATTTATATCTTTGAACACCAGTTATTTTAACATAATCAAGTTAAGATTCATGATCCAGTTCATCTTGTGCAATTTACTATTGTTAAACTTTTTTCTTTTTTTTTTAAAAAGCTGAGTATGAATTGTAGGAAGAGATGTTCCATAATCTTTTCCTCAATCCCTATCCCACTTTGGCCCTTGAATTAGTTATTAGGAATTACAAGTCACAATGCAGTATCAATTCAGAGTTCTGGCTTTAGAAATATTGTATATCCTTCAAATGAATTCATATCAGTAATGGTGGTGTTCATAATCATTTCCTTCTTCTGCTTCTTACCACTCCCCCCACCTCCAACACAGACACACACACAAAACCCATGCCCCACTTGTGCTTTCCTGGCATTTCTAAAAGCATTTCTTTAATATGGGATATATATTCTACATTGTATCATACATCATATCACAGTAATACCTCAGGTGCCTTGCATGGTTGTACATAAAGTGTTTAGATGATTGTTTTTATCTTAGCCTTTTTGGGATGCTATAACAAAACACCCTAGACTGGCTGGCTTATGAATAACAGAAATTTATTTCTCACAGTTCTGGAGGCTGGGAAATCCAAGATCAAGGTGCCCCCAGATTCAGTGTTTAGGGGGGGCCACTTGCTGGTTCACAGACAGTGCTTTCTCATTGTGTTCTCTCGTGGTGGAAGGAGGGAGCTAGCTCTCTGGGGTCTATTTTTTAAGGCACTAATCCTATTTATGATGGCTCCACTCTCGTGATATAATATCCTCCCAAAAGTTCCACTTCCTAATATCATCACATTGTTGATTAGGTTTCAATGTATGAATTTTGGGGAAACACACATATTCAGAGCATAGCATTGTTGTTTTGAATAATTTGATTTAAGTATCAAAACCTTTCTTTCCAACTTTTTTTTAATAGAAATTTTCTAAAATATAGTCTACACTCTATATCCTAGTGATTGGAATGTACTAAATATAATGGAACCTTTTCTTAATGGTGTAGGCATCCACTAATGAATGTTATGGATTGTATAGACAAGTGCTTTCAGAGCTGGGTTTTGATGCTTTCAGAATTCTTGGTTGCAAGCAACAGAAATGGACTTCGTCTTATTAAGGATAGAGGATGCTCACAGAATTATATAGAGGGCTGGAGGTACTTAGTCTTGAAGCTAAACTTCCAGAAAAAATGCCCAAATACTGGCCACAGGCCTAGCCCTATAAGGAAAGTACCATCACTGCAGCCACTGAGTGCTGGGTAGTACAGTTTTATTTTTTATTTTTATTTTTATTTTCATCACATATTGTACTCAAATAATGATAGTCAACACTGTACACCCAAAATAAAAAAAGAAAAAAACAACAAAACCCAAAGCCGATTCCTGGGCACCAAAAAACCTTTTTACCTCAGCAATAATAAAATATAATTGACAAATAAAAATTGCATATTTTTACTGTATATAACATGATGTTTTGACATACATATACATTGTGAAAAAATTAAATTAAGCTAATTAACCTATCTATTACCTCACGTACTTATTTTTTTTTTGTGGTGAGAACATTTTAGATCTAATCTCTTAGCAATTTTCAAGTACACAATACATTATTATTTTAACTATAGTCACCATGCTGTACAATAGATCTCTAGAACTTCTTTATCCTTTCTGACTAACACTTTGGCCAACATGTCCCCATTCCCCTCCATACCCTTCTACCAGCCCCTGGCAACCAGCTCTACTCTCTGCCTCTGTGAGTTCAACTTTTTTAGATTTTACATGTAAGTGAGATCAGGCAGTATTTGTCTTTCTGTCCCTGGCTTGTTTCACTCAGCACAGTACCCTCCACTTCATCCATGTTGTCGCAAATGGTATGATTTTCTTGTTTTTAAGGCTGAATATATTCCATTGTGTATATATACCTCATTTTCTTTATCTATTCATCTGTTGATGCGTACTTAGACTGATTCCATATCTTGGATGTTGTGCATAATGCTGCAATGAACATGAGAGTGCAGATACCTTTTCGACATACTGATTTTATTGCCTTTGGATATATACTCAGGGGCGAGATTGTTGGATCATATGGTAGTTCTATTTTAGTTTTTTTGGGAAACTCCATACTGTTTTCCATAATGGCTGTACTTATTTACCTTCCCATCAGTTGTGTACAAGGGCTACCTTTTCTCCACATGCTTGCCAACACTTGTTATCTTTCATCTTTTTGATAATAGCCATTCTAACAGGTATAAGGTGATATCTTGTGGTTTTAATCTGCATCTCCCTGATGATTAGTGAGGTTGAGCATTTTAACCCATACACGTTGGCTATTAAAGTGTCTTTTTTTGAGAAATGTCTATTCATGTTCTTTGCCCATTTTTAATCAGGTTATTTGTTTTCTTGTTATTGAGTTGTTTGAATTCCTAATATATTTTGGATATTAACCCCTTATCAGATGTATGGTTTGCAAATATTTTCTCCTGGGGAGTATAGTCTTAAATGCAGCTTCTGTTATTTGCCTTGCAAGTTACTGCTGCTGTCACTAGCAAGAGAGAGGAAGAGAGAGGGAGAGACAGACAGACAGACAGGAAAGAAAGAAAGAAAAAGAAAGAGAAAGAGAAAGAAGGAAAGACTGATTGAAAGCACTCAGTGTGAGGGAGCCTTCTGTACTAAGTCTGGTGTGGTTCTCTGATCTGTAGAACCTTTACTTCACGTATGTGCCCTCCTGGCAAGTGGATATCTAACATTTTTAGCTCCTCTGGGGGAGTCTGTCTGTCTGTTCTGCCCACCAAAACTCAAACAATATGAAATTCCCCCAAGGAAGCCAAGGTAAACATTAGAGGTCCACTTTAAATTCAATATGTGACTTCCAGTCAAGATGGCAGAATAGACTGTCCCCAGTGTCACTCTCTCCTACAAATCAACCAATTTACAACTATAAAAAAGCAACAACAGCCAAGCTGGGGCCACTAGAGCTCAGGAGAAGAGGAGGAGAGACCTACAGAGTGCATGAAGTTGGGAGAAGCCACGATGAGAGAAAGAGAAAATCTCTGCAACTGTTTTGAGCCCCAGCTGCTTCCAGGCTGGAGCTGGTGAGCACACAGAGCAGGAGCTGGCAAAAGCAGGAGCTGTGCCGTTTAGATGAAGTTGCTTGGAAGCTGCAGGGGAGAAGAGGGCCTTGGTGGCCCCCAGGACAGCAAGACCACTGACAGGGTTCCCATGGACCCACATAGGAGTGAGGAGCCACAACAACTGAAAAACAGGAGCCACTCAGAGGCTGGTGAGTCATCGCAAGGGACCAGCACACAGACCCTCCCATGGGAAGTGTTTGCAGCATGGGCGGTGGAGGAGACAGGCCCACCAGGAGAACACTGGGGCACAGCAAGGACAGCTGATCCACCGCCTAATCAGCGTAGGACCACTCAGAGGAGACTGGTCAGGAGTATAGAATTGCATGAAGTGCAGTTTGTTGAAAACACTCAGACCCAGACCAGAGTTTCTACACAACTAGGTGCACTGGATTTCACTAGACCTGGAAGTACCTATAGAGTCAACCATTAAAACCTGAGCTGCACAAAAAGCCTTCCCTAGGGAATCAGCAGCAAAGCAGCAATTTAGCTCAACCACACAGCTCATGTACTGGTCCCCACAGGAAGTTCCCCCAGTTTAGAAGTAAGCAAAGGACAACAAATTAGCTCCAGAGCAGAGTTTAAGTGGTGGGAACATCAAATAATCCAACAAAGAACTGAAAGAAAAAACAAAGTACCTGCAACCAGAGACAAAGTTTGATGCTAACTAGTAAAGGTCTCATTTCACCAAAGAATACCTGCAACACATAGACGGACCAGAAGTCCCCTGGCCTACCAAGCCAGAAAGTAGGGAGGGCCAGGGGCCTCAGCAATGCCCCTGACACCTGCAACCAGCCCCAAGGGTGGTGGCCAAGGGCCTTGGCCATGCCCCCCTGACACCCACACCAGTCCGGCGGCAACCACTGAACTGCCGCAGGAAGTGCCCTGGGCTCTCCCAAGCAGGGTGGGTGGGGAGCCGAGGGCCTTGGCCACGTTCCCCAGCACATGCAACCAGCCCAGCAATGACTACCAAGCCACAGCAAGAAGGTCCCTGGGTTCCCAAGCTGGGGTGGTGGGGTGTGAAGGCTTATGCCACACCCCCCTGACATCTGCACTCAGCCTGGTAGTGGCCAAGCAACTGCTGGAAGCCCCCTGGTCTCCCTGTGGAAATGAGGGGGGGTGCCAAAGACTCAATCCCACCCCTCCTCCTTCCTCCTCCTTTCATCCCATTTCCTTCCCCTTTCCCCTCTCTCTCTCCCTCCCAACTGCTCCACAACAACATCCTAGAATGTAAAAAAATAATATTAATAAAATTACGTTTTCTTTAGAAAAAAAAAATTTAACCCCACAAATTAAAAAAAAAAAAATTCAATATGTAATATCCCAGGATAAATCTTGGCACTTACTTCCTTACAATTCCTTGTTTTCTTCTCAAGAAAGTGAAGTGCAGCCTGTGCATTTGCCAGCAGCATGATGTCGTCCGAGGTGATACTGAGTCAAAATCAGAACCAACTAGGGTGTTTCTTGTCCTCATAAAATTCTTCAGTATTCTTATTGAAGTTTGGTTTCTTTGGCACTGTTAAAACATTTTCTTATTTTAGTACCCAAACCTACTTGTTTTAGCTTCATGAGATTTTTTTTTTTTTTTTTTTTTTGTTATCTTGTAGAATTTCAGGATTC
Organism: Cynocephalus volans; assembly: GCF_027409185.1. NCBI lineage: Eukaryota > Metazoa > Chordata > Mammalia > Dermoptera > Cynocephalidae > Cynocephalus > Cynocephalus volans. The sequence continues at coordinate 58,980,605 of NC_084461.1, read as the reverse complement.
TTACGCCTAGGCCATTAAAGACAGGTGGTGCTTTTTGTGACTACAGATGTGATTGGGCTTTCTGTCTTCAGCTGGATTTCCTTAGTGCCAGATAATTGTGACTTTAGAATTCTGGATATGGGTTAATGCAGGTTTATTGTTGTCTACTTATTAAGAAGTTGGAATCCACTGTAGATTTACACAGTAAATGCTATTTGCTACATAATATTAGGGCAACTGGTGTTTCTCAGTTTACTTTTGTATGAATGGAAGTGATACTTCTTGGGTTGGTCTCCTGGGTGTTGGGAGAGTGGTTGAAGTGACAGGGAAAGGCAAGAGGTAAAACGGAGGAGGAACTGAATTTCCTGACTCCTGGGCTCTAGCCAAGCTTCTTACTTCCAAACTATTATCCAGAAATCAAACCACCTAAGTTCCTGACTTTCAGCTTTTTCAATGCTTATTGCACTTCCCAAATTGGCTATTTTAATGATTTTTAGAAGCATTGATAGTAGGTTTTGGTGGGAAGAATGAGAAGATTCGAAACATTATCTAAAACTGAAATGTTCCATTTTAGAGAGAGAGATTTGGTTTAGATCCAGGCTCCAACACTGTGTGAACTTGGGCAAGGTAGTCCGCTTCTCTGAACTCCATGTCTTTCTCTGCAAAGTGGGGATAATAATGCTTGTTTTGTATAGCCTTTGAAGATTAAATTAGGTAAATGTGTAAATTGCCAGTTATGTAGAAATCACTCAGTAAATGTTGGATTCGTTCTTCTGTGGAGTTGATTTATGCTCACCGACTCTATCCCTCTTGTGGTGACTTTATTTACAGTGTTGCTGATGGAGGAAGCTGTCAATCCAAAGTCTGACAGCCTCTCACTCCTGTGTATGTCAAATGTCACTCTTGAAATCATAACGAACTTACCAACTTTTCTTGCATAACTTGATGGGGTCACGGAATTATAACTGTTTTGGAAACATTCCAGCACAGAACAAATGAGATTCTGGCAAAGTACTTCCTCCAAGGATTTAATTTTGTTTTTGGAGGACTAGCACATGTATTTTGCTTTATATTATATTTTCTAAATTGTGTTTATTTCTTATTTTGAAGTAATGCAAAAATTTAAAAGAAACACCATCTTGACAATTTTTTCCCCCCAAAGACCATAGCTTTCTTCATTAGGATGTCTCATTTAAAAAGTATGCATTCTCTGCCAACCTTCCAAAAAATTCACTGCTGGGCAGAGGAAGAGGTTGATAAATAAAAAGTAATTTGTTCATAAAATTTATAAGCTGCTGGAAATGAGGGCCCTGGAAGAAAGTGCCAACTCAGCTTTAAGTAGGAGATAATAATAATAAAAACAGCAAATGTGCAAGTGTGTTATGGTAGGAATAAACCAAATGGCAAGGTTCAGTGTGAACAATATGAAAAAACAACTAAGTGAAGAAATGTCAAATGAAGGATTATCTTTATTCTTGAATTATCTATTCAAATCATAAATTCAGTCCAGGATTTCTGCTTCTCAAGACTTAACAGGCTTCTACTGAATAACAACAGCAAAACAACAACAAAACCCTTTGTTTTCCTACCAGCTTCGAGCAGTTCTGTGTTGAGGAGACAAGCTTTGCCAGTGGGCTGTGTCTTTTATTGTAGATTTAATCCTGAAAGAAGGACTCCTGCAAGCTCTGCTTAGGGCTGGAGGTATATATCATCAGTTAGACATAAGCTTGCTTCTTTAATCAGCCTTTCCATAAGGAGCATTTGCTGACCATTTTAGTCTTGACTTCCTAAGGTGTTTCATTGAACAAACCTGGCTTCATTACCATAAAATAACTTAATTTTTTTCCTTCCATTGTCCCTTTATGTTTATTCTACAGAGCTAGCTCTTTTCTGCCCCTGAATTAAAGATAAACTTTAGGGCAAACCATTGTACCTTTCTGACTACTTTTAGTTAACAGTAGGTCATCTGTTTTCCTGTCCAGGCCAGTGTAGTAATAAAATCAGTATATTTCATTAAAGGTTATTGTTTTTCCTCCTCCTCCAGCTCCAGCATACTGAAGGCTGGCCATTGGCACTGGGAAAAAGAAGACCTGGTTGGCTTCTTCTCCTTTTCCCTAATGTGCATCACACCCCTCCCCCCATCTCAAAATGATCATGAGATCATTTTGGATCATCTCTGTTGGATCATCTCTGTTTGGCCTCTCTGTAGGATCATCTCCAAGGTGGAAGGTGGGTAGGGCTAGGGAGAGAGGAATGGGGCCAGGAAAGGCTTTGCTTGACTGGTGCTGTCTTCAGATGGCAGCTGAACCTGGGCCTGGCAGGTGTTCGAAGCTGACTCTTTTGGAGGCACTTTTGTGGGTTTTCTGGGTATTCCCACCCCTGGGAAGCTCTTGCTTGTAATCTGTTACTAAATTTGTTAGTTCTGCCTTCAAAAAATACCCCAAATCTAACCATTTTGTATGTCTTCCATGGCTCACCCTGCTCTAAGGCACCAACTCTCTCCTTGATCACTATGATGGCCTCCCCCTTAGCCGGTTTCTCTGCTTCTACCCATGTTTCCTAAAGTCCTTTTTTACATTCAGTAGAGGGATCCTTTTAGCATATAGTTCAGATGCTATTTCTTTGTTCAAACCTTCTGGTGGTTTCTTGTCTCACTCAGAGTAGAACTCAAAGTCCTTTGATGGACTGCGGGCCATGTGGTCTACCCTTTCCCACCTTACTTTTCTGACCTTGTCTTTCACTACTCACCAGTCTCCTCATTTTTCCAGAACATCGTGAACATGCTTTTGCCTCAGGGCCTTCACATGTGCTTTTCCCTCTACCTGGGAGGCCCTCCCTCAGATATCCACATCACTTCATCAAGTCTGTGCAAAAGTCTGTCTCTTAGTAAGCTTTTCCTTGGTCATTCCATTGAAAACCACAAACCCTTCTTTCCCCCAGGACTCTCCCAGTTCTCCTCCCATGCTTTATTTTTTTCCGTAATGCTTATTATTTTTTAACCTACTATATATTTTACTCATGTAATGTTTTTCTCCTTCTTTGGTTTATACTTAATAAAGACAGAATTTTTATCAGGTCTGTTCATTGTTGTATCGTAGCACTTAGAATGTGCATGGCATGCAGTAGGTGCTCAACTACTGTTTGAATCAAGGAATGAATGATTACGTTGATCATGTTTGTAACTCACCTGGGTACATAACTGTATCTCTCTTGGCTCTTGAGAGTAAGGTCTAGGAATTTGTCGTTTTGTGTCCCTTGTGTTTCTAGCTCAGTGCCTCGCACAAAGTAAGTTCTCAATAAGTACGTATTGAACAAATTAAAGCATGAATGAATCAGGAAAGATTGTTGGACAGAATAAGAAATGGAGAAATAAACTATCATAGAAGACAGAGGAGGAGAAAGTTTCAAGGCAAAGTAAGGTGGACAAACATTACAGGGAGAGGAAGCCATTAGGCTTTGGGATGGGGAAGAGAGCTAGGGACTTTTGAGGAGCAGTGGAGTCGAGGCTGGGACACAAGTTCAAATGGCTGGGGTCTGACGTGGAAGTGACTGAGTGGAGATGGTGGGATGTAGAAGACTCCATCCAGAAGAAGCTCATGAGGGAACAAAATGGAATTTAGCCTGAGGGGAAGTTGGTTGGGGGAATATATATGTGTGTATTAGCATGTGCAGAATTGAAAATGTTTGTAGGCTGAAAATCCAGTGGAGAGAGAGATTGAAGATTCAAGAGAGAGGGGATAGATGATGGAGCAAGATTTGGGAGGGGACAAAGGGAGGTGGGACAAGAGGACAAAAGAAGAGCCAGTCCTGGGAAGAAGTACGGTCACCTCTTTCTCTGAGGTAGGAGACATTCCCTGGTCCTTGCTCAGACGTGCAGGCATGGAGAGAGGGAGGGAGGAAACCACCTCACTACGTCTTCATCCATTTGTGTCTTTCCATCTGTCCATTCATTCATCCGCTCTTCATCCATCCATCTTTCCACCTAGGTATTCATCTATCTAACATTCCATTTTTCTCGGAACCCAGCCTCATTTCCTTGGTCCTTCTGACTGCTGGGGAAGCATGTGGTATTCTGAGATGGGGTCAGGTATACAGAACTTTTCACAAGGTACTTGCAGCCCTTCCTGGCAAGCTGGGAGTTTTGTGCTTTCGAATTGCTCTGCACAGTGATTTCTCTAGCCTGAAGATCACTTTGAGGTCAAATATACTCAGTACAAGATAAAAAATAGCAGCTTACTAATATGTAGAGCTTATACTTTTCAAAGTACACACTTTAAAATCCAAAATCTCCCAGCTAATTGTTTACTTCCACTTAGTTTTCTTGGCAGACTAGGCAAATAATTCCCACCTTTCTCTGTAATATCCAGCAAAATAATTGAGAAGGGCTCCCCCCACAATAACTATCACTTTTTCTTATGAACAATGGAAGGGAACAAAATAAAGAGTAAATAGAAGAAATGAAAAAATAAATCTGCCCTGACTTGACACTCTGTCCAGTTAATGAGCCCTGCAGAGGAACCGCATTAACACTGCCACTGTTTTTGATGATGGAATAACTCAATATGTGCACTCATTTGGGACATTTATAGATTATTAATTACCCACACACGGTATTCAAGCTATGAATGTAATTACCCAGAGTCTGTCTTTCCTTGCCAGCCTAGCATCTTAGACCTGTTTCCTGAATCACCCTTGGGGGTGTGAAGCCTCCAGATGTAGCTCTGTGCCACTTGGAATCATTTTGGCAAAATCCCCCTTAGCCTCTGGCTTGGATTGACCTGGCAGATTCCCAGTGCTAAGCACCTACTTTTATGAACTCAGGGCAAAGATGTTATGATGATTATGACACCTCCAATCATGCTCATGTTCACAGAGTGAACATGGGAAGAAGATTATAGGGACTGATTTATTTTGGAGACTTAGGGGACGTTCTTGCTGCCCTTGCCTCTGAATCTGTGCCTGGAGACAGTTTAAAAATTATGAGGTCTTGTTAACTGGCTCAGAGACCTGCTGAGCAGATGGTTCATCAGAGGCCAGGAGTCTCAACTGATGGTAAACCAGGGTGGAGATTTGGAAACAGGGCTTCCTTGGGGAAGTGTACTCTTGCTCCCAGCTGTGGAGTACTTATTTTAATAGCAATAAGGGTGACCTTAAAGAAATGCTAGCGTCCGATGTGACTCAAGGCTCAGGTGTGTAGAGCTTTGTAAAGGGAGATTTCTGTAGTGCTGATTGAGTTTTTGTCCCAAGCCCAGGTGGCTTTTCCTGGGTGCCTCCCGAGGAGTCTTTTGGGATGGAACCTGGACTTGACCTTCATTAGGGAAGAGGAGAACACAGGGTTGCTCTTTCTCTCTCTTCATAGGGCACTTGTGTTGTTATTTTTTTCTGTTTATAAACATAATATATGCTGATTATAAAATACTAAAAATTTTAGACATAAAAAGTAGAAAGTGAAAGTCCCCTTAATTCTACCCCACAGATATAACCTTGTTATAACTTGTTGTATACTTTTCCAGAAGTTTTTCTATGCATCTATAAGCACACGTATCAGCACATATACATCTTTTAGACAAATAAAATCATATTGTACCTACTCTTCTATAGAATTTTTTAACTTAAAATATTTCACAGACATCTTTCAATGCTAATATATAGACTCACTTGTTCTTTTCAAATGCTTGAGAGTATGTGGTTATATGGCTATCATACAACTTATTTAATTGGTCATTTAATTAAAATTTAATAAGTAATGCTGTAATAAGAAATCAGATACATTAATTTTGTGTTTTTATTTCTGGTGGCTGGCTGGTAACAGGGATTGAACCCTAAATGTGTACATTAATTTTTGCCCACTTTAATTATTTCCTTTGGACAGAGTCTAGAAGTTTAACAGCTAGATCAAAAAGAATATTTATATAAAATTTTAAAAGTTTGGTATATACTCACATTGTCTAATTTATTACTTCCAAAAAGTTGAACTAATTTCTACTTTACCAGTAGAGTATTTATACCTTTACCAACTTCGAATATTATTATTCTGTTCAATCTCTGCTAATCTGAAAGTAGAAAATATTTCATTGTCATCCTAATTTATATTTCTTTGGTTACTAATCAGGCTGAATATCTTTTCATATTTTTTTTTTGCAATTTGTGTTTCTTCTTTTGAAATTTCTCTGTTCATGATTCTTTACTTATTTGGGGGAAGGGGAAATTACTTGTCCTTTAAAAAAAATCAATTTGTAAGAGCTCTTTATAAAATAGAGATATTAGACTTTTTACTGCTGTATATGTATATATATTTTCCCCAAAATATATTTTATGGCTGCATTTATGTATGTGTGTGTGTATGTATTTATAACCAAGGATTCAATAAAGTTCACTTGTTGTATTTGGTGGTTAAGCCTCTTTATCTTCTTTTTAATATAGAACAGTCCCTTACATTTTTTTTGCAGATAATGTAGACTTTTTAAAAAGACTATTACTGATTTAAAACAAAATATTCTGTATTATTTTAGAGAAGTTTCCTTCTATTCCTAATTTACCCATAAATTTAATCCAGAATGGACTTAGAATTTTATTAATTGCATTTTCTGTATTTACCAAAAATGAATATTTGATTTTTAATTTAAATTTATTAATCTAATGAATTACATTTATAGATTTTTCTAATGTTGATCCATCCTTGAATTCCTGAAAGAAATCCTAGTTAAAAGTTCTTTATTGTTCTTTGAATGTGTTGTTGGATCTATTCATTAATATTAGGGTGTTTACATGTATATATAAAGGAGTATATATATATACACACACACACAGATATATATGTCTCAAATACATATTCGTAAATAAATTTGACTCCAGGTTACTTTTTTTCACTATCTTGGTCAGTTTTTGATATCAGGAGTTTATAGAACTTCCTTAAAAAGCCAACATCTGGAACTTTTTCAGGCAGTTGATTTTGCTAATCTTTTCAATTAAAAAAAAAAAATTCAAGTAAATTCTTAGAAAATCACTCATTTATTTGGCTTTCAAATTATTGGTATAAAAGTTACAGGTGTTATTACTTTATTAAAAATAGCCTCTTCCCTATCTGTCTTCATATTTACTTTTTCATTATTGATGTATATATGTATTCTCAAACTTTTTTTTTCTTTTTTTGTCAGATTTGTTAAACATCTCTTAATCTTTTTTTTCTGAAAGAACTAGCTCTTGGTTTTACTCAACAATTCTAGTTGTTTTAAATTTTCTAATTCATTGCTTTCTTTTGTTGTTCTTTTTCTAGCTTCTGAGTTTAATGCTCCAAAAATATTTATTTTAGACATTTCTTGTTTGAAGAAAAACTTACTTAAGGATACAATTTTTTTTCTGAGTAAATTTTGGCTACATCCCACAGAATTTCCCATCCAGTATTCCAACATATGTTAATTTCCAAATAATTTATAAAGTAAGTTTTTATTTACTCCTTGACATAAGAACTACTTAGAAGAGTGAGGTTTTAGATTTAATTCCAATTTAATTAGTGAGTGGGTCCTATAAGAGTTCTACTTTTAGAAACTTACTGAGTCATGTTTTGCTTCCTATTAAGTGATTTCTGTTTATAGATGTTTTAAATAAATGATACATGGACATTTGCAAAGACTGTGTCCTCTCCCATTTTTAGAGCAACGATGATTTGCTATGAAGTCAAGCGTATAATATATATTATTCACTTATTTTATATATTTATTTTTTGTCATCTTGACAAAAAATTTTTGGGAATGGTTTGTTAACTTTTACCAGTATACCTACGGGGTTGACACTTTTTTTTTATATTTCTAACACTTCTTTTCACTTTTTGGAGGGAGTACAGCAAAAAAGTCAAGAGTACTGATGCTGGTGCCAGAATGCCTGCTGTGAGTACCAGCTCCACCCTCAAGAGCTGATGGACCTTGGACACATTTCCTCAACTGTAAAATCACATCATCTACTTTATAGAATTCTTGGGAGGATTACGTGACTCGATATATGTAACAGTCTTAGAATTGTGCTTGACATCTTGTGAGTGCTCTATTATTCTTTATGTATCTGCTGCCATGACATTCAGAGGGAAAAGTCTCATGTTGCTCTATATTTTGATGAATCTACTTTTCAATATAAAACAAATTTCTTTGTTGCATATAGAGCTTTTTGCCTCTAATTCTATATGAACTAGTATTAATATTGCTATGTTGCTTTTTTGTGTTTGTATTTAGGGTCTTCATGGAAAGATTTGTATTATCTTAAAAAATTCTTTTTAATTGTGCGTATTTGTGGGCTACAGTGCGTTGTTTGAATACACGCATATATTGTACAATGATTCACTTATGGTAGATACATACCATATCCATCACCTGAACATTTATCTTTTATTTGTTGTGATTACTTTCAACATCCTCTTTTCTAGCTATTTAGAAATATACAATATAGTATTATTAGCTATAGTAGTCTAGAACACCAGAATTAACTCTTTCTATCTACTTATCACTTGGTATTCATTAATTCACTTCTTTCTTTCCATCTCACCCCCTACCCCCCCCACCCCTCCACTTCCCTTCCCAGCCTCTGGTCACTATTACTCTACTCTCTACTTCTCTGAGGACCACTTTTTTCCTCCATTTAAAAAAAATTGTGGTAAAATGTATACATCGTAAGGATTGCCATTTCAAGCATTTTTAAACATACAATTGCATGGAATTAATAACATTCACAGTACTAGGTAACAACTATCTCTATTTCCAAAACTTTTTCATCACCCTGAACATAAACTCTGTACCCATTAAGCAATAACTTATTATTCCTTCCCCCCAGTTCCTGTTATCCTCTAATCTGCTTCTATCTCTGAATTTTTTCTTTTTCTTTTTTCTTAATTGACTAAGATAATTGTATATGTTTATGGAGTACAATCTGACATTTGATCATTTATATAGTATGCAATGATCATGTTAGAGTATTTAGCATATCCATCACCTCAAACATTTGTCACCTCTTTGTGTTGGGATCACTGAACATCATCTCGACTAGTTACTTGAAGTTATACAATAATTCGTTGTTGACTTTAGTCTCCCTATATTGCTATAGAACACTAGATCTTTTTCTTCCTATCTGCCTACAGTTTTGTATCCATTGACTATCCTTTCCCCTCCCTGCAGCCCCTCCCCTTATCAGTCTCTAGTAACCACTATTCACTCTCTACTTCTATGAGATCAACTTTTTTAGCTTCCACATATGAGTGAGGACATGCAGTATTTCTCTTTCTGTGCCCGGCTTATTTCACTTAACACAATTTTCTCCAAGCTCACCCATGTTGCAGTGAACGGTAGAATTTCATTGTTTTTTATGGCTGAGTATTATTCCATTGTGTATATATACCACATTTTCTTTATGTGGTCATCCACTGATAGACATTTAGGTTGGTTCCAAATCTTGGCTATAGTGAATAGAGCCTTGATAAACATGAGAGTGCAGGTTTCCTTTGACATGTTGATATTCTTTCCTTTCTTCTATACCCAGCAGTGGGATTGTTGGATCATATAGTGGTTCTATAAGTTGTTTGCTGAGAAAACTCCATGCCAACTTTCATAATGGCTGTACTAATTTACATTCCCACCCACAGTGTATAAGAGTTCCCCTTTTTCCACATCTGTCAGCATTTGTTATTTTCTGTCTTTTGGATAATAGCTAGTCAAAATGGGATAAGATGATATCTTTGTGGTTTTGATTTGCATTTCCCTGATTAGTGATACTGAGCATTTTTTCATATACCTGTTGTCCATTTGTATGTCTTCTTTTGAGAAATGTCTATTCAGCTCATTTGCCCATTTTATAATCAGATTTTTTTTGTATTGAGTTGTTTTAGTTCTTTGTATATTCTAGATATTAATCCCTTATCAGATGCATAGTTTGCAAGTATTTTCTCCCAGTCTGCAGGTTGTATTTTCGTTCTGTTGATTTTTTCCTTTGCTGTGCAGAAGGCTTTTTAGTTTGATATAATCCAATCTGTTTATTTTTGCTTTTGTTGCCTGTGCTTTAGAAGTCTTATTCATAAAATCTTTGCCCAATCCTATGTCCTGAAGAATTTTCCCTGTGTTTTCTTCTAGAAGTTTTATAGTTTGGGGTCTTACATTTAAATCTTTAATCCATTTTGAGTTGATTTTGGTATATAGTGAGAGAGGTCTAGTTTCATTCTCCTGCATATGGATCTCCAGATTTCCCAGCATCATTTATTGAAGAGACTGTCTTTTCCCCAATGTGTATTCCTGGCTCCTTTATTGAAAATAATTCAGCTATAGGTTCATGGATTTATTTCTGAATTCTCTGTTCTGTTCCATAGGTCTATGTGTCTGTTTTTGTGCCAGTATCATGCTGTTTTGGTTAATATAGTTTTGTAATATATTTTGAAGTCAGCAAATTGGGATACTTCCAGGTTTTTTTTTTTTCCCCTCAGGATTGCTTTGGGTATTCAGGGTCTTTTTTTGTTCCATATACATTTTTGAATTGTTTTTTCTATTTCTGTGAAGTATGTCATTGGTAGTTTGATGGGGATTGCATTGAATCTGTAGATTGCTTTGAGTAGTATGGTCATTTTGATTCTTCCAATCCATGAACATGGGATGTCTTTCCATTTTTTTGTGTCATCTTCAGTTTCTTTAATCAGTTTTATGGTTTTTCTTGTGGAGATATTTCATCTCCTTGGTTAAATTTGTTCCTAGGTCCTTAATTTTTTTGTTTTGTTGTTGTTGTTGCTATTATACATGAGATTGCTTTCTTGATTTCTTTTTCTGCTAATTTTTTGTTGGTGTATAGAAATGCTACTGATTTTTGCATGTTGACTTTGTATTCTGCAAGTTTACTGAATTAGTTTATCAGGCTAGGAGTTTTTTGGTAGAGTCTTTAGGTTTCTCTTTATATAAAATCCTATTGTCTGCAAACAGGGACAATTTGGCTTCCTTCTTTCCAATTTGGATGCCCTTTATTTCTTTCCCTTGCCTAACTGATCTGGCTAGGATTTCCAGTACTATGTTGAATAAAAGTGGTGGGAGTGAGCATCCTTGTTGTGTTCCAGTTCTTGTTCCAGTTCAGTATGTATATTAGCTGTGTATTTGTCATATATAGACTTTATTGTATTAAGACACTTTCCTTCTCTATTCTAATTTGTTGAGACTCTTTATCATGAAGGGTTATTGTATTTTATCAATGCTTTTTCTGCATCTATGGAGATGATCTTATGTTTCTTTTTTTGTTCATTCTGTGGATGTGATGTATTACATTTATTGATTTGCATGTGTTGAACTATCCTTGCATCCTTGGGATAAATCCCACTTGATCGTGGTATATATTCTTTTTGATGTGCTGTTAGATTTGGTTTGCTAGTATTTTATAGAAGATTTTTTGTGCCTGTGTTCATAATGGATATTGGCCTTTAGTTTTCTTTTGTGTGTGTGTGTCCTTTGCCTGCTTTTGGTATCAGGGTAATGCTGGCCTCATAGTATGAATTTGGAAGAATTCCATTGACTTCAGTTTTTTGAAATACTTTAAGAAATACTGGTATTCTTTAAATGTTTGGTAGAATTCCACAGTAAAGCCATCTGGTCCTGGGTTTTTCTTTGTTGGGAGGCTTTTTATTACTGATTTAACTTCATTACTTATCATCAGTCTATTCAGGTTTTCTATTTCTTCTTGGTTCAGTCTTCGTAGGTCGTATGTGTCCAGGAATTTCTCCATTCCCTTTAGGTTTTCAAACTTATTGGAGTAGAGTCATTCATAATCATCTCTAATAATCCTCAGTATTTCAGTGGTATCAGTTGTAATGTATCCTATTACATTTCTGATTTTATTTATTTCAGTCTTTTCTCTTTTTGTCCTCCATTATTGTGGGTAATGGCTTGTCAATTTTGTTTATCTTTCAAAAAACTAACTTTTTGTTTGATTAATCTTTTGCATTGTATTTTTAGTTTTAATTTCATTTATTTCTGCTCAGATTCTCATTATTTCTTTTCTTCTACTTATTTTTGGTTTGATTTTTTTCTTGCTCTTCTAGTTCCTTTAGGTGTATTGTTAGGTTGTTTATTTGAAATCTTTCTTTTTTTTGATGTAGGCATTTATTGCTTTATAGTTTATACTTTCCTCTTAGTACTGCCTTGGCTATATCCATAGGTTTTGGTATGTTATGTTTCTGTCTTCATTAAAAGTTTCAAGAAATTTTTTGATTCCCTTCTTAATCTCTTCTTTCACTCATTGGTCATTCAGGAGCATTTTGTTTAATTTCCATGTATTTGTGTAGTTTTGAAAGTTCCTCTTGTTACTGATTTCTAGTTTTATTCCATTACAGTCAGAAAAAATACTTGATATGATTTCAGTTTTTTTGAACTTGTCAAGACTAGTTTTGTAGGCTAACGTATGTTCAATCCTAGAAAATATTCCATGTATTGATGAGAAAAATATGTATTCTGGACTTGTTGGATGAAATATTCAGTAGATATCTGTTAGGTCCATCTGGTCTATGGAGCTGTTTAAATCTGATATTACTTTATTAATTTTCTATATCAATGATCTTTCCAGTTCTAAGAGTGGGGTGTTAAAGTCCCCAACTATTATTGTGTTGGTGTCTATCTCTCCCTTTAGATCTACCAATATTTGCTTTGTATATCTGGGTGCTCTGGTGTTGGGTGCATATATATTTATAATTGTTATCCTCTTGCTCTATTGATCCCTTATTCATTAAATAATGCCCTTCCTGGGCTCTTAGTACAGATTTTGATTTAAAGTCTGTTTTATCTGATATAAGTATAGCTACCCACTACTGCTCACTTTTGTTTTCTATTTGCATGGAATATCTTTTTTCATCCCTTCACTTTCAGTCTATGTGTGTCTTTGAAGGTAAGGTGTGTATCTTGTAGGTGGCATATGGAAGGGTCATTTTTTTTTTTTATCCATTCAGCCAGGTTATGTCTTTTAATTGGGACATTTAAGCTTTTTACATTCAAGGTTATTATTGATATGTTAGGTCTTACTCCTGTCATTTTGCTGGTTGTTTTCTGATTGTTTTGTGTATCTGTTGTTAATATCTACCACTCTTATTGTTTATCTCTGTGGTTTGACAGATTTCTTTATTGATAAGGTGTGATTCCTTTCTCTCTCTAATTTGTGTATCTATCCTACCAGTAAATTTTATACTTTTGCATGTTTTCATGCTGATTGTTACTGTTCTTTCTCTTCTAGATGTAGGGCTCCCCTAAGCATTTCTTGTAAGGTCAGACTGGCGGTGATGATTTTCCTTAATTTTTGCTTGTCGGAGAAGGACTTTATTTCTCCCTCATTTTGGCAGGATAGCTTTGCTGGGTATAATATTCTTGGCTGGCATTTTTTTTCCTTTCATTACTTTGAATGTATCATCCCATTTTCTCCTGGCCTGTAGGGTTTCTGCTGAGAAGTCTGCTGTTAGTATAGTGGGGATTCCCTCATATTTTACTTGGTGCTTTTCTCTTGATGTTTTTAGAATTCTCTTTGTCCTTGGCTTTTGACATTTTGACTACAATGTGTCTTGGGGAGGATCTTTTTGAGTTGATTCTGTTTGGAAACCATTGAGTTCCTGAGTTTGGGTGTTCATATTTTTCCTGTGACTAGGGAAGTTTTTAGCTATTATTTCATTAAATATGTTTTCAATATCTTTTTTTCTTCTTCTGGAATGCTCATAATTTGGATATCTGTTCACTTAATAGACCCCATAAATCTTGTAGGCTTTGATAATTCATTTTTATTCTTTTCTATTAAAAAAATTTTTTTTTTCTTCTTGGGTTATTTCAAAACAGCTGTCTGCCAGAAGAGAAATTCTTCTGTGTGATCTGATTCTTTTGTTGAGACTCTTGGATGTATTTTTTATTTTATTCAATGAATTCTTCAGCTCTAAGATTTCTGTTTGTTTTTTTTTACATCTATCTCTGTTAAATTTCTCGTTCAGATAATAAATTCTATTCCTGATTTTGTTGAATTGTTTGTATTTTCTTGTATCTCAGTTAATTTCCTTAAGATTATTAATTTGAATTCCTTTTCTGGTAAGCTGGCAATTTCCTATTCTTTGGGATTAGTTACTAGCAAATTATTGTGTTTTTTTGGTGGTGTCATGTATCCTTATTTTTTTCATATTTCATGTTTCCCTACATTGTTATCTGTGCATCTAGTACAACAGTTAGCTGTTTGAGTTTTGAAGGGTGTCTTGCATGGGGAAGAACTTTCATCAACAAACGTGTCTTTGGGTATTGACTGGGTAAAGTGTAATGGCTTTGTTCTGAATGGGTACAGTAGTGTAGACCTTGTGTAGTTTTTTCACTTGTAATCCACTTTTGCTATGTCTGCATGTGCCTCAGCAGCTTATGCATGGGAGGTTTGTGGCAGTGGTTGCACAGCTTTCCTGGGGGTGGGCTTGGTGGGTTGGTTCTCAAGCTGGGGGTGTGCATGTGCTCATTGTGGGCCAGTCGTCTTGGGAGCTAGCTCACAGGGATGGGGTTGCTTGATTGAAATTCTGCCTGGGGGTCTGGGCATGTGGCATGTCAGGGACTCTGGGACTGATTCTCTGAGTGAGGGCAGGTCTGCCAGGCTGTTTCTTACTCAGATGCATGTGTGTGTAATGGCTCAAAGACCCAAGGGCATGTCCACCAGTGTGTGACAACTGAACTGTTTCTCTGAGTTGGGGACTTGGCATACTTTGGTTTGGCTAGCTGGGTGTCTGCTGGGAGTCAGTCCACTGTGCCACTTCTTGGGGCCAGGTTCAAGGTTGTGCTTTCCTTGGCAGTTTGAGAGCAGGTCTGCCAAGGGCAGGGCTGTTGAGCTGCTTCTTGGGTGGTGGGTAAGGCCACAAAGCAGGCCTACCAAGAGGGGGCCCAGCCAGCTGCTTCTTGGGCAGTGGGCAAGTTGACTAGGTGGCACTATTTAGGGCAAAACTGCCTGGCTGCTTCTCCAGGAGGGCATGGATATGCTTTAGTTCTGTCAGCCCCAGGGTGTGTTTGTTAGGGTAAGATCCATGAGCTGTTTTTCTGGAATGGGAGTGTGGGTGCATAGAACTCAGCCCACTGGCAGGATTGGGGTAGGGTCTGCCTGTCTGATCTCTGGCTGTGGATGTGGGACTGCGTCCACTCAAGAGGCCTGTGATTGGCTTCCCAGATGTGCAGGACTGGGCTCACAGCCACTCTTGGGCCCTGGCTTCAAGCTGCTGGGACCAGGGTACTGAAGCCTCCCCTCTGAGTATGTTGGAATGATGGTGGACCTTAAGGCTGGGGAAGCTCAGTGGCTATTGGCCCCTGGATAGGGTGTACTCCTGTAGTGGCTCAGGTTTTGAGATGGCGCTGTACTGCATTGGCTTGGGTCATGAGGGTGGGGGTGGGGAGTGCACAGTACACAGTATGTGCTCCTGTTCAGGAGCAATGAAGTGTGTATATTATAGGCAGCTCCCCATACTTGGCTCTGGGCTTGCAAGGGCTGTAGAATCTTCCTGCAGTAGGAACTTCTGGCCTCTGTGGTGAGGGTGGGAGTGGGTACAGGCCCGTGTCCTAACTTTTCCCCACAAGGGAAAGTTGTTCTTGGTAGTAGAGACTTGGTGGCTCTCTCTTCTCTGTATGCTGCCATTCTGGGCTTTTGTCCTCCACTGGGATCTCACAAATCTCCTGCTGCACTCCTGCACTCTCCCACAGATGCTCCCATCAATATTTAGCTGTTCATTAGTTGTTCTGATCCTTTTCTGTGAGAGGGATGGTCCCCCAGGCATCTCTAGTCAGCCTTATTGCCCTGCCTCTGTCAGATATCTATAATATCTTTTAATTACATTTCTCCATGAACCTTTTGAAGTACCCATGTATTTGCCTGGTGTATTAGTTCATTCAGGCTGCTATAACAAAATACCATGAAACTGGTAGCTTAACATAAACAACAGAAATT
This sequence comes from Cynocephalus volans, assembly GCF_027409185.1. Lineage (NCBI taxonomy): Eukaryota > Metazoa > Chordata > Mammalia > Dermoptera > Cynocephalidae > Cynocephalus > Cynocephalus volans. The sequence goes on along the minus strand of NC_084461.1, from coordinate 58,964,687 downwards.
TAATTCTCAGAGATCTGGAGGTTAGGAAGTTCAAGATAAAGTGTCAGCAGATTTGGTATCTGTCGAGGGCCCATTTCCTGGTTCATAAACAGTGTCTTCTCACTGTGTCCTCAAATGGTGGAAGGAGCCAGGGGTCTCCCTTAGGCTGCTTTTATAAGGACTCTAGTCCCATTCAGGGGGTTCCACCCTCATGACCTTATCATCTCCCAAAGGCCCCACCTCCTAATACCATCACATTGGGGTTAGGATTTCAACATATGAATTTTGGGGAACACCTACATTCAGACCATAGCACCTGGTATCTTTGGACATCTGCATGTTTTCAACCTATCTGTATTATTTTGTGTTAGATATATTTCTCATAAACAGCATGTAGCTGGAGCTTGCTTTTTTTTTTTTTTTTTAATCAGTCTACAAAGGTCTTATTTTTTAATAAGGGAACTTAACCTATTGATGATTGGTGAGGTTACTGGTATTCCTGGCATCTTTATGTTTTTTGTTGGATACATTTCTAGATCTCTGGTCAAGTTTGCATTGTTGCCCCAGTGATCTTCTCATGCTAGTAGCTAAGCTTAGATCTTTTTAGGCTGGTGTGGCCGGGGAAAAGTCTGCTTCTTCTCCAAAGTAAGAAAAACCAGAACTAGCCAGGGGCCATGGCGTCTGTGGTCACTCTCCTTTTGGGATCCTGGCACTGAATTTTCTTATAGCTATCTTTTAATGAGCACCTAATATAAGCCACATGCTTTTCTAGGCATTTTTTATAGATATTGCTTTACTTAACTCTCACAACAACCCAGGAGGTAGGTATTATGCTTACAGATAGGGAGACTAAATTAAAAATTATGGAGTATTCTTGAGGAATCAAGGAAGACACACTTTGTAATAGGCAACTAATTCCCTTTCCTACCATGGATACATGGAATATGGAGTAGGCTAAGAATTGGGCTCCTGGGTTGACTTTTACTGAGTTTCTAAGTAAATAAGTTGCCAGTGCTGTTGGGAACAGTGGGCCTTCTTATTCTGGCTTGCTGATTTGTTTTTTTTTTTTTTTGGCAGCTGGCTGGTACGGGATTGAACCATGGACCTTGGTGTTATCAGCACCGTGCTCTAACCAACCAAGCTAACCTGCCAGCCCCTCACCTATTTTTTAATACTAGTTTTTACTCTAGGTTGATTGTTCTGGAGTGGATAATCCAGAGCCTAGTAGTTTTTTCCCCTGCTATAGACAAAAAAGAGTTTAAAACTCAGCGGTTAGGCCACGTCCTGTATTTAATCCTGCTGGACTTTTTGTCAGGGTCTGGGCTTGGAGTTTGGGTGGAGGGTGTGCTTTCTGATTTCACAGGATTCTGGAGAAGGGTAGACTCATGCTATCTCCATCTTTGTATCTCTAGTGCCTTGAAGAATGTTTGGCCTATAGTGGGTGCTATTTCTTAAGATGACTTGAGCTCAGAGAGGGAAAATTGTCTTATATTAACATTTGAATTATGAGGTTTTAGAAAAAGGCCCATTGAGTAGAAATGCATTATCTTATAATTATGCTTTCTATAACCCCTACAGTACTATGTATAATGCAGTAAAAATAACGCGTGTTTATTACTCTTTCAAAAGCTTACATTGGGCTAAAGCAGCATGTGTTTTCAGTAGGAGGAGGTTTGTGTCACCATGGGAGGGTAGAATGACATTGACATATGAATGACTGTTTGCATCGGTAATGCCAGTGAGGACATCCAGCCAATAAAAGTGCTCCTGAACCAGCTGCTGGGGAGACATATAGCCCTGATCTCACCAGGATTCCAAATTTGAAAAAAAAAAACAAAACAACCCAAACAAAAACTCCCAGCTTACATCAGGGAAATACTGCTGCAGCGCTTTAATGAGATCCCTAGGTGAATCAGATTTTTATACGGGCCTGTTTGACTTCCACAGATATCTGGCTAGACCTTGATTGATTGTCAAGCTTTTTAAGTAGCATTGATTTTTTACTGCTGCAACAGTGGGATGATGAGGTCATTGTATTTTGCCTTGTTATTGAAGTTCTTGTTGAAGCAACTTGGAGGTTATAAGCACATCTAGGCATGGGCTTTTTGCTTGTGCTAAGTTTAAGAGATGGAAAAGCTGGGGGAAAATGATGAAGGCAAAAGAGAATTCTCCTTTCTGGTTGTGAGGGGGAGTTTCAGAGTTTTAAGAATTATAATGATAATTGGTAGCTATTAATCACAGCTCATTGTTTCTTTCCATTAACAGCTATCATTTATTGAGCATGTAAGTACACAGGCCAGGGACTATCACAGCCCTTAATACACATGAACTCTCTTTATCCTTGCTACACCTCTGTGAGGTAAGTGTTATTATCTTCACTTTATAGATGACAAAAACTGAGTCTCAGAGAGATTGGGTAGCTTGCTTGAGGTTGTCTAGACAATGGAAAAGCTAGGTTTAGATCAAGCTGTGCCCAAGTCCAAAGCCCATGATTTTAACTGCTAGTTTACTATATGATGGTTGTGGGAGTAGTTAGAGGTTCTTTTTGGGTAAGACCAGAGAGCAATATTTGAGGCTGCTGCATAAGTGCCGACCCCTCTCTCCCCTGTGCACCTGGTTCCTGGGGGAAACTGCAAATAACACAATTCCTTAAACACAGTAACTAGGACATACCATCTTGACTTTCCCTGCTTGCAGAAAGTGACCACCTGAAGCCCTCTTCCACTTGAGGGAGGCCTTGCCCACCAAGGGGCTGGAGAGGGTTTTACACATTTTGGGATTCCTCTAGCTACCACCTATTGATCAGCAGCCGCCAGAAGCTTTAATCCGATTAGAGTCTGAAAACTGGTTTCCATTTCTGGTGCCTGAATCAGGTTTCAGAGCAAGGGGAAAAAGTATGACATCATCCATGCTTGCATCTGTGTTAGGTGGCTAATGAAATTATGTGATGGGTTTGAGATCCATTAAAGTCAATGTTGATCCTTATTATTATTAAGAGTACTTTCAAATTTACTGTACGATAAGACAGGTTCGAAAGCATCATTTTTCATAGGTGTGTTCGTTGCTCTGGATTTTAGCACACGACTCCATGGGATATGGAGAATGCTAGTGCACAGAGAATCAATTCTGAAATCTGCAGGATGAAAGTGCATGCAGCTCATTTGCTGGAGGGCGGAAAAGGTTCTGGGATTTTTCTATGAGACATCATGATGACCTTGGATTAAAAAAGCCTAAAATGAAAGAAAACATGTTTGTCAAAGAAATATGAAGCACTGCTGTTGCTATTATCATCAACAATAGTATTTTTTAAAAAGTTTAAATGCTTAGTGTGCAAAAAGAGAGCCCGGTTCAGCTCATCAACCATTTACTGAGCAGAGACACTGAGCTAGCACTAGGACATGCCATGAGGGGAAGGACCATGCCTATTTTGTTCATCAGTATATTTCCAGGGCCCAGCTAAATGTCAGGCATGCAGCAATTATTCTCTTTAAACATGCATGTATATATAAATGTACACACATATATACTGTAAAGTGTATAGATCTTAACATAATAAATTCATTATTTATACACATACAAACTGTATGTGTATATATTTATTATTTATACACATACAAACTGTATGTGTATATATGTATTATTTATACACATACACACAGCAATGCACACCAATGAATTATTGCCCAGATCAAGATATAGACAACTTCCCATATCTCAGAAGGCTCTCCCATGCCGCCTCACATTCCCCTGACAGAGATAACCACTATTTTGACTTCTATATCCACAGATTAGTTTTGTATATAACTAATATACTTCATATAAATTCATGTAAGTTGAATCTTCAGATACACGAACTCGTACAATATGTTGTCTTTTGTATCTGGCTTCTCTTGCTCGTCTTTATGTCTGTGCGGTTCATCCATGTTGCTCCATGTAAGAGTATGTAAAAGTAATTTGTTCTTTTTCATCGCTGTGTAATAGTCCATTGCATAAATATTCCACCATTTATTGATTTTTCTATGATGAATACTTGGGTTGTTTCTAGTTTTTAGCTGTTATAAATGAAGCTGTTATGAACATTCTTGCACATGGTTTTTGATGGACTTTCCACTTATTTCTTTTGGGCATATATGTAGAACTAGAACTGCTGGTGATCTAAAATATTTTTAAATTTTTAATTCTTTACTATCAATGAGTTATTTTCCACTGAGAATAGGTGGGATATTTTCAAATAGCAGTGATTGAAAACTATGATCAATTGAAGACAGCATCAATGATGCACTATTTACAAATTGTCTCTCCTGAAAACTACTGAAATTCTGTCTTATGTGCTCATGCTCGATAAGTTTTGCAGGACTTCCAAAAGAGTGGCTGCCAGATTTCTTGACAGAATACTGAATTAAAGATTCAGTAAACTCTATTAGTACTTTTAACTTAGGAACTATCGCTAAGTTATTCAACAGGTTATTAGTAAATGACATTAGGTTGTAGGTAAAGATAAACCTAATAGAATATGTGTCCTTTGCTGTCGGTATGAAAGGAAGACCTGCATTTCTGGATCTGCTCATGGCAATTGGAAGGACTCTCCAGGTGACTGAGGCCCACTCTGACAATCACTGAACTGAAGTGAATAAAGAAACACAAACAACATTTCTGAGCAATATGCTGAATGTTACAGCTAGTGCTGTATGTTGGGGTTCAGTGGGGCCTAATAAATAGCATCCCTCTTTCCCTCTAGAGTTCTGAACCAATTGAGAGACACTCAACAAGTAAGACAGAGATAAAAATATTACTGTTGTTACTGACTAAGCTGATAACTGAGAACTCTGCAATGAGATAGGCCTATGCACCCAGGCACAGGTGGCACTGGACAGACAGGCCTTTCCTAGTAGTAGAGAGGGTGCTCCTTATGGCGTGGGAGAACAGGAAAAATGCCTGCTCTCTGTGGGCAGTTTGATCCCATGAGTGAGAGAAGGAGCTAGCCTGCTCCAAGTTGCTCCATCTCCCATGGGGAGGCATAAGTGGGAGTAGAAGGAGGCCAGTAGTGTCATGGGAACAGAGTTCCCTCCACATGGAAGGAAACGTGAGGCTTTGGGAAGAAGCTTTTCCTGCCCCCACAAAATGTATTTGATATATGCTATGGGAGTACAAAGAAAGGACACATCTAGTCAGGAACAGGAAAAAACACTCTCAAGAAGATAAGGTGCTGAGTCTTATAGGAAAACTAGGGGGTAGCCAGATGGGGGTTGGGAAGACAGGATGCTTTAGTTCAGGGTTTGGCAAACTACGGCCTACAGGCCGAATGCGGTCTGTTGCTTGTTTTTGGAAATGAAGACTTATCAGAGCACAGCCACACTCATTCATTTCTGTAGTGGCTATTGCAGCATTTGTGATATAAGGCAGAATTGAATAGTTGGGACAGAGACCATATGGGCCACAAAGCCTGAAATATTTGTTATCTGGTCCTTTACAGAAAAAATTTGCCAACCTCTGCTTTAGGCAGAGGGTAATACATGGGGGTATGAAAGAGGATGGTGGTGTGCTGGGGATTTGAGGTTGGGGACTCTAAGTGGTTTGATAACTTTGGGACATAAAGCAGGGTAAAGTGAAGGAGCGAGATAAGGAGGGGTAGGGTGGTGAGAGTACTCGCAAATGCTGTAGCCAACCAGGATAAGAAGCCAGGAAGAAGGGATAGGACAGGTGGACCTCTGGTTCCCTAGGACTTTACAGTCTGCTACAGAGAGAAGTGCTGCAGGTAGACAGGTGAATTATATAAATCATATGTAGACAAATGGACAAACATTTGACAAATAAAGCCTTTAAATTTAAATTTATAAGGAATTTGCATCTTCCATAAGCTGAAAGTTACACATAAAAGAGGGAGCTGCTTAAAAGATGACATTGGTCATTTCTCTTCTAGTGTCTTGGGAGAGGGCTTCAGAGAAGAGGAAAGAGCAAGAGCGGTTGCAAGGGAATGGAAGGGGTGAATTAGGAAGTGGGCATGTGTTTTGGGTGTAGGGATACAGTGAGGAGTTGGAATGGGGAGACTGAATGGAGTGAACCCGAGTCTCTTTGCCTGAGAGAATGAATGAGGAGGGATCTGAAGAGTGGAGAGCAGCTCTCAGCACAGAGGGGTCCGGGATCTTGGAAGAGATCTTTTCTTTTTAAATTTATTTTTATTTTTTTTAAAGAGTATTTTTTTCTTTTTTAAAAGATGACCAGTAAGGGGATCTTAACCCTTGACTTGGTGTTGTCAGCACCATACTTTCCCAAGTGAGCCAAGGGCCGGCCCAGATCTTTTCTCTTTAAAGCAAGATATCCCCCTCTACCACTCAGCTGTTAGAATTAAAAAATTATTAATGTATGAGCATTCATCTCTACTCTTACTCATTCTGCTTCCAAGGAAGATTATTTTTACTTTTTTGGCTTCTGAGGTTTTAGTTATTCTGCTTAGGTTAATGCATAGAAAAATGCAGAACTAGAAAGCATGGGAGATCAGAATTGAGAAGAAATGAAAGTACTGGGGGAGGGGTGGCAGAGTGACTGGAGACTACCTCCGAGAAGGCAGGGGAAAGATGGGGAAGGGACCTAGTCAATTTCTTGGGCAGGGCTGACCGAGGAAGAGAGCATTTGGGGAGTTTAGAGAGAGAAGGTGGAGACTTTGATGGCAGCTTAGAGCATCTGTGGAAGATAAATAAGATGGTGGGGATGGCAAATTGAAGATGTTTTGCTACAGGTTATGAATTGGGTTCCATTTGATGTTTTTCAACAGCCTCACTAAAGATTAAGACTGTTGTCATTAAATTCTTGGCTGTCACACAGTTGTTTACATATGACACTTTGCAGAGACCAGACCAAATATGATTAATTCTCCTCTCTAAATACTTTTTATTTTCAGTTTCATTCAAACAGCTTTTTAGAATTATAATTGACATACAATAAACTTCACATGTTTTGAGTGTACAGTTTGATGTGTTTTGACATGTATACACCTGTGAAACCATCATCACAATCAAGATGGTACACTGATCCAGCACGCCCAAAAGTTTCCTCACATCTCTTTAATTCCCCCATTCCACTGTCCGCAGGCATTTACTGATCTGCTTTCTGTCATTGTAGATTAGATAGCATATTCTAGAATTTTATGTAAATGGAATCATACAGTATATACTCTTTTTTTTGGAGGGGGTATCTGGCTCCTTTTAATCAGAATAATTATTTTGAAGTTAATTCACGCTTTTTCGTGTATCTATACTTTATTCCTTTTTGATGCCGAGTAGTATGCCATTGTATGGATATACCACAGATTGTTTATCTGTTCATCTATTGATGGATATTTGGGTTGTTTCCAGGTTTTGGCTATTACACTAAAGCTGCTATAAACATTCATGTTCATGTCTTTGTATGGACATATACTTTTAGTTCTGCTGGGCAGATACTTAGGAATGTGGTGGCTGGATCATATAGTAGGTATGCGTTTAACTATTTAAGAAACTGCCAAACTGTTTCCAAAGGGATTGTACCATTTTCCTTTTCCACCTGGAGTGTGTGAATGTTCCATTTGGTCCACATCCTCACTAACACTTGGTGTGCTCAGTCTTTTTAGTTTTAGCCATTTGAACAGGTATGTAGTGGTATCTCATTGTGGTTTTATTTTTTATTTCTCTAATGATTAATGATGTTGAACATATGCTTATTTGCCATCCATATATCTTTTTTGGTAAAGTGTCCATTCGAATCTTTTGTCCATTTTTTATTGAGTTGCCTGTATTCTTATTATTGATTTTAAGAATTCTTTACATATTCTGAATACCAGATTTAACAGATTTGTAAATATTTTCTTCCAGCCTGTGGTTTGCCTTTTGATGATCTTAACAGCATCTTTCAAAGAGCAGATGTGTTTAATTTTGACAAAGTCTAATTTATTGATTTTTTTTCTTTTATGGATTGTGCTTCTGGTGTCATACCTAAGAAACCTGTGTCTAACCAAAGATTACAAAGATTATCATGTGTTTTCTTCTAGAAGTTTTATAGTTTTAGGTTTATTTTCATATAGTGTTAGGTCTATGAACCATTTTGAGTTCCTTATTTTATATAATGTGAAGTAGGGATTAAAGTTTTCCTCCTCCTTCTCCTCCTCCTTTTTCCATATTGTTATTCAATTGCTCCAGCACCATTTTTAAAAAAATCAATATTATTATTTTTTTACGTTCTATGATGTTGTTGTGGAGCAATTGAGAGGGTGGGGGAGAGGGGAAAGGGGAAAGAAATGGGATGGAAGAAGGAGGAAGGAGGAGGGGTGGGATTGAGGCCTGTGTCACCCCCCACATTCCCACAGAGGAGACCGAGGGGCTTCCAGTGTTGGCTTGGTCATTGCTGGGCTGGGTGCAGATGTCAGGGGGGTGTGGCAGAAGCCCTTGCTCCCCACCACCCCAGCTCAGAAACCTGGGGCCCTTCTTGCTACGGCTTGGTGGCTATCACCGAGCTGGTGGCATGTGTCAGGGGGGATGGCCAAGGCCCTCTCCACCCACCCCCAGCACCATTTGTTGAAAAGACTATCCTTCTTCACTAAATTGCCTTTGCATATTAAAAAAAATCCATATATTTATGGGTCCATTCCTGGATTCCTTATTCTGTTCCACTCATATATCTGTCAATACCACGATGTCTTGATTACTGTGACTTTACAGTGAGTCTTGAAATTAGGTGCTGTTAGTACTCCAACTTTGTTCTTCTCTTGTCACATTGTTTTGGCTACTCTGTCCCTTGCATTTTCATATGAATTTTAGAATCAGTTTGCTAGTCTCTGGGATTTTGATTGGAATTGCATTTACTCTCTGGATCAATTTGGAGAAAATTAGCATGTTAACATTATTGAGTCTTTCAACTCATGAATACGGTTCTTATTTAGGCTTTTTAAAACTGGTCTCAGCAATTTTTTAATAATTTTCAGTGCAGGTCTAAAGAATATTTTGTAAGAATTACCTTTAAGTATTTGTTTTTGGATGGTATTGCAAATGGCACTTTTTTTGAATTTGCATTTTTCTTTGTTATTATAGAAAAACAATTGATGTTTACATATTGATCTTGAATCCTGTGACCTTCTTAAGGAAGCTCACTTATTAGTTTTAGTAGCATTTTGGTAGGTAAATAACTTTTTTTTTTTTTTTTTTTTTTTTTTTTTAATTTTATTTTGTCGATATACATTGTAGCTGATTAATGCTCCCCATCACCAAAACCTCCCTCCCTTCTCCCTCCCCCCCTCCCCCCCAACCATGTCCTTTCTGTTTGTTTGTTGTATCAACTTCAAATAATTGTGGTTGTTATATCTTCTTCCCCCCCCCCCCCGGTTTGTGTGTGTATGTGTGTATGTGTGTGTGTGAATTTATATATTAATTTTTAGCTCCCACCAATAAGTGAGAACATGTGGTATTTCTCTTTCTGTGCCTGACTTGTTTCACTTAATATAATTCTCTCGAGGTCCATCCATGTTGTTGCAAATGGCAGTATTTCATTCGTTTTTATAGCTGAGTAGTATTCCATTGTGTAGATGTACCACATTTTCCGTATCCACTCATCTGATGATGGGCATTTGGGCTGGTTCCAACTCTTGGCTATTGTAAAGAGTGCTGCGATGAACATTGGGGAACAGGTATACCTTCGACTTGATGATTTCCATTCCTCTGGGTATATTCCCAACAGTGGGATGGCTGGGTCGTATGGTAGATCTATTTGCAATTGTTTAAGGAACCTCCATACCATTTTCCATAGAGGCTGCACCATTTTGCAGTCCCACCAACAATGTATGAGAGTTCCTTTTTCTCCGCAGCCTCGCCAGCATTTATCGTTCATAGTCTTTTGGATTTTAGCCATCCTAACTGGGGTTAGATGGTATCTCAATGTGGTTTTGATTTGCATTTCCCGGATGCTGAGTGATGTTGAGCATTTTTTCATATGTCTGTTGGCCATTTGGATATCTTCCTTAGAGAAATGCCTACTTAGCTCTTTTGCCCATTTTTTAATTGGGTTGCTTGTTTTCTTCTTGTAAAGTTGTTTGAGTTCCTTATATATTCTGGATATTAATCCTTTGTCAGATGTATATTTTGCAAATATTTTCTCCCACTCTGTTGGTTGTCTTTTAACTCTTTTAATTGTTTCTTTTGCTGTGCAGAAGCTTTTTAGTTTGATATAATCCCATTTGTTTATTTTTCCTTTGGTTGCCCGTGCTTTTGGGGTCGTATTCATGAAGTCTGTGCCCAGTCCTATTTCCTGAAGTGTTTCCCCTATGTTTTCTTTAAGAAGTTTTATTGTCTCAGGGTGTATATTTAAATCCTTAATCCATTTTGAGTTGATTTTAGTATATGGTGAGAGGTATGGATCTAGTTTCATTCTCCTGCATAACGATATCCAGTTATCCCAGCACCACTTGCTGAAGAGGCAGTCCCTTTCCCAGTGAATAGGCTTGGTGCCTTTGTCAAAGATCAGATGGCAGTAAGTGTGAGGGTTGATTTCTGGATTCTCTATTCTATTCCATTGGTCAGTGTGTCTGTTTTTATGCCAGTACCATACTGTTTTGGTTATTATAGCTTTGTAGTATAGCTTAAAGTCAGGTAGTGTTATGCCTCCAGCTTTATTTTTTTTGCTCAGCATTGCTTTGGCTATTCGTGGTCTTTTATTGTTCCATATAAATGTCTGAATAGTTTTTTCCATTTCTGAGAAAAATGTCTTTGGAATTTTGATGGGGATTGCATTGAATTTGTATATCACTTTGGGTAGTATGGACATTTTCACTATGTTGATTCTTCCAATCCAAGAGCATGGGATATCTTTCCATCTTCTTGTATCCTCTCTAATTTCTCTCAGCAGTGGTTTGTAGTTCTCATTATAGAGATTTTTCACCTCCTTGGTTAACTCAATTCCTAAGTATTTTATTTTTTTGGTGGCTATTGTAAATGGGCAGGCTTTCTTGATTTCTCCTTCTGCATGTTCACTATTGGAGAAAAGAAATGCTACTGATTTTTGTGTGTTGATTTTGTATCCTGCTACTGTGCTGAAATCATTTATCAATTCCAACAGTTTTTTTGTAGAGGTTTTAGGCTGTAGGTAAATAACTTTTAATGAACAAACTGGAAAGGCACATGTTCATAGGTGAAGACAGCCTTCCCCAGTATTTGTCTGAAGCTGGTTTTTTAAGCAGGTCAAGGAGCCGTCCCTGTGTTCTGGGAATAACTCTGTGGTGCCTCTTCCAAAGTAAAAGGTCTTTCATGGAGAATGGATTGTGGCAAGATCATAGTGAGTGGTTACTCCCAGATAGGAGCCAGAGTGTGTTAAAGATACTCTATGGTGAGCAAGAATAATGAGGGTTTGAATTAACATGAAACATATGTCCAAGGACACTCCTCACATACCAAACAGAGGTATGGCTGTAAGAGATGGCATGTCACCTTGCAGATGATCATAGCAATGAGGTGAGGGAAAAGAGGTAGGTGTCACAGTAGTGATTCTTGTCCCTGATGGTGAGAACATTCTTCTCAACCAACCCTGAGAAGAAAGCTGAAGTGGGAAGTGTGTTGGCTATGTCTACATGACAGTAAATATCTAGCTGATAACTTGGAAATTTAGCCAAAGCATCTGGAAGCTTACTTCAATTCCTGGATTATTGTTATCATGTAGATGAGGTGAGTTGTTGAGAAGACGTTTTCTATCTTGCTGCTTATTTCATGTCACAGAGGCACAGCTGTAAAATAAAAAACAGCAGCCTGTGGCAACAGATTGGTTATGGCAAAACAAGGATTGAAACGAGTCAAATAGATCTCCGGTGTTCCTCAGTGGGAGGTGGGTGGTATTGTCTGCAGTGAGAAGAAAGCCTGGCATGGTCAAGAGATGTGCAGATAAGCCTTATGTTACATTGATCTGGGCACTCAGTTTTAGGCAAGACTTGGTGGGACTGACCAAATGATTGATGTTTCATTCTGTTCTGTAGAGTCCCTTTGTTCCAAGGAGATCCTTTGGGGACACCACTGAGGGCAAAGATGATGAATAAGCCAGTGGGCAGAGATTTAGACTCTCCATCTTCTTCCATTCTACCCCTAACTTCTCCATTTAACCAGAGGACCTTCCTCTCCTCTGAAAAAAAATCTGTATTATATATTAGGATTCCACATCAGAATTTGTTTTCTAAAGAACTTCTGTGTGTGTGTGTGTGTGTGTGTGTGTGTGTGTGTGTGTGTGTGTGTGTGTATGTTTGAAAACCACTGGACTAGGTCAATGAAAATGATCTATGATGAATGCCTTCCTCAGAAACAAGGGGCAAAATGTCAAATAGAACCTGTGTTCTTTGTCAAAGTTGAAGGGAGTCACTTCCTTCCTGGCATCAGGTTTTGCTGAAATGACAAGTTACTGATAGCCCAGTGTTAGGATTGCCAAATATTGTGTGGGATGTACTTAAACTAAAAGTTATTTGCTGCTTCTCTGAAATTCAAATTTAACTGTATGTCCTATATTTTTATTTGCTAAGTCTGGCAACCTTAATCAATGTATAATTCATAACAAAATAGTGAATGGATTCTCCAATATAATGGTGCTAAACATTGACCCAAAACTCCTCACTGCTTGGCTGATTGCATTGCAGTATATTAATCCTTCTGCCTGCCGTCCACCGCTTTCTCCAGCAGCCAGCAGTCCTCCCTCGCTTGAACATGGATCTGGGGACAGGTGCTGTCAGTGCCTTTTTAGGCCAGAAGGGCCTCACTCTCCCCAAGGACACTGAGGACAAATTAGACTGACTTCTGCCATTGAACCAATTTTTCCAATTCTTGTATTTTGCTCTGTAATATCATTCTATTTTTGAAATTCTAAATTGCAAGCTTTAATTAAAATATTAATAGTATCTTGGAGTACTTCATCAATACCATATACTTCTTTCTCTCAAAGAGATAATTTAAAAAGTTATTTTTGTTGTTTTTGTCATTTTTTTCCTTGAAAACCTCAGTTCATGGATATGTTATCTTGCCAAGCACTAGGTTAATGCTACTAAAATCAGCTTGCTCTGGTTCCGTATCTTTATTTACTTTTATAAATGCCCATTAGAGATGTGAACTTATCAGACATCCCCCTGGGTAGCTGCATTGGCTTTTTATTTTTATTTTTATTTTTATTTTTTATTTTTTTTTTAAATTTTATTTTGTCGATATACATTGTAGCTGATTAATGCTCCCCATCACCAAAACCTCCCTCCCTTCTCCCTCCCCCCCTCCCCCCCAACCATGTCCTTTCTGTTTGTTTGTTGTATCAACTTCAAATAATTGTGGTTGTTATATCTTCTTCCCCCCCCCCCCGGTTTGTGTGTGTATGTGTGTATGTGTGTGTGTGAATTTATATATTAATTTTTAGCTCCCACCAATAAGTGAGAACATGTGGTATTTCTCTTTCTGTGCCTGACTTGTTTCACTTAATATAATTCTCTCGAGGTCCATCCATGTTGTTGCAAATGGCAGTATTTCATTCGTTTTTATAGCTGAGTAGTATTCCATTGTGTAGATGTACCACATTTTCCGTATCCACTCATCTGATGATGGGCATTTGGGCTGGTTCCAACTCTTGGCTATTGTAAAGAGTGCTGCGATGAACATTGGGGAACAGGTATACCTTCGACTTGATGATTTCCATTCCTCTGGGTATATTCCCAACAGTGGGATGGCTGGGTCGTATGGTAGATCTATTTGCAATTGTTTAAGGAACCTCCATACCATTTTCCATAGAGGCTGCACCATTTTGCAGTCCCACCAACAATGTATGAGAGTTCCTTTTTCTCCGCAGCCTCGCCAGCATTTATCGTTCATAGTCTTTTGGATTTTAGCCATCCTAACTGGGGTTAGATGGTATCTCAATGTGGTTTTGATTTGCATTTCCCGGATGCTGAGTGATGTTGAGCATTTTTTCATATGTCTGTTGGCCATTTGGATATCTTCCTTAGAGAAATGCCTACTTAGCTCTTTTGCCCATTTTTTAATTGGGTTGCTTGTTTTCTTCTTGTAAAGTTGTTTGAGTTCCTTATATATTCTGGATATTAATCCTTTGTCAGATGTATATTTTGCAAATATTTTCTCCCACTCTGTTGGTTGTCTTTTAACTCTTTTAATTGTTTCTTTTGCTGTGCAGAAGCTTTTTAGTTTGATATAATCCCATTTGTTTATTTTTCCTTTGGTTGCCCGTGCTTTTGGGGTCGTATTCATGAAGTCTGTGCCCAGTCCTATTTCCTGAAGTGTTTCTCCTATGTTTTCTTTAAGAAGTTTTATTGTCTCAGGGTGTATATTTAAATCCTTAATCCATTTTGAGTTGATTTTAGTATATGGTGAGAGGTATGGATCTAGTTTCATTCTCCTGCATAACGATATCCAGTTATCCCAGCACCACTTGCTGAAGAGGCAGTCCCTTTCCCAGTGAATAGGCTTGGTGCCTTTGTCAAAGATCAGATGGCAGTAAGTGTGAGGGTTGATTTCTGGATTCTCTATTCTATTCCATTGGTCAGTGTGTCTGTTTTTATGCCAGTACCATACTGTTTTGGTTATTATAGCTTTGTAGTATAGCTTAAAGTCAGGTAGTGTTATGCCTCCAGCTTTATTTTTTTTGCTGAGCATTGCTTTGGCTATTCGTGGTCTTTTATTGTTCCATATAAATGTCTGAATAGTTTTTTCCATTTCTGAGAAAAATGTCTTTGGAATTTTGATGGGGATTGCATTGAATTTGTATATCACTTTGGGTAGTATGGACATTTTCACTATGTTGATTCTTCCAATCCAAGAGCATGGGATATCTTTCCATCTTCTTGTATCCTCTCTAATTTCTCTCAGCAGTGGTTTGTAGTTCTCATTATAGAGATTTTTCACCTCCTTGGTTAACTCAATTCCTAAGTATTTTATTTTTTTGGTGGCTATTGTAAATGGGCAGGCTTTCTTGATTTCTCCTTCTGCATGTTCACTATTGGAGAAAAGAAATGCTACTGATTTTTGTGTGTTGATTTTGTATCCTGCTACTGTGCTGAAATCATTTATCAATTCCAACAGTTTTTTTGTAGAGGTTTTAGGCTGTTCGATATATAGGATCATGTCATCTGCAAACAGGGACAGTTTGACTTCATCTTTTCCAATCTGGATGCCCTTTATTTCCTTCTCTTCTCTGATTGCTCTGGCTAGTACTTCCAACACTATGTTGAATAGGAGTGGTGAGAGTGGGCATCCTTGTCTAGTGCCTGTTCTTAAAGGAAAAGCTTTCAGCTTTTCCCCATTCAGGATGATATTGGCAGTGGGTTTGGCATATATGGCTTTAATTATGTTGAGATACTTTCCCTCTATACCTAACTTATAGAGGGTCTTTGTCATGAATGAGTGCTGAACTTTATCAAATGCTTTTTCAGCATCTATAGAGATGATCATATGGTCCTTGTGTTTGAGTTTATTAATATGGTGTATCACATTTATTGATTTGCGTATGTTGAACCAACCTTGCATCCCTGGGATGAATCCCACTTGATCGTGATGAATAATTTTTCGTATGTGTTGCTGTATTCTGTTTGCTAGTATTTTAGTGAGGATTTTTGCATCTATATTCATCAAGGATATCGGCCTGTAGTTTTCTTTTTTGGTTATATCTTTACCTGGTTTTGGTATCAGGATGATGTTTGCTTCATAGAATGAGTTTGGGAGATTTGCGTCCGTTTCAATCTTTTGGAATAGATTGTAAAGAATCGGTGTCAATTCCTGTTTGAATGTTTGGTAAAATTCTGCTGTGAATCCATCTGGTCCTGGGCTTTTCTTTGTTGGGAGCCTTCTGATAACAGCTTCAATCTCCTTTATTGTTATTGGTCTGTTCAAATTTTCTACGTCTTCACGGTTCAGTTTTGGGAGCTTGTGTGTGTCCAGAAATTTATCCATTTCCTCCAGATTTTCAAATTTGTTGGTGTATAGTTGTTTATAGTAGTCTCGAATGATTCCTTGTATTTCAGATGAATCAGTTGTAATATCGCCTTTTTCATTTCTAATTTTTGTTATTTGAGTCTTCTCTCTTCTTTTTTTTGTTAGCCATGCTAATGGTTTGTCAATTTTATTTATCTTTTCAAAAAACCAACTTTTTGATTCGTTGATCTTTTGAATTGTTTTTTGGTTTTCAATTTCATTCAGTTCTGCTCTGATCTTAATGATTTCTTTCCGTCTGCTAACTTTAGGATTGGATTGTTCTTGTTTTTCTAGTTCTTTAAGGTGAAGTGTTAGGTTGTTCACTTGCCATCTTTCCATTCGTCTGAAGTGAGCATTTAATGCAATAAATTTTCCCCTCAATACTGCTTTTGCAGTATCCCACAGGTTTTGGTATGATGTATCATTGTTTTCATTAGTTTCAATAAACTTTTTGATTTCCTGCTTGATTTCTTCTTGGACCCATATGTCATTAAGTAGAATGCTGTTTAATTTCCATGTGTTTGTGTAGTTTCCAGAGTTTTGTTTGTTATTAATTTCTAGTTTTAATCCATTGTGGTCTGAGAAGATACATGGGATAATTCCAATTTTTTTGAATTTATTGAGACTTGATTTGTGACCTAATATGTGATCTATCTTGGAGAATGATCCATGTGCTGATGAGAAGAATGAATATTCTGAGGTTGTTGGGTGGAATGTTCTGTAGATATCTGCCAATTCCAATTGGTCTAGAGTCTTGTTTAGATCTTGTGTTTCTCTACTGATTCTTTGCCTAGATGATCTGTCTAATATTGACAGTGGAGTGTTCAGGTCCCCTGCTATTATGGTATTAGTGTCTATTTCCTTCTTTAGGTCTAATAGAGTTTGTTTTATAAATCTGGCTGCTCCAACATTGGGTGCGTACATATTTATGATTGTTGTGTCTTCTTGGTGGATCAGTCCTTTTATCATTAAGTAGTGTCCCTCATTGTCTCTTTTTATGGTTTTTAGTTTAAAGTCTATTTTGTCAGATATAAGAATAGCCACTCCAGCTCGTTTTTCTTTTCTGTTTGCATGGTAAATCTTTTTCCATCCTTTTACTCTTAGTCTGTGTGAATCTTTATGGGTGAGGTGGGTCTCTTGTAGGCAGCATATAGTTGGGTCCTGCTTTTTGATCCAATCAGCCAGTCTGTGTCTTTTAATTGGGGAATTTAAGCCTTTAACATTAAGAGTTGTTATTGAAAGGTGTTGATTTATTCTTAGCATTTTATTGGTTGTTTGGTTGTCTTAGGTGTCTTTTGTTCCTTGCTTTCTGATTTACTGTTTGGTTTCTGTGTTTGTTGGTTCCTTAGGTTGTAGATAGTGTTTTTGTTAGCTTGTTTTCTCTTCATGAATGCCATTTTTATTGTACTAGCGGGTTTAGATTTTTCTTAGGTTTTTATGGCAGTGGTAGTTATTTTTCAGGAACCAAACCCAGTACTCCCTTGAGGATTTCTTGTAAGGGTGGTCTTGTGGTAGTGAACTCCCGCAGTTTTTGTTTGTCTGAGAAATATACTATTTGCCCCTCATTTCGGAAGGATAGCCTTGCAGGGTAGAGTATTCTTGGCTGGCAATCTTTGTCTTTTAGTATTTTGAAAATATCATCCCATTCCTTTCTAGCTTTTAGGGTTTGTGATGAAAAGTCTGATGTTAACCTGATTGGGGCTCCCTTATAGGTGATTTGACGCTTCTCTCTTGCAGCTTTTAAGATTCTCTCTTTGTCTCTGAGTTTTGCCAATTTGACTATGACATGTCTTGGAGAAGGCCTTTTTGGGTTGAATACGTTTGGAGATCGTTGAGCTTCCTGGATCTGAAGATCTGTGATTTTTCCTATACCTGGGAAGTTTTCTGCCACTATTTTGTTGAATATGTTTTCAATGGAATCTCCATTTTCCTCCCCTTCTGGAATACCCATGACTCGGATATTTGAGCGCTTGAGGTTGTCTGATATCTCTCTCAGATTTTCTTCCATGTCCTTGATTCTTTTTTCTTTCTTTTTGTCTGCTTGTGTTATTTCAAACAGCCCATCTTCAAGTTCAGAGGTTCTCTCTTCAACTTCGACAAGCCTGCTGGTTAAACTCTCCGTTGTGTTTTTTATTTCGCTGAATAACTTCTTCAGTTCAGCAAGTTCTGCTACATTTTTTTTCAGGACATTGATTTCCTTGTATATTTCCTCTTTCAGATCCTGTATACTTTTCCTCATTTCATCATGATGTCTAGCTGAGTTTTCTTGTATCTCATTCAGTTTCCTTAGAATTATCACTCGAAATTCCTTATCAGTTATTTCAAGGGCTTCTTGTTCTATAGGATCTAGAGTATGAGATTTATTAACTTTTGGTGGTGTACTTTCTTGATTTTTTGTATTTCTGGTGTCTTTTTTTTGGTGTTTATTCATTGTGGCAGGGGGTTTCACAGTCCACCGGTTTAAGACTAATGACTAACTAGGATGTTGCTCTGGTTGCCAATTTGGTATGGCTCCCGCCGTGACTGCTCAGTTGGCCTCTAGTGTCTTGTGTGTGTGGTTGCCTCGGGTCTTGGGCTTCTCCGGGGATCCACCTTTCTGGTCAGCTTGTACTCTGCTGGGCTGGTGGATCACGTACCACAGGGTGTGTGATCTCTGTTGAGCTTTCACTTTCTGTACAGGACTTCTCCCCGTTCAGTGTGCTCTGGCCCAGGCTGTTAGATCGTGCAGTGGCGACCCCACCGGGTGTGTGGTTTCTGTCGAGTCTCCGCCTCCCTGGCCGCACGTCTCCCCCCTCTGTGCACACTGTGCTGGGTTGGGGCGTGTCTTCTGCACCCCTCGTCTATCAGCTGGGCCTTCAAGACCCTGCTCAGCACCGCCTCGCCCAGGAAGTCTACCAGGTTTCTGCTAGGCACAGACGACCAGTCTCTCTGGGTGCCTTTGTAGCACTGTGTAGATCTTTCTCGGGTCTTGTTCACCTTTGTATCCCCCCGGTATAAACCGAGTCTAGTGCCCGCCTGCAGCCTGCTCTCCGGCAGGTTCAAGCAGACCTGGGAACTCTCCTACCACACTATTCCCAACCAGATGCATTGGCTTTTTAGATGTCTCTTGCTTGTCTTTCTCATTTAAATCCTATCACAATAAATACCATTGTAAGAAAGGTTTCTAGGCAGTAAAATTAAATCCATGTTTTGGACAGTCCATTATATGAATATCAATGGTTAAATAGCCACCTTTAGGTATGTGCTAAATGCTGTACGTTTATCATCACATTCAGTCCTCATAATCTCCTAAAATAGCTGTTATGTCTCCATTTTACAGGAAACCAAGACAGGGAGAGGCAAAGTAACTTGCCCAAGGTCACACAACTGGAAATTTGTAAAGCTGGGATATGGTCCCATATCTCTGTCTGATTTTAAAATTATTGCTCATGGCTGTTGTGTTATACTCCATAAACAAGGCTTTGTTGCTTTGGCTGCTGTCAGTTATGTGCAATAATAATCTGATAGTGTGTCCGTCCATATTATAGTCACTCCAATAATATGAGAAACTGATTGTGTGCTTCCTGCATTGTGGGTAAGAGAAGATAGCTGTGCTCTCCCTAGTAGGCTTGCTTTGTTCAGCAGAAGTGGTTTTTCCTCAGTAACTCTAATTCTTCACCTAAAAGTACTGACCTTCTAATTTGGGGCCATCTCATGTTCCAGATAATTAATTTAAAAAACTACATAAAATAAAAGTGCAACATCTAATGAGAGGAAGGGGGGGGATGGGAGGAAATATATGTATTTGTGTGTTCATGGCATTTCTTTCCTCCTGCTGGGTTTTGTTCCCTTTGCTCATGGATTTATTAAGCAGAGCTGGCATTCTTTCTTCTCCAGATCCCTCATCCTGGAACCTGGTTTCTAGCAATGTGTTAATTTTAGCACCATTTTACTTCATTAAAATAATTGGCAAGTTCCTTGAGTTCATCACAATGAGAGTTTACCTATTTTTAACTGTCTAAAACATAATGTGGTGGTGCTATTTTTACTTGGAAAATAATTCTCTGTAAGTTAATTCTGAAAACCTTCCCCTGGGAAGGTGGTCCATTTTACCACTTCCAATTCAGGGTGGAGAGAAAGGCCAGCCCCAGAGATGCTAAATCATCTGTGAGGGGTTCCCAATGCCCAGCCAAGCTCCCGCCTCAGGGGAGTGTCAGGACCTGCTGTTGCCACAGTGATTCAATGCTGCAATGCCTGTGACTCTCAGTCCTGCATTCTACCTGCAGCCAGTCATTGTCCTTTGTAGTGTGATGAGCATAATCACCATGACTTGGGGCCGTGGACAGACTCCCTCCCTCATCTGGATGTGACCCTCATCATTGCTCAACTGTCCACTTGGCTTGCCTCTACCTCTCTCATTGCCTGAACTATTTTGGGATGCTTCGTGAGTGATGTCTCTGGGAGGACTGTGAGGTGCCACCTCTGTCTTCTGTTCCCCATCGGACAGTGGCTGTGCACCTTGTTCTCCTGGTTGCCTTCCCAGCACCCCTGCATCTGGAGGTCTCTTTGGCCCCTTCACCTTTCTTTCTGCTGGTGTAGCTTCTTTGAAAGGCCTCTGGCTGCTTGCTAATGGTGGCTAAGAGCCGAAAAGGAGATATTACTTCCCTGCATAGAAAGGCGAGGCTCATTGACATTCTAGCAGTAAATTGTCCTCGAGCTGACGTTGGAGGAGAACAGGAGGCACTGTCTGCACGAAGTTCAAGCTACAGTACGAGAGCGGTGTTTGGGAGGGCAGCACAGTCTCGGAACTTGGGCTCAGTCCTGGGCACTCTCCCCTGTCGGCCCTCACATCTTATCTATCTTATCTATGACTCCCCCCGCCCCCGTCTCTTCTGTAGAAGGCAGATCAACCCTCGACTTTCCTTGCCAAGCCTGCCCTCTCATTCTCCTCTCTCTCTCAGAAAATGTCCACTTCAATCTTTCAATTACTCCGGTCAGAAACGGAGGCCTCATCTGTCACTGCCTTCTTTCTCTCTCAGCTCACATCCAAGCAATCCCCAAATGCTGTCAGTGACACCCTCAGAATACATTCAGAAACTGCCCACTCTCTGCCGCACGCCTCCCGTCCTCGTCCTGATGCCCGCCCCTCTCCTGGGCTGTTGCAGTCACCTCCTTTCCCTCCTCCCCCAGTCTCTTCTCCACATCCTAACCAAAGTGATATTTTAAAAACATACTGTGACGGTCCCCTTCTGATGAAAACCCTTCAGTGATTTCCCATGTCACTCAGTATAAAATCCAAGACCCTATGTGATCTGGCTTCCCTCCCAAATCACTGGTCTCACCTCCAGCTGCTCTCTGCTTGTCCCCCTCTGGTCCAGCCACAATGGCCTCCTTGTCTGGAAGGAGGCCAGACACATGCTGCCCTGGTTCCTGCATCTGCCTGGGGCACTCTTCACCAAGGGACCCACAAGACTGCCTCCCTCATTTTACCTCTCTGCTCAAATGTCACCTTTTCTGACCTAGATAGAAGAGCACCCCCATTGGAAAGCAGGCCCTTTCTTGTTCCTATTTCTTGTGTATCCCTATGATCTAGAATAGCATCATTACCTGGCACAAGGTAACACTCAGTAAATGTGAATGAATTCATTAATTCCCAGGCAAGAAAAGAATTTTGTTGTTATTTTTCCTTGAATGTCTTTGATTATTACTTTGTATGATCATGGGCAGATCACATATCTCAATTTCTTCATCTATGAAACTCAGGATTGACCTAGGTAGTGCATAGGGCAAGTTGGCTGCCATTTTTCTGGGTTTGTAAGTGTGGAATCTCTTCCAGGATCCAAAGAATGGTGTCTCTTCTATAGCCCTACACTTGTATCTACAGTGATGGAGCCAGCCTTTTCTTCTACATTTCCCATACACTTTGTGAATCCTTCTTCATTCTCATCATCAAGCACTTTATGTATTTGTGCCATTATGACACAAGTATGCAGATGGTTGTGAGATGTGTTGCAGACACCAATTAATAGTAACAGAACATAAAGTTTGTATACAGTTTACATAAAAAATTTGCAGTGGATTCACTCAATATTACTTGTAAAATAATCTGACCTCACTCATCTGCATTCTGTTATGCTTTCTTGAGTGGGAGAGAAATGTAGGAGCATGGTGGGAATTATACATAATGCAGTGAATGACTTTGGAGAATGTCTTGCATGTTAATGTCATTGGTTTTATGTATTGTGGTGGGAAACAAATGATTTTAGAAACACTGATGTTGTGATTCTTGAGATCTGGAGGTAAGAAATGTGGTTTCTGCCTACATAGGTCTTCATAGGTCTCTATGGTTGGGATTAAAAGACAGTACTGGGAAAAGTTGTATAAGAACACAAGTTTGCATGTGTGAGTGCCAGGTGCATGGTACAGTTTGTGCTAGAGCTTCATGGTGGGGTCCTTATGGACCAAGATTATTTGTGGGTTTTGGTTCCTAAGAGAAGGGAGAGTTGAGCTGTGTCACGAGGGATTTCGTCTCCTCTCAAGAAGCCAGTTCCACAAGATGCTTTCCCTCTCCACCTTCCTTTAGCTTAGGGTGATAACAACTTTGTTGCCACTAAGCATCAGGTTTCTGTATTATTCCTTGCAGCCCCCCTATATCCACACTATTGTAAATAAGCCCTCTTTAAGTTATCTTAGTTGAGATGGGTCATCTGTTTCCTACTGGGATCCTGACCAATACAGTCATATAACAGATTTTCCTTTTAATGGGGACAGACGAGACAAAGATTATTACTATTCTTCTCCAGCAAGATATGCAAGTTTGCTGCGCCCTTTGCAGAAAGATAAACTTGATATCTACACCAAAAGAGAATTAGTAACATTTCTAAAGTACCAACCTTCTGCTTAAAGTCCTTTAACTTTGGAATCCTGCTAACTTGTCCTTGTTGATAGCTACATTGCCTTGCATGGATCAAGAAGCAGCTTGCCCTTGGTATCCTAAATAAGTAGTTTGACAACATAATTTATTTTCCAAAGTGGAACACTTTTGGGAGTGCAAGGGTGCACTATAAATAATGATTTAGGGACAGCAGGTATAAACCAGGATTGTCGGAGGCAAACATGAGTTAATGGTCATTCTACAGATAAAGGGATGTTATAATTGATTTTCATTAATCTAAACTCATAATTCTCCCCCAGAGAATACCCCTTCTGTTTGCTGGATCTGCCCTCTTGGCTGTCTTCAGGGGCCCTGTTCAGGGCTGCATGGAATGCCTCATTATTGTCTATTCCAATTACTGTGTGAGGAAGGCCAGCTCCAGGGCTCCAGATTTGGAAGAGTGAAGATTCTCACTGCTGGGCAGAGGCCAGTGACAATATAGGTAATACCTGGGCTCTTCCTAGCATTACCTTTGATAGGGAATTAAGGTCATATGAGAAGGCTGTCTCTTTGAGAGTTCTGTCTCTTAGTGTCTTCAAATTCTATCTCACGTGATCAAAAGAATTGAAGTATGAATTGAAGCCTGGTCTGGCCCAGGGTAGAGAGTGATTCTGAGTTGGGCAGAACCATAACAGATGAGAAGAATGCAGTTCCTTAGAGAGGAAGGGCAAGAGCACTTCAGTCAGGACTAGCCTGGTGAGCAAAAGCCAGACATCAGGGTGCCAGCGGCTACACGAGGCAAGTTAAAGACCTGAGCCACATCATTAACACTCTCATCTGTTTGCAGCAATAGGCTTATTTAGAGAGAATACATTTTCTTTATAGACCTTTCATCAACTAAGAATGTGAAGAGATGCTTCAAAGCATCCGACCTCCCCAGTAGCCTGGTGTGTTCATGAAAGCTGCTGCTCCTCCTTTGGCTTTGTGCTGTGAGCCCAGGCACAGTATTGGGGATTATCTAGCCAATTACTACACTGCTACTCTATCTGCTTCTCGAGGGATTTCCCTTTAGACTCTGTAACAGAAACATTTTGCTTTTCCTAGAAGAACAGTTTGGTCATCCTTTGTAATCTGTGCCAGAGTTTGGATCTATTTCTGCAGTTCGAATGTACTCTTTTCTCCTAGCTGTCTTAGTACTTGGTGTTCTTGCCGGTAATTTATGGGGAGCACTTTGCGTCATGCTCTCCAGCCTGGTGATCATCATTGCTATTTTTGAAAAAAAGGTGTTTCTCTCTGTGGAAATTCTTCATGTACATGCATAAATTTGTGTTTGTGTATTTTAATTTTCTAAAAGAGCAGGAGCTACTGTGGTTTGTTGGAAAACCTCTTTTAGGGTAAAGTGATATTCTATGACACCAAGTCAGAGGCTTCTTGCATTTAGAGCCTATTTGTTATTTATTATGACTCAGATTGACACTTAGTTGAGTTGGAATTTCAAGTATGCAACATAGATAATGGCTAATTCCCTCAGTAATAAATTATGCCTACATGTCTAATAGCTGCCAGGAGGTAAATGGCTGTGGTTGAGATTACAGACCTAGTGGCTTGGCTCCTCTTAAGTACGGTTGACTTAGAGAGGTTAGATAGGTGAGCACATGCTTTCAATTCAATTATGCAGTATTTGTGAGGACTAAGTATCGAGGTAATATATTGACCAAGACTAAAATGAACATGAACATCTATGTATAAATTGATGACTCTTTGGTTTTCTTTCAATTATCACCTACAAACTTTTTTTCCATTTTTTAAAAACTCTCTTTCTAGATTCAGAAAGCTTCCCAGGTTGCCCTGATTTTTCTGTCTGTGCTTCTGGACCTTTCACTGAAATGCTCCTGCTGGTGAACCTCTGACTAACTGCCCGTTCTCAATCTAATAAATGCATTAGTTTGCCTTCTTAAGCTTTCTAACTCATTCAAAAACGTGATGACAACTTGTTGCTTTTTTCCTGGTCAGAATCAAAAAGCCTCCCGGTGTAGTCTCTCTTAGATCAAATGAAAAAGGAAACACAACATACACACACATGATTCACTCAGGAAGATGCTTCACTAATCAGAAACATGTTCCTTTTGGCCATCGCACTTATTCATCTTCTACTTTGCTACGTTTGGAAACTTCTGTGGTTTCAATCAAAGAAATGGCTGTGGCATTCAAAAGGAAGATCAGGAACTCATTGGAGTGTTAACAGTAGTAAGAACCTTGATGCTCCATGTGAATAATTCTCTGCCCGACCTCATTTCTTCATTCATTAATTCATTTGTTCAGTCCCTCTTAAAACATTTATGAAGTGATTGAAAAATACCAGACACTGCTCAGTATTAGAGAAATTGAGATGAATAACCCTGTCTCTTTTTTGCTGATGATATAATAGTACATGCAGATAACCCAGGAAACAATAATGAAAATTTACAAGCGTTAATATAATTTTTGTAAGATGACTGGATCAATAATAATCTAAAATAAAAAGCTTCCCCTCCCCCATACTAATAATGAAACCTAGAAATGGAAGCAGGAAAAGCATTTCATTCAAAATAATGACATGAAATTACAAAATATTTTTAAAAATTGCAAAACATTTAGAAATAAATTTAGCAAGAAAAATAAAAGACCTAAATGAAGAAATAGGAAATAAATCTGAAGAAATAGAAGGGCAAACCACATTCTTGGAGAGACATTATATCATAAAGATGTCCAATCACTCAAAATTATTGTGTAAATTTAGTATAATCCCAATAGACTCTCACATCATTTTTAATTGGATAAAATCCTGTCAAATTTCATAGAAAAGTAAATGTCCAATAAATGATAAAAGTATCAAAAAGAATAGTTAACAGATACTTTTATTATTGGATGTTAATAACTGAACAAAGCCCCTACAATAAAAGTCAAAATGGTATTGGTACAGGCTAAACAAATCAGCAGAATAGAATATAGCATCAAGAATATATCCCAGCATATATAAAAGATTACCATATGATAAAGGTTATACCTCAGTGCAGTAGGAAATAAATGATAAATTTTATAAATAGTGCCAATATATCGATCCTTCTGGAAAAAAATAAAGTTGAAGCCTATTACACAAAATATGCAAATAAAAATTTCATCTGACCTAAAGATTTAAATGTAAACAGTAAAATAATAAATATTTTAGAAGAAAATATAGGAGATTATATGCAACCAAGGAGTATGAGACACCTTTACAACCAATTCAAGAAAGGCTGATGCCACATAGATGATTTAAATATATAAAAAAACCCCATAGATTCAGGAAAAATATAGAGGATTCAAAAAAAGTATTTGCAACAGCATGGCAAAAAGTAATTATTTATACTATACGAACAATGAGAACAAAACGAATGACTTCTCCCTAATGTTAGATTAAGAATATGAATAGGCAATTTACAGAAGAGCAAAATCTAAATATTGAACCAATTAATCAATGAAAAGATGCTCAAATTTATTAGTGATCAGAGAAATGAAAATGAAGGTAGCAATCAGGTGTCATTATACACTTTAGACTGGCAAAAGTTAAAAAGAGCAATAATACCTATTGCTGCAACATAGGCAGTGAGAAGGAGTTTCTCATTTCACCTTACTGGTGGAAATGTGAATTGTTAGTCTTTTTGAAAGCATCTTATCAATATCTATGAAGATTAGTAAAACAAAACACCTTTTAAACCATCAGTCCAAGTACTGGGAATCTAATAAATGAAATAGCATCATGATATAGGTGAAAGAATGTTTATTGTAATATTGTCATATTGCAAACATCAAAAGAAAACAAAACAGAAACAAATTGAATGGACATTAAAAGGGAAAGAGTTGAATTCATAATGATATATCTATCTCCACCATGAAATATTACATAGCTATTAAGATACTTAGAGCTAACTGGGTTGATTTTGAGAATTATTGCTATGGAGTATGAGATAGAAAAAACAAGATTCAGAGAAGTATATATAATATGGGAAGTTTGAAGTGAGCAGTAGGGATGAGGATGGGGGTGGGTAAGAGAAAAGGCAGGCAGACAAGAATAGAATACACTAAGACAACCATGGTGTGTGTGTGTGTGTGTGTGTGCGTGTGTCTAGGTATGTGTCAAAGAAATTAGAAAAAAGGTGGAGTTGATCTAAATAATCCTATTTGTAGGTACTTGCAATTTAAACCTTTTGAGATGGACTGGATTCCACATGAGGTCAAGGAACAAGATGTGGCCATGGTCAAGGGTGACTACACGGAACCAGAAATGAAAGCTCTTGGATCCCAGGAGGTGAGAAATGCTCTGAGGCTGGACGATCTGTGTGGCTGTGTTAGAAACCACTCTGCGGACAGCTGGACTTCAGAGTCAGCACTGAGACTGTGAGTCACATGGAGGGGCAGAGACAGGTTTGGAGGGGCCTGAAGCTCACACAATTCTCCATTAGAATCAAAATCATGAATACTAATTTAGTTAGGAAAGAACATTTATTTAGAATAAGAAAACAATGGCAACCAATGCAAATTTGAAAAGGCTGACAAACACCACAAACATCAAAAATACGTTCCTTGGCATCATAATCTTGATTGTCCCTTCATATGACAACAATTTTGTCATATCCTTTTCACAGAAAGACTAGAAAGATAACTCAGCTGTTCTAGCATGGCTGATTGAAGTTTTTTACAAAAATTATCGATAATTTAGAAAAGATTTGTTTTTTTAGTGTCGCAACTCGTTAGGTTAATATCACATAAATTTTTAGGATTGTTGTCAAATATGGAAAAGCCTCTATCAAGGAGAAAACTTCTGTTTTGTAGAGGTATCGATGAAATCCAAATCCTCTGTTTATCTTTTAGTAGATTTTATGATTGGAAAAATTTCCCACAGGTTAGCTTCTGGCTCTGTATACTTCAAGTGTGGTTTCTCCTCTGCTACCCAACGTATTCCTGGTGCTGGACACTGAAATTCACGTTCATGCTGAGATGTGATCTCTTGCCCTGCACCTCTGTATCACCCAGGAGCCATAGGAGTACTCCTGGAGGCCTTTGCTATACCAGGACACTAACAATCACATACCTAACACAGAGTGACTGAGAACCACATAAACATATTTTACTTCTCTGCTACACTGAAAAGAAACATAATCCTCAACTCAACATTCTCTTAGCTGGATCTCCCAAATGCTCACGGCCTGTTTAATGCTGCTCAATACAGAAGGGAAATTGGAGTAGAGAGAGAGAGCAATCTTAAGCATTTTTAAAAAATAGCTTATTTTTGCAAATATTACAAAAACCTCTGGCCATGTTACTAGGTCATTGCTAGGTCCCCTCCCAGGACCTTGGAACTTAAATTTCATTAAGTTTATTAGGAATGTTGTATTTCTTCTTTTATTGGCGACTTGCTTGGTGTTCTATTGGGTACAGTGTTAAGCTCAATGTAAGACTCCTTGTGTGCCTCCTCACCCTGTTGCTTGCTCTCTCTCTGTGTTTATAGCATTTCTTATTTCCTTGCAAGTTTTTTGTCACATTACAGCATGGGTCCAAATAAGTCAGCCTTGCTTTTCTGGCTTCAAATCATTTTTTAAAACCCTGGAATCCCAATACAGGAACATTAAACACTACGACTGCAGTAATTTCAGAGTCAATGTCCTGAAAATGAGAAATTCTGATGAAATAATGTACTGCACAACATCGTTTCCAGCCCCCTGCACCACCACTGCAGCTTTGCATACATTTTCCTCCTTCATTTTCATATATATTATATTTACCATCAATCTTGTGGCAAGTTGTAGAGCAGGGAGATTGGGTGACATGGTTCTCCGATAAGGAGATCAATCTATAAATGGGCCTTTCCTGCTCTGGGTGAGAAAATGTATCACTGCTCATGGTCCTTTCATTTAACTCTGGTAGGAACTTCAGCCCTGGTAACAGTAGCAAAACAGTCAGCCAAAGGTCTGAAAAGAAAAGCTGATCAAGAGGAAGGAAGAAAAACCACAAGAA
The DNA here is from genome assembly GCF_027409185.1 of Cynocephalus volans. Taxonomy (NCBI): domain Eukaryota; kingdom Metazoa; phylum Chordata; class Mammalia; order Dermoptera; family Cynocephalidae; genus Cynocephalus; species Cynocephalus volans. The sequence goes on along the minus strand of NC_084461.1, from coordinate 58,935,869 downwards.
GTGATAGTGTGGTCACTTGGGGACAATTTTTGATGAATTTGAGTATAGATGCAAGAATCCCGGAAATGTCAAAAGAAGGCCTTGGATAAAGAACTCAAAGCCTACTGCTTCTGTGGGAAAAATGTTTTTATTTGTTGATGGCCCATTTAAAAAATTTTTTCATGCTTCCTGTAAGGTTTTGGTCACCTGAACACAAGGGTTTAGTGCAACCAGTTTTGAAAAATTTCCCATTTTGAAATTGGAAGGCTTATACCTCAGATCAAGGCTTTTCCTCTCTGTTTCTCCTTTCCAAGAAATATAATCACATCTCTGTCCAAATACTGCACTACTCAGAAGAGAAGTGTGGATCTGTGTGTGCATTTAAGCCCACTCTTATCAAACTTTGGAGTAGGCTGCATTGCAAACACACACACACATGGTTTTGTCATTATTGGTTTGACCACGTTGCAATTGCAATAATGAAAAGCAGAATGAGCAGAAGCCCAGGGGCTTTGGGTGTGTTTTCCGGAATGGATTACAAAAATTGGTGGGAAAGAAAGAGCTTCATGTACAGAAAAGAGTTTGGAAATAGGGGCACTGAGAGCCTTCTGGGAAGAAATGTAAACCAGATGAAGGAACCCAAAACTAAGGAGGATGATGAAAAGAAAGGAGTAGCTGTTTCTTAGAAGCAGTGGGGGGAATGGGTCAATTCTCTGTTAACAGCTTGTCAAGATAATAGTCTGGGAGGAGGGGTGGTGAAGCACTGCACCACTAGGGCTGGGACCATGGGAGCCGAATTAATGCACCTCTCGAGATCTGCTTGTCCCCACCTGCCTTTGGGCCCTGGCCACTTGCTCAGTGCAGAACCCTTGACCATCACCTTTCCCTCATCTCTTAACACTTTCAGCTGTTCCAGCCTCCTCAGGGTGAGGGCCCTGCTTCTGCATGGCACCATGCTGCTCCCCGGGTGGGAGCTGCAGCAACCCCACCCCTGGCCCTTTCTACCATGTCTAGGCTCAGAAGTGTTGGGAGTGGCATGGGGTCTGACTTCCCCAGTGGCTGACTGGAGAGGTTGGGTAACACTAACATAACCAGAAGTGTAGGGGCATCCTTTAACCAGGGACAGGTAGAAGACAGGAAAGACCTGGAAGATAAATTCTGCCCCCCGGACCCCCCCCCCAAAGGACTATTCTGAGATGCAGGTGTTCCACATGGCCTCTCTGGAGATGTCCTGCATAAAAAAGGAACCAGCTGTGTTTTCCTGTGAAACAAGAAATGTACACCCCCACCCCAGCCCGTATATCTGCTTTCCTTCCTTTCCGGCCTCCCTTCACTTTCCCCCTTGCTCTTGCTGTACTGGTACTGTACCTTTACTGCAGAGACTCTGTTTTTCAGGAAACCTGGGCTAAGACAATGATATTTTCCAGCTTCTTATAGATCACAATGAAGCTACTAACCTTGTTTTCCCATTTATGGGAATGGGTATGCTTTGAGTGAGAAATGCCATATAGTATCACAAGCCACACTGTGATACTGATACAGATTTTGGATTCAACTATGGAGATTGTCGATTATTTTAAATATTGTGCCATTAAATTAGATAAGCAGAACCTACATGGTAGTTGTATCAATCCATTTCTGTTGCTTATAACAAAGTACCTGAAACTCGGTAATTTATAAAGAAAACAAAATTTATTGCTTATAGTTTCTGAGGCTGGGAAGTCCATAGTGCAGGGAATGCATCTCGTGAGGGTCTTGGTGGTGACAGTGACCCAGTGGTCTAACATTGCAGAAAATGGTGGAGCAAAGAGAGACAGACTCTCCTTTCTCTTCTTTTAAAGCCCTCAGAATCACACCCCTGACCACCATTGTTAATCGATTCACTAAGTCATGGTCTTATAATCTAGTCACCTCTTCAAGGCCCCACCTATCAATTACCATAATAGGATTTCCCACCCTCTTTACACTGTCACAATAGGGACAAAGTTTTGGTGGGACATTCAACCCAAGGCAGTAATTTTAAAAAGAACACCGTAGGGAATGATCAGGTTGGCTCTAAACAGTTATGATTTGAGGAAAGAGATTACTATAAATTTGTAAGCAACTGCATTGTACAATAATTGATATAATTTGTTTATGAAACACTTGAATGTATTCACTTAGCAAGCTTAATAATAAAACTTTTATAATTAGTTTATTAAGCATTCTGAACTTGGTGGAGGCACAAAAAAGTGGTTTACTTTTCTCCAATTCCTGCTGTCAAATATATACTGTTGAATCTCCTTGTATTAGTTTTCTATTGCTGCATTACAAATTACCACAAACTTATTGGTTTAAAACAGCACCCATTTATTATATCACAGTTTCTCTAGGGCAGATGTCTGACATGGCTCAACTTGGCTCTTGGCTAAGGGTCTCATACTCAAGGAGTCAGCTAACTGGGCACTTATCTGGAAGATCTTGGAAGAGCCTGCTTTCAAGCTCATTTAGGCTGCTGGCAGGACAACGTGTAGTTGTAGGACTGAGGTTCCAGGTTCCAGTTACCAGTTATCCACAGGGACTAGTGTCATCTCCTGGACACTTCTTACAGTTCCTTGCCATGGGCCTTCTTGCAGGTTGTCCACAGGCCCTTTCACAACATCGCAGCTGGCAGCAGGATCCCGTAGTATGAATCCCCATGTGCTTCAAATTTGACTTTCTCTTCTGCTGCCAGACTGAGAAAACCCTCTGCTTTAAAGGGCTCATGTGATTAGATCAGGTCTATCTGACAATCCAGGAAAATCTCTTTATCTTAAGGTCAACTGATCAGTAAACTTAATTACACCTTTAAAGCCCATTTTGTCAGGTACTGTAACATTCAAGTGTATGATATCTCATCATCCATCGATTCCATCCATGCTCAAGGAGAGGAAATTATACAATGACAAGGGTCATTGGGTGTTATTCTTAGAATTCTGCCTACCACACTCCTTTGCTTGTTGCCTGTGACATCTTGGGGATCCCATAGCTTCTCTTATTACTTTCAGATATTAAAAAGTCTGGTGTATTCTAGATCAGATTAACCTTTAGTCTCATATTCTTCCTTGACCCATGGCCTGACTGACCTGCAGCGGGAGGAGTGAAAGAAAGTGAGCCGACATGCCGGGTACTGTTCAAGCTTTATTAAAGGAAAAGAATCTGCTGGGCTGCGCTCAAAGTGGGGAACAGCCTGGGGCTGCCCTGAAAGTGGGGACAACACCAGGTGTGGGGGTGGTAGAGCTTATACAGTGGGCCAAGGGCTGGCTGATACCATCAAGGAGGGTCATTATGCTAATGTGAACTGCATCCTTGGGGAAGCAAAAAGGGTTTCTGTTTAAGTCAGGAGGCTTCTCATAAAGGGAAGGGGGAGGGGAGGGGAGGGGAGGAGGTGGGCTGCACCATTTTGTACTTGGGCTTGTCTAAAGTGGCGCTGGTTATGTTGCAGATCTATTAAGGAGGAGGCAGAAAATCTTCCTTTCACTCCATTCTTCCCCTTTTCTGGATGCCTTTTTCCTCCAGCCTGTTGGGGATTTGGGGGAAAAGTTTTAGATAAAAAGGGAAAAAGTCTTTTTTCTTCTCTGGCTGTGGTTGTATGGATATTTGGCTAATCTGACTCTCTGGCTAACACCTGTGTGCCAGGTGTTTGCATGCTGGCTTTCTCATGAGGTACATATGGAGTTCAGAATCCTACCGTGCAGAGTACCTTGGTTTGTGGAATCTTCTCCGCTTGACCTCTCCCAATCCTGCCTCAGCTCCCAAATCAGGCACTTCACCCCACAGCAGCTTGCACAGTCCCCACCAGTGGTTTGCATCTATTGGGTGGGTATAAGCAACCCAATTCTAATCTATCTAAATGCTGTACTATTCACTTGGCCCATGGGAAACTCATACCAGCTAGTGGGAGAGTAGACTGTTCCATGGCTCCCTATTTTGTCTGGTTTCTCATCTTTTTGCATGTCTCTTCTCCTGGTGCTAAATAGGTATTGAAGCCTACTCAGTAAGTCTGCTGCATAAGCAGATTCCCAACTGGGGAATGAGATGCCAATCTAGTATTTTTTGCTAGCATCCCAATCGCTGTGAATGGTTGAGTGATTCTATTAGTAGGTTCTGTAGGTGGGTGAGTGGAGTACTATGGTATTAGTCCATGTCCTCAGAGAAGCAGATGCCAAATGGGGTTAGATGTACAAAGGGATTTATTCATGGGAAAATGTTTGTAAAGGAAAAGGGACAGGAGGTAGAGGAGGCTGAGAAAGCTACCAGACTGTGATGCTGGCCTGACTTCTGTGAAGGAGACAGGGAAGAAAAGAAGGAAGGTCTTAGACTACAGTGCAGTCTACAGTACACTTCTAAGAAAGTTCCATCAGGGCTCTCAGGAACAAGCCTTACTTAGTATCCCCACTACACTCAGTCATTGGTCTGGGAGCAGCAATGGAAAGTATGATCTTGGCTCAAGGGCAGTGGTAGATTTCAGTGCATAGTGGCTGGGGCTGTTGGTTATGCTCCCTGCATAGGAGATCTGAGAGGCACACTTTCATGGCCACCACAACTGCAAACTGTTGTGCTGTTCCCCTAGAGTAGACCACTTAGTGATGATTATAAAGATTTTCCTCAAATCCCCTGTATCCCGCAGTTGTCTGCACTATGGAGAGAGGTGATACAGCTTGGCGGGATAGCTGACCCAATTCAGTCATCTCTCATAAGACGCTGTCACCTTCCCCCATTTTTTGCTTTCTTTAAATTGTTTTATCATTATTGTTCTTTGTCACTTGCATTGGATTTGGTAGCTAATTTGTGGAGCGACATGAAAAGTCCCTCTCATCCTACTGCATCTTTCTATGAAAGAACAAATAGAAAGAAGGTCCTGATATACGTCTTAGGTGATTTAGTTCTTTCTCATGAGAATCTCTAGTATTCCCTTTTTATTCTTTTTTCTTTAAAAACATTTCTTCCTGTATAAAGGTATATATTTTTCTTAAAGGAAAATGTGAAAAGACCAAAAAGGAAGCAAAAACTTACACAGTGACCTATAATCCTAAAATAACAAATATTAATATTTTTAAATTTTAAGTATTTCCTTTCAGCCCTTTTTTCCTATTGAATTTTGTATTCTGCTTCCTTCTCTTCCCCTAAAAGTTTATAGCATATACTTTTAGGTTTTCTTTAAAAAATAACTTTTTGGTGATTATGAAAGTAATACTGGTTTGATGTAGAAAATTTGGTAATGTGAACTCTGATTCTACTACCTAGGGGAAATCACTATATTGTATTTCCTTCCAAAAATAGATATAAACAAACCTACGATAATTCTACTTGTGTTATTTTGCATCTGTTCTTTTTATTAATACATTATGAGCATGTCCTCATATTACTGACTAATCTTAAAGGTGGCAATTTAAATAACTGCATACTTTCTATAGTATGGATTCTCTCATTGTACTTTTAGATGTCTAATTATACACCATTGCAAATAATTCTGTGACATGCACATTTCTGTACCTTTCTTAGTATTTTCTTAGGGTAGATGTCCAGAAATAGGAATACTAAGTCAAAGATCACACACATTTTGAAGGATTTTGAGAAATATGCTGCCAAACTACTTTTCAGAATGTACCAATTGGCATTCCCTTCAGCATCCTTAAACTCCCCTCCACCCCCCGCCAGCCTTTATTTTGATTTCAACTCACTGGTAGTTTCTCTCATGTGTCCCACTCTCTCTATTGGTGTGAGAACGTCCTGAGCTTGTTGGAAGGAAGATAGTTTTTTGTGAGAAGAGATGAGGTTTAGCTTCTCTTACCATCTTTAGTGCCATCTCTAGCAATCACCTTTGATATTCTTTAATTCAGTTTCTCATTTCCGAATTTAGAAGCTACCAAGAACATATACATTTTCCTTTGTATCTGTAGAATAGAGACTTGACTATGCCAGTGTCTGGCTTGCTCTAACCATAGGAGGCTTTTCTGATTTTGTTACTTCTAATTTTTCTGCTTTCTCAGAAGGAATCTTTTTCCATCTCATTCTTCATCTACAGCCTCTGGGTACTTTGTTCCAGCAACCGACTTCTTTAGACTGCTCCTGACACAGAGTTTAAAGTGACGGTATCCCTCCTGACACAGTAGAAAATGAACAGAAGATTAACTGACTTCATTACATTCATGGTTGCAAAATGTCTGCCTAGGATTACAGGTTTACTTTCTGACTGTAAAGTAGAATTTTCCTCTGTGAAGAAACTGTTCAATGCATTGCTCAAGTCGGCCTCTTTGGCCTCTGCTCTAACCAACAGGAAGTGCTAGCTTTGCCTGGAAAGACTCAGGACATATTCATGGTTTTCTGGAGATTTGGTCCTGTACCTGGGATTTCCAGACTTGGGTCAGTGAATCACAGTACGGGTGATGGTGTAAACTCTTGTGACTAGGAGACAGACTTTGTGTGCAGCAGCTGAATCCAACCTCCACTGAGGTCTGGTGTCCACAAGGCAGGAGGGGTGTTTCCCAGTCAGGGCTTTCCAGCACACCAGGCCTACATGGCCAGAGCTCCCTCGTCAGGACCCAACTTCTCTCTGATGTCAAGTTTCTGTTTTTCCACAGGCTTTCATAAGTCTCCACAAGACATGAGGGAAAGGTTTGCTGGAGATTTTAATTCCAAATTTGCTATTAGTCTGATACCCAAAGCAGAGAATGCATTGTACTGGATTCATAGTGTAGGGGTTATAATGCCTTAGTTCTTTATGACTGAGTCCACATATCTCATTTTGGGAGGCAGAGTCATTTTGCCCATGGCTGTAGTCACATGAATCTCATATCTGGCGGGTGGCCCGGAGAAGACCATGGTGGGCACAGGCTCCACTGAAGGACCTGTGCTCTCTGATGTTCCAGGATGTGGGCTCTCATCCCCATCTGTTCTCCTGTGAGCACAAGACCCTCGCAGCTGGTATCAGACATGGTCACATCCATGTTGATATAAGAGTATGTTCAAATAAACAATATGTAGTTTGTAGATTTAATTAATTCCAAAAGACAACTCTCCTTTTCTCCCTGCACGATGGATTTCCATGATTTCTTGCCCCTGTGACATGACAGTAATGACATATCAAAAAACTATGAGAGCCCAGCTAGACCATATTCTTTTTAGACTACATCAACTATCCTGGAGAAGAAGGTGAAAGGAACTTCGTTCTTTTAACCAAAGAGCAAGGGTTAATTTGGATCTAATGTTTGCTAAATGAAAGGTAGGGGAAAAGAATTAGGGCAAGGAGCCAGAAGGCTTGAGTCAGTGTTCTTGGGTCTTCTATGCTTATTTTGAGACTCCTTTATGTACAAGTCAATACAGGCAAAGCAATGGTGGGATTAAATAAGGGCTCAGAGAATCCCAGCAGTGTACATAGCCAATAGGGAATATTTGGTTTCAAGACTGAAACAATTATTATTTTCAATTTCTCTACTCTTGTCCTCTTTGCTTTCTCCTAGTAAACACAGGATAAAACTCACTTCAAAATCACTTGAATAAACACTAGTATTATAGCCTCTAGTGAAACAAGGCTGTAGGCAACTGAATTCTAACTAGAAATAAAATGTAACAGTAAACAAAATAGGAGAGAAAAAAAAAGAAAAAGTTAAAATTTGGAATGGGGCAAAATTTGGATCAGAATATAATGCTCTCATGGATATCAGATTCAATAACACAGGGAAGAGAACAGAGGGCAAGAAAAAAAATGTTTCAAAATAAATTAATTGTAGCCACATACACATCCTTCAGCAAAATTAGAAGCAGCTTGAACCAACATGGCACACAACTGTAAATTAACAGACCATCTTCAGCTTAATGGTTATGCAAGTCAGGGGAGTAATACAGTGGTGAGTCATTTAAAATAAAACTTTTTTCTTTTTCTTTCTTTTCTTTTTTTTTTTTTGTGAAACAAAGAAAAGAAAGGAGAACAAAAGGATTGAAAGACTAAAATGAAGACAAAAAGTTTAAATACGTACGTCCAAACTCCTGAGGAGACTAGAATCATTCCAAAGCAAGACAAATGAATAGTGAGAAATGAAAAGATTGCTGTTACCAAAGAAATGATTTTTTTCTTTGTTTTATTTTAGGCTTTACAAAGGAATGTAAAAGACAGCTACCAGGAAAAGATATAATTCTATGAAAGAAAAAAGAGAGAAATCAACATGACCCAAATGAAAATAAAGGTTGTTTTTTAAACAAAACCTTCACATCATGGCTGGGGAAAGTGGAAAGAGACAGAAAACTGGTAATTATTGCCACAAGACTTAAAACATGTATTTAGGCAGTGATTATTTCTTTACTTTTAAATTTGCAAGTATCTCATGAATATATTTTTAACAATTGAAATGACTCTTTGGCCCCACCCAATCCCACTTTCTTGTCCAAAGAGTTTATAAAAAAATGTAAGAGAAATAACAAAGCTGGATGGTCATCATTTTCTCAATAAGGAAAATATATGCTATCTACTCCTTACTGCTCTTATTATGCTCACTTTTAATCATAAGGTAAGTTTGCTTTTAGTATAAAATTTCTAGTATTGCTATTTCCCTTTTGAATTTTTGTGGTGCTAAAATGTTCTTGAAATTAAAATGTTCTACCCCTTCCCACTCTTCAAATCCCCATCTGTTCCCTTGTGAGCACAAGACCCACACAGCTGGTCTCAGATATGGTCACATCCATGTTGATGTAAGAATATGTTCAAATAAGCAATCTATAGTTTGGAGATTTAATTATTCTTGCAAAGCACCTAAAAAGTGCCAGGTAGTATTTCTAGAAGCTGGAAGGACAGAGATAAATAATACAGGGTCCCAGCCTTTAAGGAAATCCTGGCATAACATTAAGGAAAACACAATATTTTCATCCAGTAGGAGCTGGAAGTGAAGTAATTAGTGCCCAGCCTTTGGAGTCATGCAGTGTGGGTTTGAATCCAGCTCTGCCACCTATCATTTGCATGGCTTTTAGAATATGGTGATATTAATACTTCCTAAAGTTTTTGTCATTCTTAGACATTTCACACTCCTCTAGGCCACCTCACACTTTATGGCAACAGAGCCTATCTCTCTGGCTACAAAGTTGGACCCAAGATAGTCCAATTATAGCGTTTATTACCTCTGGCCACAGTGATTGGTTCAGGGATGAACTAAGAGTCTAATCTGGACCAATCAGAATTCTTCTCTGAGACTTTTTTTCTATCTGGAGCTAGAAGGGAAGGATTTTTTTTTTTTTGATAATGAGGCTGTAAGAATGTAATTTCAGGGTTAAGATGGCAGAATAGGTCGTCCCTAGCATCACTCTCCCCCACAAATCAACCAATTTACAACTATTAAAAAGCAATGACAGCCAAGCTGGGGCCACTAGAGCTCAGTGGAAGAGGAGGAGAGACCTAAGCAGTGCATGAAGGTGGGATAATCCACAGTGAGAGAAAGAAAGGACAGCTCTGACTGTTTTGAGCCTTGGCTGCTTCAAGGCTGAAGGTGGTGAGGGCATGGAGCAGGAGCTAGCAAAAGCTGCAACTGTGCCCTTTGGTTGAGGTTGCTTGGAGGCTGCAGGGGAGAAGAGGGCCTCGGTGGCCCCCAGCCCAACAAGACCATTAATAGGGTTCCCATGGACCCTCATAGGAGTGAGGGGCCACAGAAAACTGAAAAACAGGAGCCACTCAGAGGCCAGTGAGTCATCACAAGGGACCGGTGCATGTCCTGTGCCATGGGCAGTGTTTGGAGTGAGAGTGGTGGTGGAGACGGGCTACCGGGAGAACACTGGGGCACAGTATGGACAGCACACCTGATCCCCAATCATTGCAGGACCACTCAGTGGAGACTGGTCAAGAATACATAACTGCAGGGCGTGCAGTTTGCTGAAAAGACTCAGGCCCAGACCAGAGTGTCCACACAACCCAGGGTATTGGATCTCACAAAAGCCAGAAGTACCTATAAAGTCAACCATCAAAACCTGAGCTGCACAAAAAGCCTTCCCCAGGGAATCATCATCAAAGCAACAATTTAGCTCAACCACAGAGCTCAAGTGCTAATCTCCACAGGAAGTTCCCACATATTAGAAGTAAGCAAAGGACAAGAAATTAGTTCCTGTGCAGAGTTTAAGTGGTGGGAACAACAAATAATCCAACACAGAACTGGAAGAAAAACAAAATACCCACACCAGAGACAAAGTTTGATATTAACTAGTAAAGGTCTCACATCACCAAAGAACATCTATAAAACCTAAAAGGACTAGAATTCCCCTGAGCAACCAAGCCAGCGAGGAGGGAGTGCTGGGGGACTTAGCCATGCCCCCTGACACCTTCAACCAGCCCAGTGATGACCACTGAGCTGCTGCGGGAAACACTCCAGGCTCCTGACAGGGCGATGTGGGGGGCAAGGGCTTCAGCCACACCCCCTGACATATGCACCCAGCCCAGCAATGACCAAGACACCGCTGGAAGACCCCAGTCTCCCCTGCAGGAATGAGGGGTGTGCCACAGGCCTCAACCCCACCCTTCCTCCTTCCTCCTCCTCCCACCCTATTTCCTCCCGCTTTCCCCTCTCCCCCTCCCTCCCAACTGCTCTGCACCAACATCACAGAATGTAAAAAAATAATATTAATAAATAAGCAAACAACAAAAAAAAAGGACGTAATTTCAGATGTGCCTGCAGCCATTGTTTCATTGTTGTGGGAACAGAGAATAAGGAAATTTAAAAATGTTATTTTATTATATATTATTTTAAATAATAAAAAAATTTATATGTGTATATAGATAAACCTAATAATGCCTCTCTTTAGAGGTAATTACTATCCCGAATTTTGTGTTTATCATTTCCTTGTTTTAAACATAGCTTTATCACAAGTATAGTATACTTTTGTTTAGTGTTGGTTTATTTTTTGAACTTTATAAAAATAACATCATACTGTATATTGCCTCCTTCATCCCACTAGATGGGAAAATATTAAGAATTCTGACAGTCTCAAATTGTTGGTAAAATTTGAAGTAATGATAACTCATATATTTCCTGTAGAAATGTAAATTAGAAAAACCACTTTGGATAAATAATCTGACGTCATCTTGTGAAGCTGACTATGAATGTAGTCTGAGACCCTGAAATTCCACTTTTGGATATATACTTTGGAGAAACATTTGCACATATACCTCAGCAGATATGTACAAAGACTTACAGATCCTCTCTTCATAAGAGAGAGAGGGAAAAAGAAAGGGAAATAAGGCAATGTCATTGATGGGAGGGTTAGTGAATACAGTGTGGTGCATTCATATGCCAGAATAGTATGCAGGAGTGAATATGGATGGGCCACAGGTACACACAATAACATGGACAGATCTTAGAAGCAGTACTGAGTGAGAGGAATAAGACTATTTTAATGGACAGTCAGGCTCCGTGGAGAGTGCACTATGCTTAGACTGTGTAGTTCAATAACTGGCCTTGACAATAGCCTATTTTTAGGCCTTGGCACAAGCAGGGAGCAGAGGCTGAGATGGGCACTAGTACTCATTATTCAGGAGCCACCACCTTAGTTACCCCAGGGGAGAGAAGGCAGTGGAGAGTAAGAAAGTCCACCTTGGTGGTGAGGTTGAGAGTCACCCTTTGCCTGAACGTCTCGGCTCCTGAGCCGAGTTGGTTCAGGGGGTTGGGGAGTAGACAGTGAGGAATCTTTCTTCTCCTTCTGAACCAGAAACCTTTGACCAGTTCTTTGCAGATCTTGTCTGAGTAGTCTGTAAGACCTGACCTAAAATCCTTTAAATTACTGATTTACAGTCATTGATGTAGCCTTTGAGATGAGTTAAAGTTTCTGATAGCTTCTGGTATGAGCCCTGGCTACTGGGTCCTCCCTTTGGGGTCTATGTGTAGTAAACTGATTATTCTGGGCTTCTCCTGGGAAGATAAATACCTCTCCTTTTGAGATCTCAGGTGCTGTGCAAAGGTAAGTTTAGAATTTATTTTCTATGTGTGATATTTAGTCAAGAATCATATTGTTTTACATTTTAACATGTCTAAAAATAAGTGTGTCATAATTCACAGCTTCCTAATAATCATAAGAGATAGCATTTTTTTCTTGATGGCACATAAAATAGAGTTATATGTCACAATCAATGGGGTTTTAGACTTGATTATATAGGGTATATTTACCTAATACAGATAATCTAATTTTTCTCTTTGGCCAATAATCATTTTTATATGTAATAATCCATACATATGAACAATATTCACTCAACACTCCAAAATAGAAGTTGAGTTATTTATGTCACTTTGTAGTGGCTGGTGAGGGAAGGGAGGCTCTTCACAACTATGTTCACTGTACTATCCAGCAGCCAGGAAGAGGCATTGCTGAGAGGGAGGGAGGGGGGGAGAGAGAGAGAGAGAGGTGGGGGGAGAGGGAGGGAGGGAGGGAGAGAGAGAGAGAGGGAAGGAGGGGGGAGGGAGGGAGAGAAAGAGTGCTTTCTTGATTTCTTTTTCTTTTTTTGGTTTATTTACTTTTTATTTTAACATTTATTTGTATGTATTTATGGGGTACAGTGTGTTGTTTCAATACATGCATGTATTGCACAATGATTCACTTAGGGTAGACAGCATAGGTTTGTACCTGTTAGTCCACCACTTCTCCTCCCTCTCAACCTCTCCCCTCCTGGCCTCTGGTAATGACTATTCTACTCTCTACTTCTATGAGAACTACATTTTTTTTTTTTTAGATTCCACATATGAGTGAGATCATGTGGTATTTGATTTCTCCTCCCGACTTACTTCACTTAACATGATGATTTCCAGTTTCATTCAGGTTACTGCAAATGAAAGGATATCATTTCTTTTTATAGCTGAATAGTATTCCATTGTGTATATGTACCACAGTTTTTTTATCCATTCATTCATTGATGGGCATTTAGGTTGCTTCCATGTCTTGGCTATTGTGAGTAGCATTGTGATGAACATGGGAGTTTAGGAGTCTTTTTGATACATTAATTTCATTTCCTTTGGGTATATAGCCCAAAGTGGGATAGCTGGGTTGCAAGGCAGATCTATTTTTAGTTCTTTGAGGAATCTCTATACTGTTTTTCACAATGGCTGTACCAATTTACATTTCTACAAACAATGTAGGAGGGTTCCCTTTTCTCTGCATCCTCACCAGCATTTGTTATTTTCTGTCCTGTTGATAATAGTCATTCTGCCTAGGGTGAGATGATATCTCATTGTTGTTTTAACTTGCATTTCTCTGATGATTAGTGATTTTGAGCATTTTTTCATGTGTCTGTTGGCCATTTATATGTCTTTTGAGAAATGTCTGTTCAGGTCCATTGTCCATTTCTCAACTAGGTTATTTGGTTTTTTTGCTGTTGAGTTGTTTGAGTTCCTTATATATTCTGGATATTAGCCCCTTGTCTGATGTATACTTTGCAGTTTCTCCCATTCTGTAGGTTGTTTCTTCTCTTTGTTGATAGTGTCCCTTGCTGTGCAAAAGGTTTTCAATTTGACGTAGTCCCATTTATGTATTTTTGCTTTAGTTGCCTGTGCCTTTGTATTCTCACTCAAAAAAGCACTGCCCACTACTATTTTGTGTAGCATTTCTCTTATGTTTTATTGTAGTAGTTTCATAGTTCTGGATCATAAATTTAGGTCTTTAATCCATTTTGAGTTGATTTTTGTGTATGGTCAGAAACAGGGGTCTAGTTTCCATTCTTCTGCATGTGGATATCTAGTTTTCCCAGTACCATTTATTGAAGAGGCTGTCCTTTCCCCACTATATATTCTTGACACCTTTATTGAAAATCAGTGTGCTGTTAGTGCATGGGTTTATTTCTGGACTCTCTATTCTGTCTCATTGGTCTCCTTGTCTATTTTTTATGCTAGTACTATGCTGTTTTGTTTTCTATAGCTTTATAGTATATTTTGAAGTCAAGAAGTGTGATACCTCCAACTTTTTTCTTTTGTTCAAGATTGCTTTAGCTATACTGGGTCTTTTGTGGTTCCATACAAATTTTAAGATCATTTTTTCTATTTCTGTGAAGAACATCATTGGTATTTTGATAGGAATTGCATTGAATATGCAGATTGCTTTCAGTAGTATGGATATTTTGATGATGTTAATTCTTCCAACCCAAGAACATGAGATATCTTTCCATTTATTTGTATCCTCTTCATTTTTTTTCACCAAATGTTTTATAGTTTTCATCATAGAGGTCTTTCACATCCTTGGTTAAATTTACTCCTAGGTATTTCATTTTTTTGGTAGCTTTTGTGAATAGGATTGCTTTCTTGATTTCTTCATCTATTTCATTACTGGTGTATAGGAAGACTATTGATTTTTGTGTTGATTTTGTGTCCTGCCACTATACTGAATTCATTTATTAGTTCTATTAATCTTTTGGTGGAGTCTTTAGGGTTTTCTATGTACATGCTCATATCATTTGCAAATAGGGATAGTTTGACTTCTTTCCTTTCAGTTTCAATACCTTTTATTGCTTTCTCTTGCCTTATTGCACTGGCAAGCTCTTCCAGTACTATGTCAAATAAGAGTGGTGAAAGTGGGCATCCTTGTCTAGTTCCAGATCTTAGAGAAAAAGCCACCGATTTTTGTCCATTCAGTATGACATTAACTGTGGGTTTGTCATATATGGCCTTTATTTTGTTGAGGTACATTCCTTCTGTACCTAATTTGTTGAGTGTTTTTATCACGAAGGGGTTTTGGATTTTATCAGATGCTTTTTCTGCATCTGTTAAAATGATCATATGGGTTTTTTCCCCCTTATTCTGTTGATACAATATATCACATTTATTGATTTGCATATGTTGAACCATCCTGAACTACCCTTGCATCCCTGGGAAGAATCGCGCTTGATCATGGTGAATGATCTTTTTTATGTGCTGTTGGATTCTGTTAGTGAGTATTTTATTGAGGATGTTTGCATCTGTGTTCATTAGGGATATTGGTCTGTAGTTTCCTTTTTTTGTTGTGTCTTTTTCTGGTTTTGGTATGAGGTTAATGTTAGCCTCATAGAATGAGTTTGGAATTATTTCCTCCTCTTCAATTTTTGGAAGGATTTGAGAAAAAATTGTATTAGTTCTCCTTTAAATGTTTGGTAGAATTTGGCAGTGAAGCCATCTGGTCCTGGGATTTTCTCTGTTGGGAGATTTTTTACTACTCCTTCAATCTCATTACTTGTTATTGATCTGTTTAGGCTTTCTAGTTCTTCGTGATTCAACCTTGGTAGGTTGTATGTGTCCAGGAATTTGTCCATTTCTTCCACTTTGCATATAGTTGTTCATAGTAGTCTCTATGATCCTATGTATTGTGGGTGTCAGTTGTAATGTCACCTTTTTCACTTGTGATTTTGTTTGAGTCTTCTCTTTTTTTTCTTTGTTAGTCTAGTGCAAGGTTTATCAATTTTGTTTATTTTTTTGAAAAACCAACTCTTTGTTCCACTGATCTTTTGTATTACTTTTGAAATCTCTTATTCATTTATTTCTCCTCTTATCTTTGTTATTTCTCTTCTTCTACTGATTTTGGGTATGATTTGTTCTTGTTTTTCCAGCTCCTTGAGGTGTAATGTCGGGTTGTTTATTTGAAGTCTTTCTTGTTTTTTTTTTTTTTTTGTCTCTAGCATTTATTTTAGATTTTACTAGTATAGTATTTATTTTGTAGTTATAAGCTTAAAATGTATTCATAAAAATAAAAAAGTTTAGAAAACATTAAAAATATAATTTCTTATAATACTACCATATTTTGAGTATTTATTTATTTATTTATTTATTATTTATTTTATTTTATTTTATTTTATTTTTTTAAATTTTATTTTGTCGATATACATTGTAGCTGATTATTGCTCCCCATCACCAAAACCTCCCTCCCTTCTCCCTCCCCCCCTCCCCCCCAACAATGTCCTTTCTGTTTGCTTGTTGTATCAACTTCAAATAATTCTTTCTTGTTTCTTGATGTAGGCTTTTATTGTTAAAAACGTCCCTCTTAGAAATTCTTTTGCTCTATCCCATAGGTTCTCATTTGTTGTTTTTCATTTTCATTTGTCTCCAGGGATTTTTAAATTTACTTTTTGATTTCTTCTTTGACCCATTTATTGTTTAAGAGCATGTTGTTTAATTTCTATGTATTTGTATGGTTTCTAGCGTCCCATTTGTTGTTGATTTCTAGTTTTATTCCATTGTGGTCAGACAAGGTAATAGATTTGATTTCAACTTTTTAAAATTTGTTGAGACTTATTTTGTGACCTAAAACATGGTCTGTTCTACAGAATGCTCCATGTGCTTCTGAGAAGAATGTGTATTCTGCAGCTGTTGGACAAAATATTCTATATGTCTGGTAGGTCCAGTTGGCCTAGAGTAGAGATTAATTCTGATGTTTCCTGGTTAATTTTCTGTCTGAATGATCTGTTCTTTGCTGAAAGTGGGGTGTTAAGATTCCTAACTGTTATTGTGTTGGAGTCTATTTCTCCTGTCAAATGGTAATTGCTTTATATACCTGAGTGTTCCGGAGTTGGGTGTGTATATATTTAGAATTGCTATATCCTTTTGTCGAATTGATCCCTTTATCATTATATAATGACCTTCCTTTTCTTTTTTTATTTTGCTTGACCTGAAGTCTATTTTATCTGGTATAAGTATAGCTATTCCTGCTTTTTTTCTGTTTCCATTGGTGTGAAGTATCTTTTTCTACCCCTTTACTTTCAGTTGGTGTGTGTCTTTATAGGTGAAGTGAGTTTCTTGTAGGCAGTGTATTGTTGGCTCTTGTTTTATAATCCATTGAGCCACTCTGTGTCTTTCAGTTGGGGCATTTAATCTATTTACAGTTAGAGTTATTATTGATATATGGGGACTTGTTACTGCCATTTTTTTTTTGGGTTGTTTTGTTGGTCTATTTTTCCTTTTTTCCCCAGTCTTACTGTCTTCCTTTGTGACTGAGTGGTTTTCTCTAGCAGAGTTTTTGATTTCTCACTATTTATTTTTGGTATGTCTCATAAGTTTTTGTGCTGTGGTTACCATGAGGCTTACAAAAAAACATGTTATAGTTATAACAGATTATTTTAGACTAATAACAAGCTAACTTTGATATCTAAGGGAAAAGAAAAAAACCAAAGGCAACTCTGCACTTTGGCATCATTCCTCCCCACTTTTGACAATTTATTATTTGAAGTTACATCTTTTAATATTGACTATCTCTTATATGGTTACTATATATGTTAGTGTCTTGTTAGGTTTGTCCTTTAGTCTTTGTACTAATGATATAAGTGGTTTATTCACCACTTACAACATTGGAGTTCTCTGAGGTTGTCTGTGAACTTACTTTACTGATGAATTATGTACCTTCAAATGTTTACTTGATGCTCCTTAGCACTGTCTTCTTTCAGATTGAAGAACTCCCTTTAGCGTTCCTTGTAGGGCAGGTCTAGTGTTGATGAATTCCCTTAGCTTTTGTTTATCTGGGAAAGACTTTATTTCTCCTTCATATTTGAAAGTTAGTTTTGCTGGATAGAGAATTCTTGGCAGATAGTCTTTTTCCTTCAGCACTCTGAATATATTATCTTACTTTTCTTCTGGCTCATAGGGTTCCTACTGAGAAATCTGTGAGAGGTGTCTTGGGGCTCCATTGAATGTTATGTGTTTATTTTCTCTTGCTGCCTTCACTATTCTTTCTTTGTCTTTGGTTTTTGATAATTTGATTATGATGTGCCTTGGGGTGTTTCTCCTCAGACTGAATTTGATTGGCAACCTCTGAGTTTCCTATATATTGATGCTGTCATTTCTTTCCATACTCAGGAAATTTTCAGTCATTATATCCATGAATATGCTTTCTAGGTCTCTTCCTTTTTCCTCTTTTTTGGGTATGCCAATTATGTGGAGGTTATTTCATTTGAGGGAGTCCCATATTTGCTGTATTTCTGTTTCATTTTTTCTTATTCTTTTTTCTTTTTGTTTCTCTGATTTGATAATTTCATATCTTCTATCTTGAGCTCATCAATTTTTTCCTCTGTTTGCTTAAGTCAGCTGTTGGAGCTTTCTATCATGTTTTTCAGTTCAGGTAGTTGTATTTTTTTTTCTACAATTTCTATTTGGTTTTTTAAAATTGACTCAATTCCTTTGTCAACTTTCTCATTCTACTCCTAGAATGTCTTCCAGATACCATTTAATTTCCTATTTGTATTTTCTTGTGACTCTCTGAACATCCTTAAGAGGGTTATTCTGAATTCTCTGTCAGACATTTCATAAATCTGCTGTTCCTCTGGGTTCATTGCTGGTGCTTCATTTGTGTCCTTTGTTGGTGTCATATTTCTCTGTTCTTTCTTGATCTTTGTGTCTTTATATTGATGCCTGGGCATTTGAAGAGACTGCTACCTCTTTTAAGTTTTATAGGTGTTCTTTGGTGGTGTTAGACCTTTAGTGGTTAATATCAGAGCTTTGTCTCTGGTCTGTGGTTTTGGTTAATTCCAAAATTGGGCAAATTTCCTGTGGGGGCCAGTATTTGAGCTCTGTGGTTGCACTAAATTGCTGCTCTGCTGCTGATTCTCTGGGGAGGGCTTTTTGTGTGGATCGGATTTTAATTGTTGTCCTTTAAATCATTTCTGGGTCTTATGACAGATTAACCTGGGCTGTGTGGAAATTCTGGCCCAGGACTGAGTCTTTCCAGCAAACTGCACCCCTGCAGTTCTATTGCCCTGACCAGTCTCCACTGATTAGGCCTTTGTCAATTGGAAGGCAGATGAGCTGCTTGCAGTGCACCCCAAAGTTCTCCTGGTGGGCCAGCCTCCCTCCCCCACTCCAAACACTTCCTGTGGGGTGGGTCATGTGTGGGTCCCTTGTGATGACTCACCAGCCTCTGGGTGGTTCCTTTTTTCAGTCAGCTGTGGCCCCTTGCTCCTATGTGGGTCCACAAGAACCCTGTCAGTGTTCTCACTGGCCTGGGGACTAGTATAGTGTGCATTGAGGCCCTCTTCTGCCCTGCAGAGTACAGGCAACTTCACACAAAGGGCTCAGCTGCAGCTTTTGCTGGCTTCTGCTCCATGTGCTGTAGCTTCTTTCTGCCTTCCTTTCCACATTTCTTTCTGCCTTTCTTCCATTTACAGGGCTGGCCCTGAAGTGGCTGGGACAAGAAATGGTCAGAGCAGTTTCTTCTTCTCACTGAAGCTTCTCCTGCCTTCACGAACTCGATGGGTCTCTCCGCCTCTTCCACCAAGCTGCAGCAGCCCCAGGCTGGCAGTCTTTGCTTTTTAATCATTGTAAATTGGTTGATTGTGGGGGAGAGCGGTGGTGGGGACCATCTATTCTGCCATCTTGATGATTGTTTTGTGGCGCACTTTCTTGATTTATGATCGCTTCCCAGTCTCTCTGGAAGACTGATTATATATCTTGCCTTGGTTCCTTGGACTGTAATAATAAATCTCCTTCTGCTTGGTTCTGGTTTCTATTTCCCACAACCAAGGATCGACAATTAAGGCAAGCTCTTAGCACCCTACCCAACTTTTAGTAAGTGTTCTGTAAGTGCTTGTTGCTTTATTATTGTGCTATGGGATTTATCAAGGTTCACCAAAAGTCCTTGGGGAAGGAATGAAAAGAGAGAGAAGTTAATGAGTTAGTTCCCAGCTGGGGCAACTGGGAAGGGCCTTAAAAGACTGGTGATATTTGGACAGATGGAGGTGGGAAGCCAAGGACTCCATACAGAAGGGATGGCCGGTAAAGGCAAGTGGAGGGCTTCATTGAGGAGGGATGAACTTGGGAACTAGGCTCATGAGAGTCTAAGACGGCAGGCTGGGCCTGGTTTGCAAGGAGCTCATATACCATGTGATGCGATTTTTGCTCTATTCTGCAAACTTGCAGAGAAAGCAATAGGGACCAAGAGGCAAAAAATTTTTTTTAACTAGAAAAGTGACAACATAAGAACGTTCCTTAAACATATCACTCTGACACCAATGTGTGAGATGAAGTGGAGAGGAGTGGACCTGTACTGGGAGACTGTGGCAGTTTGGGTGAAAAGAAATGCAGGGGAAGTGAAATATCAATATTCCTTTCCCATGTGACGTTAAACGGTGTGAACACATGAATGGTCCATGTGAGTGGTTTCACAACAACAGTGAAAATGGCTCACAGCTGTACCATGGGCCTCACCTTCTCCATACAGGAGCTGTTGTATTTGACCTCTTGATCAGAGCTGAGTTTTGTCCTTCCACTTCTTCCCTCAACTCTCCACACATTTGCCCATCCCCTGGTTTTGCCCTCCTTCCTCTCCACTCTCAGCATCTGTATCCAAATTCAAACAGATTTTCCATTTCTTCTTGGTAGTGCCACACATCTGATTAGACCATTTTAGACATTCCATGAGTGCAAGCACGTGCACACACACACAGTGTTTTGGGAGGAGCCCAAAACTAACAATTTACAGAGGCTAAGTTTGGACCTTTTTCCTTTACTATGGCATTTTGACAGCAAGAAAAATGACATGAACATAGCACTTATTGATTCACAAAAGGCCTTCCTTGTGAATTTGGATACAGATCCATCTGTGCAGTCTAGACAAATCTGTGTCTATTTGGGAGGTAAAAAGCTATAGGGTTACAGATGTTGTCACTGAAATTGACCTAAAGAGAGATTCTGCTTTCCCAGTGGACAGTGCAGAAGTAATCCATACACATATTTGGCTCAATAAATATCCTTATAAATAATATTTAGGATGATATTTTACATTTGGGGAAATAAATTGTATACAGTGAAAGTTAGGAAAAAATAAATTGATAATATACTGCTCAATTCTGGCCATGAGGTCATTTTAATGATGCAGTAAAAATAGAGATGGAGCAAATGAATGTTTCTTTATGAGGATGGGCTGACTACTTAGCGCTCTCAATCTGGAAAGATGAAGGTGGAGCGGGATGTGATGAAGGGAATGAATCAAATGAGTAACAGCTCAGAAAAATAAGAGTAAGAAATACACACTGAAGGTAGTTTGAAGACAAAAGAAAGTGTGGTCTTACACATTTACAGTAAAATCACAAAACTCATTATTCCAAGAGATAGGTCAAAATGTGATGAAATTTAAGAAGGGCTTAGATAAACTCAAGGGTGTAAGATCTGCAGTTGATATGTTTAAGAAATATGCCCATGCTTTTTTTTAAGTTATAAAAATAACATACATATATTGTAGAAAAATTAGAAAAATCATATAAGCAAAATTAAAAAAATGTAAAAGCCTATAATTTCTTGGAGATAATAACTATTGAAATTTTGGTATACAGTACCAACACCTGATTTTTTTATTTGTATATTTAATTTACCTGAATGGGCTCAAATTAAACATAATGTTTTGCAATTTTCTTTTTTAACTTTATATTTTGTGTTCCTCTTTCCATGTCAGTAAATTTAGAGGTACACAAATATTTTAAATGATTGCAACGTGTTGCTTTGTATTAATGTATTATAATTTCCTTAACTGATTCCGTATTGCTGAAAGTATTCTGTGTTTTCTTGTATGTTTATCTTCTAGGTTTACAATACTTTTGTTAACTTAAAAATGTCCCATTGGATTTAAATGCAATTGCATTAAGTTTACAGATTAATTTGGAGGAAATCTTTATAATATTCAGTAATTTTCTAGAAACTATGACTGTTCATTTATTCAAGTCTTTTTTTATGCCTCTCATTAAAATTTTATAATTTTATTCATATCTATCTATATGTTTATTATTAAATTATTTTATTCTTATATTATTCTAACTTGTATTATTATTGTTAGTTCCAAATCATTATTATTACTCCTATTGTGAATGATTTTCTCCCATTATTCTTGCTGTTTATTTAGGGTATATATGAAAACTATTGCTTTTAAAATATTTTATTGTTTCAAGCAGCCTACCTGTCAAACTTTACTAGTTCTGATGTTTTCCAGTTGTTTCTGTTAGGTTTTCCAGTTTAGTCAATCCAATAACCCACAAATAATGATAATTTTGCCTCTTCTTTTTTGATATCTATACTTTTACTTTGTTTTTGTATACGTTTTAATTAATTAATTAATTACTGTAACATAGTTGCTTGTACATATCTGTGGGGTACAGAGTTGAATATCAGTACCTGTGTGTAATATGTGATGCTCAAATCAGGATAACTAGTATATTCAACATTGTACAATGTAATTGTTTTTCACCCCTTTACCAATTCCTCCCTTACCTCCCTCCCCCTTCCCCTTTCCCACCTCTGGTAACCTCAGTTCTGTTGTCTTCTTTTAAAAGTTCAGTGTATTATTGTGATTGTTGTTTACATTTTAATTGTCATGCACTTCTAGAATGATGTTAAGTAGTAGGTGTATTCTGTCTTGTTTCTCATTTTAATGGAGATGACTTTATTGTTATATCTTTAGGCATAATATTAGTAATTGGATTGAAAACTTCTTCAATTTTGTTAGTTTATATTCTCCTACTAAAAAAGGTCAATTTTATCAAGTTCTCAAACTAAAAAGCTTAGAGTTGTGTATAATAATCAGTTTTTAACTTCCTAATTTTTATTCTTTATTATTAATAATAAAATATTTGTTATAGATTTTCTATTGAATGTACCTTTGGCCACATATCATGTAAGTCATATTATGTATGCTCTGGTGCTAATAGTATTTTCTTTAGAATCTGTACTGTTTTGCTTTGACCAAAGAGTTTAGAAGAATGCTTTTTAATTTCTAGGTAGTTTGATTTTTTGTTTTCATTTATTTATATATTTATTTTGGCAGCTGGCAGTATGGGGAACTAGTGTTATAACACTGTGCTCTAACCAATGTTTTTATTCTGTTTTTAGTCCTGGTACTATCATTGTATTATTTAATTTAAAAAATAATCTTATTTATTTTTGACTGTTTGATCTTCCAATGGAATGTGAAATATTCCACTATGATAAATTTGTTCATTTTCTTCTTGCATTCTTAATAGCTTTAAAAATATAACTTCAGTGCTATATTTAGCTTTTATATATTTATTGTGGATTTTACTTTTTTCTGTGTGACAATTCTCTAATTTAATTTATTTTGGCTTTAATGTCACTTTTTCATTATTGTCATTGTCCATGTTGTCTTTTTGTTTGCATTTCCCTGGCATATCCTTGCCCATCTCTCTCTTTCTCTTTTAAAAACTTTCCCATAACATTTTACTTCAAATGTTATGCCTTGCAGGCAGTATATAGTTGGATTTTATTTGTTGATTTGTCTTTATCTTATATTAGGGGATTTTATCCTATTCACATCTATTGGTCTTATTTCTGCCATTTTAGTGTGTGTGCGTGTGTGTGTGTGTATAAAACTTTCTCTCTTTTTCTTTCTTCCCAGCATTGTTCTAATTAACCCTGTCTTTCTTCCTCCCATATATGATTGTCTGAAAGTTGCCTATTTCTAGTCTCCTAGTAGTTATACTTAATTATTTAAAAAGTTTAAATTCATATTTACCTACCAAGAATAAAATAATCTCAGTGATATTCCCCCATGTAAGATGTGTGATTTATCAGCACCACACTCTCCCAGTAAGGGGATCTTAACCCTTGACTTGGTGTTGCCAGCACCACGCTCACCCAGTGAGCAACCAGCCATCCCTATATGGGATCTGAACCCATGGCCTTGGTGTTATCAGCACCACACTCTCCCGAGTGAGGCACGGGCCGGCCCCAAGATGTGTGATTTATCACATCTTCATTCCCTCTTGCTTTCACCCCACCGATCCTTTAGATTCAGATTACTTTTATTGACATTTTCTACATTAGCAAATATTTCTCAAATGAGTATTTTTGACATTTGTATTAAGTTTCAAAATCTTTTGCAAATTGATTATGTAGTTGTAGTGGGTTGAATTATGTCCCCCCAAAACTCAATGATGCTTGAATTGTCTCCCAAGTTTATGTATTAGAAACTTAGCCCTCACTGTGACTGTTAAGAGGGTGGGAAATCCTATTGTGGTAATTGAAAGATAGAGCCCTGAAGGGGTGATTGGAATGTAGGACCATGCAGTAGTGAATGGATTAAAAATGGTGGCCAGGGGTGTGGTTCTGGGGGCTTTAAAAGAAGAGGAGAGTCTATCTTGCTCTCTCTGCTTCCACCATCTTGCAATGTGAGATCCCTGAATCACTGTCACCACCACCAGATGGACTTTGGACTTTTCAGCCTCAGAAACTGTATGCAATACATTCATTTTCTTCATAAATCACCCAGTTCAGTGTACTTTGTTATAAGCAACAAAAACAGACTAATACAGAGAATTGGTACCAGAAGTCGGGTGTTGCATATAACAAATACTTGAAAATGTGGAAGCAGTTTTGGAACTGGGTATTAGGCAAAACTTGAAGGAGTTTGGAGGACTCAGAGAAGAAAAAAAGAGGGAAAGCTTGGAATGTCTTAGAGACTGGTTATGTGGTGGCAACTAAATGCTGATAGAAATATGGATTGTAAAGACCATTCTAAGGAGGTCTCAGATAGAAATAAGAAATAAGAAGGAATTTATTGGAAACTGGAGCAAAGATCACCCTTTCTGTGAACTGGCAAGGAGTTTGGCTGCATTGTGTCCGTGCCCTAGGAATTTGTGGAAGTTGGAACTTAGGAGTTGTGAACCAGCGTATCTGGTGGAAGAAATTTCTAAGCAGCAAAATATTAAGAAAGCTGCATGGCTACTTGCAACAGCCTACACTGAGTTATGGTGGCAAAGGCATGACATAAAGCCAGAATTTAAAAGGGAAGCAGAGCATAAAGATTTGGAAAATTTGCAGTCTGGCCATGTGGTAGAGAAGCAGAGAGTATGCAGTGGTGCCACCCAGTGACCATTAGCTAAGAAAATTAATACAAAAGAAAGGGATTATCGAGAGAAGGGGGAAAAGGCCCTGAGGGCATTGCAGAAGACTCAGGGACCAACCCTTCCATTTCAGGCCCAAAGGCCTAGGGAGACAGAATGGTCTTGGGGAACAGGCCTGAGGCACCCTAAAAAAGCTCACTGGTCAGGGCCACCTCAGGATGCTGCTCCACACACCAGCACCCCAGCTGCTTTGGCTGCTCCAGCTGTGGTTAAATTGGCCCTAGGTGTGGCTGGAACCTCAGCTTTGGAATACACAAGCTGGAAGCCTTGGTGGCATCCACATGCTGTTAGGTCTGCAGGGTTGCAGAATGCCAGAGCTGTAGAGGCTTGGGAGCCTCCACCCTGATTTCAGAGGATGTATGGAAAAGTCTGGGGGCCAAGGAAGAGATCTGTCACAGGGGCAGAGCCACTACAGACAACCTTTGCTAGAGCAATACCAAATGGAAATGTGGGGTTAGAGTTGCAGCAGAGAAACCTCATCAGCACCATGTCTAGTGGAGCCATGAGAGTGGGACCACCATGGAGACCCCAGACCTGTGGAGCTACCAGTGTGCAACGCCAGCCTGTGAGAGCTAAAGCATCACCTAAGATAAGGAAAGACGTAGGAGCAGAGCTGCCCAAGGAGCTGGGGACCCAGCCTCCACACCAACATGCAGAGGTGGTGAACATGGAGTCAAGGTACATGATTTGCCAGCTTTAAGATTTAATGCCTGCCCTGCTGGGTTTCAGACTTATTTGGGTCTTATTACACCTTTCTTTAGGCGATTTCTCCCTTTTGGAATGGGAATATGTACCCTATGTTTGTCCCACCATTGTATCTGGGAAGAAGATAACTTGTTTTGAATTTCACAGATGGGATTTGAACTTTGGAATTTTGAGTTGAAACAAGTTAAGACTTTGGGGATGAAATTAATGTATTTGTATGTAAAAAGGACACGAGTTTTGGGGGGCCAGGGGTAGAATGTAGTGGATTGAGTTATGTCCCCCCAAAACTCACTGAAGTCTGAATTGTCTACAAAGTTTTATGTATTAGAAACTTAGTCCCCACTGTGACTGTTAAGAAGGTGGGAAATCCTATTATGGTAATCGAAAGGTGGAGCCCCGAAGTAGTGATTGGATTGTAGGACTATGTAGTGGTGAATGGATTAAAAATGGTGATCAGGGGCATGGTTCTGAGGGCTTTAAAAGAAGAGGAGAGTCTGTCTTGCTCTCTCTCTGATCTCTCTGCTTCCACCATTTGCAATGTGAAATCCCTGAATCGCTGTTACCACCACCAAATGGACTTTGGACTTCTCAGCCTCAGACACTGTAAGCAATAAATTTTATTTTCTTTGTAAGTCACCCAGTTCAGTGTACTTTGTTATAAGTGACAAAAACTGACTAATACAGTAGTTATTAATGGTAAATTAATGGAAATTGGTTTCATTGTCCACGCATAATTCTTATATGGGAATATATTTATGTTTGATTTTGTTTGTGAATTTGTTTCTAACATACTGGAATATTCCAAATATTTTTTTCAAGAAGAGCATGTGGTTAATTTTCTTTCTGAACTATTGAATGTTTGCTTAGCTGATTATATAATTTTTGGATTTTAACATTTAAATTATCCTAAAAATTCTATAGATGTTGCTTCATTATCTTTTACATTGAATGTATATTTAGAAGTTGGATGATAAACTGATTTTTTTCTTTGTATGTTATCTGTTCCAATCTTATTCAGGTCTGTATGTTTGCAATATTTCCCCCCAAACTTTCATTTATTTATTCATTTTTTATTGAAACATAATTGATTGTACATATTTGTGGTGTACCCTGTTGAATATCAATACCTGTGTGCAATATATAATGCTCAAATGAGGATAGTTAGTATATTCAACATTACACAATGTAATCATTTTTTGTGGCCCTTTACCAACTTCTTGTCAACCCCCCATCCTCCTCCTTTTCTATCTCTGGTAACCACAGTTCTGTTCTCTCCTTTTGAAAGTTCAATGTATTATTGGGATTGTTGCAGCTTTCTTTATTACTTTCCTTCTTTTTAAAAAATTTTGTTTACTTTTTTTTTTAGATCTCACTTATGAGTGAGGACATGCAGTATTTCTCTTTCTGTGCCTGACATTTCATTTAACATATTTTTTCTAAATTCATCCATGTTGCTGCAAATGGCAGAATTTCATTCTTTTTTATGACAGAGTAGCATTCCATTGTGTATAGACACTACATATTCCTTATCCAGTCATCTGCTGATGAACATTTAGGTTGATTCTAACTCTTGGATATTCTAAATAGAGCTGCAATGAACGTGGAAGTGCAGGTATCCCTTCAACATGATGATTTCCATTCCTTTGGGTATATACCTAGCAGTGGAATTGCTGGATCATATGACAGTTCTATCTGTAGTTGTTTGACAAACCTCTATTTGTTTTCCATAATGGCTGTGCTAATTTACAGTTCCAACCACAGTGTAGGAGAGTTCCCCTTTCTCCACATTGTTGCCACCATTTGTTATTCTCTGTCTTTGATAATGGCCAGTCTAACTGGGGTAAGATGATATCTCAATGTAGTTTTAGTTTGCATTTCCCTGATGCTGAGTGATGTTGAGCATTTTTCTATGTGTCTGTTGGCCATTTGTATATCTTCCTTTGAGAAATGCTTATTCAGCTCCTTTGCCCATTTTTAAATTGGGTTACTTGTTTTTTTTACTGTTAAGTTATTTGTGTCCTTGTATATTCTGGATATTTATCCCTTGTTGGATGCATGGTCTGAAAATATTTTCTCTCATTCTGTAGGTTGTGTTTTTGCTCTGCTAATTGTTTCCTTTGCTATGCAGAAGGCTTTTAGTGATATAATCCCATTTGCTTATTTTTTCTTTTGTTGCCTGTGCTTTTGGTGTCTTTTTATATAATAAAGTCTTTTCCCATTCCTACTTCACAAAGTGTTTCCCTTTTTAAAAGTTTTTTTATTTTTTAAGGAATTTTATAGTTTCAGGTCTTATGTTTAAGTCTTTAATCCATTTTGAATTGATTTTTGTTTATGGCAGGAGGTACAGGTCTAGTTTCATTCTACTTATGGATGTTCAGTTTTCGCAGCACCATTTATTAAAGGGGCAGTCTTTTCCCCAATGTATACTGTTGGTTCTTTTGTCAAATATCCATTGGCCGTAAGTTTTTAGGTAGATTGATTTCTGGGTTCTCTGTTCTGTTCCATTGGTCTGAGTGTCTGTTTTTATCCCAGTATCATGCTGTTTTGGTTACTATAGCTTTGTAGTATAATTTGAGGTCAGGTAATATAATGCCTCTGGCTTTATTTTTTTGCTCTGGATTGCTTTGACTATTTGGGGTCTTTTGTTGTTCCACATGAATGTTAGGATTGTATTTCTCTATTTCTGTGAAGAATGTCATTAGTATTTTGATGAGGATTGCATTGAATATGTAGATTGCTTTGGGTAGTATGGATATTTTCACAATGTTAATTCTTCCAACCCAAGAGCATGGAGTATCTTTCCATTTTTTTGTGTCTTCTTTAATTTTTTTCAGCAGTGATTTGCAGTTCTCACTGTAGAGATCTTTCATCTCCTTGGTTAAATCAGCTCCTAGGGATTTTAGTTTTTTGGTGATGATTGTAAATGGGCTTGCTTTCTTGATTTTTTTTTTTGTTAGTTCTCTGATGGAGTATAAAAATGCTAGGATTCTGGCATGTTGATTTTGTATCCTGCAACTTTACTGAATTCATTTAACAATTCTAAGAGTTTTTTGGTAGAGCCTGTAGGTTTTTTCTGTATATAGGACTATGTCATTTGTAAACAGGGATGGTCTGACTTTGTCTTTTCCAGTCTGGATACCCATTATATCTTTCTCTTGCCTGATTGCTCTGGCTAGTACTTCTAGTACTATTTTGAATAGGAGTGGTGAGAATGAGCATCCTTGTCTTGTTCCTCTTCTTAAGAGAAAGGTTTTCAGCTTTTCCCCATTCAGGATGATATCAGCAGTGGGTTTGTCATCTATGGCTCTTATTGTGTTGAGATATTTTCCTTATATACCTAATTTGCTGAGAGTCTTTTTCATGAAGTTATGTTGCATTTTGTTAAATGCTTTTTCTGCAACTATTCAGAATCAAGGTTTTTGTACTTAATTTTGTTGATGTGGTGTATCACATTTATTGCCTTGCATATGTTGAACCATCCTTGCCTCCCTAGGATGAATCCCATTTGATCATGGTGTATAGTTTTTTTGATGTGTTGCTGTGAGAATATTAGCAAATATTCCATTTGCTAATATTTTGTTGAGGATTTTTATGCCTGGGTTCATCAAAGACATTGGCCCAAAGTTTTCTTTCTTTTTTTGTATCTTTTTCTGGTTTTGGAATCAGGGTGATGCTGGCTTCATAGAATGAGTATGGGAGAATGGCCATTGTTTCAATTTTTTGGAATAATTTGAAGAGAATTTGTATTAATTACTCTTTAAAAATTTGGTAGAATTCAGCAGTAAAGCCATCCAGTCCTGGGCTTCTCTTTGTTGGGAGACTGTTGATTACTGCTTCAATCCCATTGCTTGTTATTGGTCTGTTCAGATTTTCTGTGTCTTCTTGGTTCAGTCTTGGTAGTGTGTATGTGTCCAGAAATTTATCCATTTCCTCCAGGCTTTCAAATTTGTTGGTGGATTTTTGTTTATAATAGTGTCTAATGATTCTTTGTATTTCTATGGTATTGGTTGTAACATCTCCTCTTTCATTTCTGATTTTTGTTATTTGGATCTTCTCTCTTCTTTTTTTAGTTAGCCTAACTTATCATTTGTCCATTTTGTTTATCCTCTCAAAAAACTAACCTTTTGTTTCATTGATCTTTTGTATCATTTTTTGGGTCTCTATTTCACTTAGTTCTGCTCTGAACTCTCAATGCTGAGAGAGTGGTGTTCAGGTCCCCAACTATTATTGTATTGGTGTCTATCTCTTTCTTTATGTCTAATAGTGTTTTATATATCTGAGTGCTCCAGTGTTAGGTGCATATGTATTTATGATTGTTATGTCTTCTTGCTGGGTAGATCCCTTTTTCATTGTATAATAGCCTTCTTTGTCTCTTTTTATGGTTTTTGGTTTAAAGTCTATTTTATCTTATATAAGAATACTTGTGCTCATTCCTGATTTCCATTTGCATCTTATATCTTTTTCCATCCCTTCACTTTTAGTCTGTGTCACTTTACAGGTGAGGTGAATCTCTTATAGACAGTGTATAGTTGGTTCTTGCTTTTAAATCCAGTCAGTCTTTGTCTTTTGAGTGGGGAATTTAGTCCATTTATGTTTAGGGTTGTTATTGAAAGGTATCGTCTTACTCCTGACATTTAACTGCTTTTCCTATGCTTGATTTAAATATCTTTTGTTCCTTTCTTTCTCTTGTATTGTTTGACTTTGGTGTTCATTGGTTTTTTCCCATTTCTCATTTCTTTCTCTTTCTCTTTTTTGCATATCTGCTCTTCCAGTGGTGTTTGTTCTTTCTTGTATAGTCATGGTGGTGATTATTATTTTTGGGGTTCCAGTAGAGGACTCCCTTAGGATTTCTTGTAGAGCTGGTTGTGTGGTGGTGAATTCCTGTAGCTTTTGTTTGTCTGGGAAATATATTATTTCTCCTTCATTTCTGAAGGATAGCCTTGTTGGGTATAGGTATTCTTGGCTGGCAGTTTTTTTGTTTTAGTTCTTTGAATATATCATCTCCTTCTCTTTAGGCCTGTAGGGTTTCTGCTGAGAAGTCTACTGTTAGTCTGATGTGGACTCCCTTTTAGGTGACTTGATGCTTTTATCTTGCTGTTTTTAGTTTTCTCTCTTTATCTTTGACTTTTGACAGGTTGACTACATTGTGTCTTGGAGAGGACCCTTTTGGACTGAATCTGTTTGGGGATCTTTGAGCCTCTTGGATCTGGAAGTCCATATCTCTACCAATACCTGAGAAGTTCTCTGCTATTATTTCACTGAATATGTTTTCAATGCCTTTTCCTTTCTACTCCCTGTCCTGATCACCCATGATTCAGATATTTGTGTGCTTAAGGTGGTCTGCTAGCTCTCGTAGATTTTCTTCCTTTTTCTCTTTTTTCTTGACTCTTTTTTTCTTTTTTTTTTTTGGTCTGCTTGGGTTATTTCAAAAAGACTGTCTTCAAGATCAGAAATTCTTTCTTCTGCTTGCTTTAGCCTGCTGCTTATCCTCTCATTGGTAGTTTTTATTTCATTGAATGAGTCTTTCAGTTCCAGGAGTTCTAATACATTCTTTTTTTATGGTATTTATCTCTTTGTAAGTTTTCTCCTTCCTGTTCTGTTTTGTTTTTCTCATTTCATTGTGTTGTCTAACTGGTCTTATTGTATCTCACTGAGTTTCTTTAAGATTATTACTCAGAATTCTCTTTCAGATATTTCAAGGGTTTCCTGTTGTATGGGGTCTGGTATTTGAGAATTATAGTGTTCATTTGGTGGTGTCATAATTTCTTTTTTATTTTTTTCTTTTGTATTTCTAGTATCCCTATGTTGATGCCTAGTCATCTGGTGGTTGCTTCCTCTATTACCCTGCTGTGGCTTTTGAGGAGAGAGACTCCCTCTTAGAGAGTTGTTATATATTGCCCTCTGTGTGTGGGGTTTTAGTTTTGGTTCCAGGTAGACTTAGTAATTCTGGGTAGATTCAATATTTCTGGGGGACACCTGCAGCTACATCTGTGTCTGGGACTGTATGTGCTGCTGGGCCCATGCAGGTGGGTGGGGGCTATGTGGGTAACTAGGGTGGCTGGATGTCTGGGCCCACATGTGTAGGTAAGGCCATGCAGGTGACTATGGTGGCTGGGACTGTGTGGGCAGCTGGATGTCCAGGGCCATGTGGGTGGCTGGGGCAGTAGGGACTGCACGGGCAGCTGGATGGCTGTATCCATGCAGGCAGGTGGCTGGGATCACACAAGCAGATGGGGCTACACTCCCCCCAAACTTTCAGATTCCTTAATCATGTTTATTCATTTGGGGAGAGAGGGTGATAGCTTCCATGGTAGATCATATCTATGTACTGTCAGAGTAGCTTTTCTTTTGCACTGATTGAGTTGCAGAAGTGTCAGTACTTTCTAATTTTTTGTCTGCCTTTTAATTATGAAAAATTTCAAATATATAGAAAAGTAGAGTGAATAGTCTATTAAACATCCAACACACTCACCCAGTTTCAAAAGTTAACATTTTGCCCTCTTTGCTTTATCTCTCTCTGTATACATATTCTGTCACCCTGAACTATTTGTGAATACATTGATCGTATTGTGACTCTTCACCCCTAACTACTTCTTCATGTATCTGCTAATTATAAGACATTCTCCTACAAAACCATAACACCATTATCCACCCAGAATATTGACCATAATTGCATACAATTATTTGAATCCAGTCTACCTATGCTATTTTTTGAAAAACTTCCTTTCTGTTTTTGGACTATTTGTTATAATTTTCCTTGTTTTCCACAGCTGATAAAGATGTTTTCTCCCTTTAAAAATTTTCTTTGGCCAATAGGAGGGAAAGCAATTTAATGCATGAGTTCAAAATGGCATCCTACAATAAATATTATTATATTGTTAATGTTCTTTTTTGAGGTAGGAATATCCTAAGATATGTCTGTAGTTTGCTGTCATAAGCAGAGCTTTGGGCAGAATGATACGTACATCTGTATTTGGTGGCATTTAAAAATTGTGTTTTGAACTAAAACTAAGTATGAGCTAAACTTGATCTTATACTGTACTCATAGAGATGTGAAGACTGTCCTTTCTAAATGAGGACCTTCATCAAGATGGGTCAGCCCACAAAGGGGAGAAAGAAGGTGAATCTGAAATAGCTAAACTCACATATCTGACTAATGATTATTAGTCCAATAGGAAGACAATGAGGACCGCATGGATTGAAGGATGAATAATTTTCATTAACAGGCTTCTAATGTGAATCTGTGCATATGTGTATGCCTGGTGCAACGTTCAGAAAATCCTTTACGGAGGAAGATGAGATTATGTAGAAGGCAAGCAATGTAGGATGCTATGAGAAGAGATACGAGTCATTTGCCATATGCACCATCTCACTCTGAGCATAAGTTTCCAAACCCTGAGGATGTTTTCTAATAGGGGAATGTGGTCTATATCACTAACAGCAAGAAGAGAAACTAGAACTTTGAACAAGTGAGGCCAGAAGCAAATGGGTGGATGGTTTATTCATCTCTTAGACTTTGAATTTGTGTTGCAAGGAGAGGTTACAGAAACCATCTATCCTGGTAAAACATTTCACTGTTTAGAAAGTAAATTATGCTTAAAAAGAAGCTATGGGTAGGGCATGCAAAATGAGACCCAGAGATGATTGGAAAGGCGGCAGAGGAAAGATGAGAGAGACTGGATAAGTCCTGAAAGCCCAAAGGCTAAGAATACCAAGATAATTTAAAAACACAGGGAAGATTCAAAAACACATGTAGCTGCAGGGAGGGTTGGCCAAAGAACAGAAACAGAGAAAACCATAGGAAATGGAAAGGGATGAAGATGTTACCCTTACAGGAATGCAGACGCACATGGAAAGATGCCAAAAAAGCCAGGAGAGTAAGTGCTCTGGATGGAATTTAGGGTATGTAGCTGATTGGAACGAAAGCAAAACCCAGCACTACACTAGTAATAGAGTGTGGGAAGACTACCAAAAAACCAGGGGGAGAACAATGTGGGTTTTAACAGAAAGTCATTTATTGTATTCAGAGGCACTTGAGCATACAACCTAGCAATTAGAAACATGATCTAGAGAATGCAAGTGCAAAGGGCAAAATAAAGAAAAGAATGTCTGGTCACTGTATATAAATCTGTAAGTCTGAGCTAAATTCTCTTTGTCTGCTCCATTACTGTGTGCTCCTTTGTGACGTGTAAAACATTTCCACAAAGTGATTTGGGGGGTAGGTTAGTGAAATGAAGCTCATGGTAGAAAACAGAAGACTATAGGATGATTTTATGAGGTATGATAGTTGTTTCATAATATAAAAAGAGACTTGCTTCTTTTTTGGTTGTTCCTGTGTGTGATGCAGAATCAATCCTATGTTTTAATAACTACACCGTGAGCACTTCTGAATTTTGAGCTTAATTGCAAATAATTTAAGCCAGAGTATGTGTTGAGCCTTACTAGCTCTTCCTGGAGCAGCCTGGGATCACATTTGAGGAAGTAGGTCCTTCTAAGAATTAAGCAGACCACGTCATCTTAAGCCTAGAGTTTGGGGAAAAGATTTGTGTTTTTGTCCCCAATGGAGTTATAATTTGCCTTGTGAGGACTAAATACTCATGCTGTGGCACCTGGAAGATGAGGTGTCATCTTAAATGACCACAAACAATGTACAAGAGTCTCTTAATTTATCTTTTTGCCTCCAGTCCATTGTCTTTTCTTCAGTGGAATAATGTTTTTAAAGTAAAATACAATAAAACCCACCACTTAACATGGTAAGTAGGGTTCGAACTGATCCAAAGAAAGAAATATCTTTTAGTTGGGAGAATTCATAAACTTAAATACTGATTTTGGGGCAACCTTTTGTCATCTGGGAAAAAGTAGGTTGCTAGGAGGTAAACAAAAGTAAGATGAGGTGGAAAGGAAAAAAAAGAGGGAAGAATATCTTCTTAATTATTTAACAAATATCTCACGGGCATAAACTGTGGTCTAGATACTTTAACCATTCAATGACATTTGGGTCCCTCAATTAACATGAAAGTTTTCTGAGGAAAGGGATTATTATGTCCTTGCAGGTTTCAGAACACCAACCACGAAGTCAAATAGCTAAATTCAAAGAAATCTTATTAAGCCTTGTTTTCTTTAACATCTCCGCAACATTTGACTATGTCAAACGACTCATTTTTTAGATATTCTCTGTTTTTGTTGTCTTCATTACTACCACTGCTTTAGTTGGGCCTGAACTAAATTTCTCTTGTCTGGTGTTCCCACCTGTAGTTTTATCTCCCCATCCCTCCCATTTCATTCTTCACTTTGCCATCAAAGTCATCTTTGATCGATTCACACCCCTACTTAAAAACCTGTGACAGCTCCCCATCACCTACAGGAAAGGTTAAAAAAATCCTTGGCCTTGTATCCAGTTATGAACCCAGTGGATGGAGAATAATTGATCCTCCCTGTCTCAGTTGGGCCCAGTCTTAGTTCTCATCCCTGAAACCTACTCTCCAGCCACATGAGACAGCAGGTGCCTCCTATTGCTAACTTGGGTCTTCCAGGGAGACTATAGCTCTGAAGACCTGCCCATCAATTGTAGTGAAGAACAGATGAAAGACTGAAAACTGAAGGGCCTTTTGAACAATTGTGGTCTCAGCTGTCTGGGCAAAGTGTTTTGCCACTCTGAAAATAACACTGTTGCTTGTGTACAATGACCACAGTGGAGAAATTCCAGGGTTTGAGAGCAGAGTGGAGTGTATTGGTTTATGTTCAGCATGTTTGCTCTGTTGTTTTTGGGGTGGGGGGTGGTTGTTGGATATGGGGATGGGGGTGCAAAATGGTGGAAGTGCCAGAGAAGTGACAAATGCCTCCATTTGTCTGAACAAGAATCAAGTTTCTTGGAGAACAGGTTCATGGGTGAAAGAAAGACTTTTGAGAGGCTATTTTGGGCTATTACTGTGCATGCTATTACCCCTAGTGTGCCTTTGTATGTATCATAACCATGGTGAGCATATGTTTTCCAGGTTAGCATGTGTCAGGGTAAATTTTAATATTTACTTGGGAAAATATTTACGTGATCACCATAGCTATGGACTATAAAGAGCAATGATTCTTAAAGAGCCAGTGCATGGGGTGCCTTATAAAGCAAAAAAATCAGAAAAATTTAATGTACCCAATAAAGGCAGTGCAAAACATGGAGATATTAAATTAACTTTACCACACCATGTTCTCTTCTTTTGAGCAGTTTGGTAAATTTTGTCTTCTTTGTAATAATCTTATGGTGGGACAATTCTAGAGTTGATCTGATTAAGCATAAATCTTTGGGCTGGTTTTGGAATCCAGATCATGAAATTTTTAATTTTTATGAATAAATTGTACTAGAGTATGAGCCATCAAATTTGTATGTGAACTTGAATTAACAAAACAAAACAAAACAAAACAAAACAAAACAAAACAAAACAAAAATACTCAAATGCTTCCCACCATCACCATTAGTATTTGATCAGATCATCTTTTCTTGAGTCATACATAGCACTTGCTCTTCAGGTTCCTTATAATACCAGCAGAAGCCCAGACACAGAATGTGTGACAGTCTCCTAAATTGGTTAGGATAGATGCTGTAATCATTATTGCCTCCCCACCTCCATCACCCCCCCCATCACCACGTGGGTAGCAGAAGAGCATCTCGCTGTTACCTCACTTGTTCTTCTGTACATTCAATTTCAAATACCTGCTCTTCTCCCAGCTCCACCAGAATGGAAATTAATTGTGCAGATTTTCCTTAGACATTGGACTTTTAATACGAAGTATCATCTCGTTATGCTCTTAAAGCACGTCTACTTTTTTTGTTTTTTCTTTTTGTGACCAGTAAGGGGATCGCAACCCTTGGCTTGGTGTCGCCCGCACTGCGCTCAGCCAGTGAGAGCACCAGCCATCCCTATATAGGATCCAAACCCACGGTGGGAGCGCCAGCATGTCTATTTTTAATGCTACATATTTTCAGCACAAATGACGCCAAACAGCAGAATAATGGAGGCTTCCCTTTACACTTGATTTTCATACAGGTAACCAGGCAAAATGTTCTGTGTGAATGGGCATATTGTGGTGCTCATGATCTCCTTTTGAGCAGGAGAGCAGCAGTGTGGTTCACAGCTGGGATGCACCATTGAATAAGGGCTAGGGTTCTTGTACCTCTGTTCTCAGCATCACCTCCAGCCCCTCGGGTAAGCTGGGCTTCCACTTGCCTTCTCTGTGATTGAACATATTGCAAGCTGTTAATGCTGCCTTCCAAACCCTGGACGCTGTTGTCTCAGGATTTGCTGGCATTTGGGAACAGCAGAACAAATGTACGCCTGGTCATGAGGTGTCTCAGCTGCTCTGGTGTGTGTGAGTGTGCTTGATGTCTTTATCTGCCCTTCCAGATCCCCACTTCACCATCCTGCTTTGTGCCCTTGGAGGATAACCGGTATGGACAACATCAGTGATCTACCACACCCTCAGCTGCTGGTTGGGTTTGGCAAAGGGGAGTACTGGTAGCAGATGGAAGGGAGGAGGGGAATGTGATCCAGGCATTTATTTCCTTGGCTCTCTCCCTGTGTGGTCATGGTATGCTGTCTGTTGCCTTCAACTGAAGGTCTCCGTTCCTGTCAGCTCCACACAGCTTTGTCTCTGGATGCTGCTGATTAGGCCTGGCAGGTGCAACACCCTGCTATTACTAATACACCATCTCCTATCCGCTGCCCCTACCTTTGTAAATAGTCTCTTAATTAAACTGTCCTCAAATGATGCAACTTGAGCGTGTCATCTGTTTCCTGCTGGAAGCCCAACTGATAGAGGGGGTTATTCTTCAGTAAACGGTGTTGGTAGAAGAGTCCTGAAGGACTTTACTGGAGACCCCCAGAACCATCGGTAAGTAATGCAACTGATGCACATGTGTAAGTTGCATCCGGATCTTGCAGGTGGGAGGGGAACAAACTCTCTGTGTAATTTCTGTTACTGCATTCTGGGCTGCCTCCTGGGTCACCGGCCTCCTGGCCTGGGGGCTTGTTGTACCACAACTCTGGCTTTTATTTGGAGCATGGAAGAGAGGAAGAAGCAAGTCCTTTCCCTTAGTGCTGCTGGCACAGAAGGAGGCTTCTGAGTCAGCAGCTGAGAACAGACGATTTTGAAGCTCCTCCCTGTCGCTGGTGCCACTTGTTTCTCCTCTGGCACTGGCAGCCCAGGTCCATCCTGGCGTCAGGCGGCAGCGAGGAGCATTGCTCTGAAGCATCGGGCCTCATGTCTCCCTCCTGCAGGCTTCTTTGGCATCCCTGTCCTCTTGGAGAGCAGAGCCCCATTAGCAAGTGAAATGTCACAGTTTCAAACAAACAAATAAGCCCTAAAGTCTGCCAAGTCGTCTGGGTGAAGTCACAAAGAAATCTCAGTGTCCTGTACTGCCTTTGGGCCTCTCTGGGGATTCAGTAATCCTTTCATAGCTGAAGCGGGCCTTGCTTTTTTACCGCTTGCTAGTGGGTTACCATTCCCAAAGCCGAGACGTCCTAATCAGTGACCCTGCCTGATCAAGCCCAGTGGGGTTCTGGGGAGCTGGGTTATCCTTTGTCCACTGTTGATTTAGGCGAATTTGTTATCATTAGGGATTTAATTGGTTCCCTTCCTTGCATCCTTTCCCAGCACAGATTTCCTGAGGGAAGTCTTCCTCTCTATTGCCTTTTCTTGGCCAGCTCATTAGAAAAAAACCCGGGACTGCTCTAGATTGAGGAAAGTGGCTAGGGACACTATCTCTGCCCAAACCAGCAAAGCTAACTTTATCAAATTCAGGTAGAGCAGGAGTAAGAAAGATGCGACTAGAGTTGAGTTCCCTGGCAAAGAAGTAGTAAGCAGCAAAACAGTCATTTCAGAGGGCAAACTGTTTGCCTCACTAATAAAGTATGGCTCATGATGGAAAATAACTCAGAAGAAAGTAGGGAGCAAATGGATTTAGTTGCTATGGGAACACGGTTGGGAAAAAACATGAAATATGTAAATACTGTAATTTGGTATTTTAATGTACTTCTTTTCCATGAAGAAAATTCCATGACAACTAAAACTAGCAACTCATTCCTCTGCTACACACAGCACTGATTGACAGAGGCTGGGCAAGTAGGTCTCTGAATTCAATTTTGCCCCTAGGAGCAAGTACGTCTTTATTCTCAGGCATAAAAATCAAACATTTGGAGCAGTGGTTCTTAAGTCTGGCTGCACATTAGACTCACTTAGGGAACTTTCAAAAAACTGGCCACACCCCAGGCCAATTAAATCAGATTTTTCCGGGGGTGGGGGTTGGGCTTTGGTATTTTTTGTAAAAGGTCCTCAGTTTTTTCTAATGGGCAGCCAGTGTTGTGAACCATTGGCCCAGAATGCTGATTTGATAGACCTGGTGAATATAGATCATTTATTTCGCCATATGCCTTCATCGAGTTTTATTTCACTCAATTTTTGATGATTTGGACATTTTAATATCAATAATGAGAAATGATTAGCCATTGTTACTCTTCCATTACTAATGTTATTATCTTTACCACAACAGATTAGTGCTTCTCTTATTTGGAGAAAACATATGATACTATATTACAAATCATTATCATTTAACCATAATAATGATGATTAATTGTTGTTATTTTAAAAATTATAAACTGATAATAATAATAATTTGAGAAGTTTAGATGTTGCTTTAAATGTTGATATCAATCTATATTATAATAATTACCATCATTAATTATCATTAGCTGTGTAATAAATCAATAGTAAACATTTATATAAACATAATTATTTGACTTGCTTAATCATAGTCTGCACTAGAGTTGGTAAGTGGCATAATTTCTGTTTTCCTGACGGGAAAAGTGTTACACACAAGAACCATACGTCTTATAATAGTTTATATGCTGAAATCATGGCATATCGGAGTGCAGAACTCCAAAATTTCAATTTTTTTCTCTCTGCCTGGCTCCTGTTTCTTTAGCTGTGTCCATTGCGAAGTCTCAATCCTTCGTCTATGGTATTACTTCAGGAACAAAACTTCAAGTTAATCCAGAGTTTACTGGTATCCAAAGAGAATTTGAAGGGAGGGGGAAGAAGGGTTCATGAAAAAGGTCAATATTATAGAAAGTAAGAATGAATTGTGCAAATACCACTTGGGTGGTCAGGGCTTCAGGAGGTTACTGGGGATTTCAACCTATGGAAAACTTGCTTTCTTCGGAAACATTCTCACTCTTCTTACCTTTAATATCATGGGTATTATGTGCAATCTTTGGATGCCAGCCCCTGGGTCCAGTCTGATGAAGTTCAGGTTATATCATTGATCCATGCCACTGGGTCTCCTAGACAGAGGCACAGCATGTTTCTATATCCTTTCCTTTGGTAGTCTTTGGATGACCTTCCCCAATCCTCCAGATGAAGATAGATTCTCTATTTTCTGTTATCTGCTTCTATAGCATCATTTTTTGTCTTCTTTATAGGCTGTAGCAGAAGTAATTAAGTTATAATTATTTATATAATGTCAGTCCTTCACCCAAAGCAGACGAGCAGGAAATGTAGTCTTTATCCTTATACCATAATTATCTTGGTATAATCCCTGGTGCATATTAGATACTCAATAAATATTGTTGACTGACTAATTCTTTTTCTTTGCTGTCCCTATTATTTAAAGCTACCTTGTTTCAGATTCTTAACAATAATTTTTAGTTAAATAAACTTTTTTATTATAGAAAATTTCAAATATACCCAACAGTACATATTTTATAAAGAACCCTCATGAATCTATCACCCAGCTTTAATAATTACCACATTTTACCAATCTTGTGTAAATTCTTTTCTAATTAAAAAATATAATTTGTGGTCTTCTAGTTTTAGCTCTGAAAACTCTTTAGATTGAAAGTCATCACTCTCATCCTTACAATGAGAAAAAACTGAAAATCAATGACTTTTCTCAGATCTGTCAGAGAAATAAAGTTTTAGGGAAAAATCACCACCCTGAAATCTGGAGAGAAAGGTGACTCCAAAGAGTCACGGCTGAGATCTGCTTACGTGGAGTGGAAGCCACTGGTAATTTCGGCAATCAAATGATAATTTTGACAAATTGCTAGAGGTAGAGAGTGGGCTTGCCCGAGATGGAGAAATTCCTGGGGCCGCAGTCTTAAGGGGACCCTCATACTTTTGTGGGTTTTACCTCTGAATCCCCCCAGGTTCTCGTGGTGAAGATCCAGGAAAGATCCTCTGTGGCCTTGGCAGGGGAAAGGAAGAGTGATCATTGTAACATATTCTAAGAGTGTTCTCCCTAACAAAGGCATATAGTCCAGGGAAAATACTTTACTAGAGTCTTATTTCACTGGAAAAGAGGTGTTCCTCCCCCTCCAGCCTCTTCTAGCCTTCCTTTCTCACCTGAGGGGAGATCTATACTACTGAAGAAGCACTTGTGAAGGTCACAGCCCAAAGACATAGGCCCACTAAAAGACTGAGATTTAATCATATTTAAATCCTCCTTCCTTCCATACCTTGCCACCACACTAATAGGACTCCAGTATAATAACAGTGGATGACAGCTGAAATAGCAGCAAGATCTATATACTCTCTGGGGAGCAATACTTAGGGAAGTTCCAAGTCTAGAGTGGAGACACAAGCAAGAACACTAGAGGAATTAGAAGCCTCTGGCTCCACAGCTATCGCACACATTAAACACAACCCAACTCTCAGCCGTATTAATGTAAATCCTCATACTAAAGACCCATTTATCTCAGTTCCTATTACCTAATACAACATGTTCAGCTTTAAACAAAAAATTACAAGGCTTGCCAAAGGCAAGTACAAAATAGTCTGAAGATGTACATACAACAAACATCGGGATCAGACTCAGGTATGACACAGATATTGGAATGATCAGATACGGAATTTAAAAGAAATATGATTTGTAATTAAGGGTGCAGTGGAAAAAGTGGACAGCATACAAGAATGTATGGGTAATGTAAGAAGAGAAATGGAAATTCTAAGAAAGAATCAAAGGAAATGCTAGAAACCATGTAGCAGACATGAAGAATGCCTTTGATAGGCTCATCAGTAGATAGGACATGACCAACGACAGAATCACTGAGCTTGAAGACAGGCCAGTAGAAACTTCCCAAACTGAAATGAACAAAACCCAGAATCGATCACCTAAGATCTGTAGGTAAAATCTCAAAAGGCATAACATTTGTGTAATTAGAACACCATGAGGAGAAGAAAGGGAGGACAGAGCACAAAGTGATAATGGCCAAGAACTTTCCAAAATTAATAACAGATACAAAAGAACAGATCCAGGAAACTCAGAAAACGCCGAGCAGGATAAATTCCTGCTTGGCATATCATATTTAAACTGCAGAACACAAAACACAAAGACAAAATCTTGAAAGAAGCCAGAGGAAAAAACTCCTTACCTCTGGAGGAACAAGGATGAGAATTACGGTGAACTTCTCATCAGAAACAATGTAAGCAAGAAGGGAGGGGAAGAAAAGATCTCCTAGTGTTGAAAGAAAAAACCCACAAACCCAGGATTGTATATACACTGAAATTATCCTTTAAAAATGAAGAAGAAATAAAGACACCATGCGATAAACAAAAACTGAGAGAATTATGACCACCAGAGCTTCTTTGCAAGAAATAGTAAAAGAAAGTTGAAGGTTCTGCAACTTCAGGCAGAAAGAAACTGATATGGGTCAGAAACTTAGATCTATATAAAGAAAGGCAGAGTGTCGGGAAAAAGTAAAAATAATATCTTTTATTTTTTTATTCTTGTTTGATCTAAAACATACCCACTTATTTACAGTAGTATCAATGTTTTGGGTGATTAGAGCATGAATAAGTGAAATGAATGACAGCAATGTCTTCAGGGATGGGGGGAGGAATTGGAAATGCTTTGTTATAAGGTACCTGCACTCCTATATACATAGGAACAATTTGGATTTAAAACTAAAAAAATACCACTAACAATAGCACAAAAATAAATACTTAGGCATAAATCTAGCAGAATATATATAGGAACTACATTCAGAAAACTACAAAACTCTGGTTAAAAAAATGAAGAAAAATCTAAATGAGAAATATCATGTTTATGGATTGGAAGCTTTCATATTGTTAAGACATCAGTTTTTCGCAACTTGATCTATAGGCTCAAAGTTGTCTAAATAAAGATCCCAGCAAGCTACTTTGTAGATATTGACAAACCGATTCTAAAGTTTATATGGAATAGTCAACATGATACTGAAGAATAGACACAGAGATCAATGGAACAGATTAGAGCCCAGAAATAAACCAACACAACTGTAGTCAATTAATCTTTGACAAAGGAGCAAAGGCAATTTAATGGAGAAAGGATAATCATTTTAACAATTAATGCTGGGACAACTGGATATCCATATGCAAAAACATGAACCTAGACACAGACTTCACTCCTTTCACAAAAATTAACTCAAAATGAATCATATGCTTAAGTTTAAAGGTCAAGACTATAAATCTTCTAGAAGAAAAATGGGAGAAAAATGGGAGAAAAATGGGAGATGACCTTGTGTTTGGCTGTGGATACAACATCAAAA
This sequence comes from Cynocephalus volans, assembly GCF_027409185.1. Lineage (NCBI taxonomy): Eukaryota > Metazoa > Chordata > Mammalia > Dermoptera > Cynocephalidae > Cynocephalus > Cynocephalus volans. The sequence goes on along the minus strand of NC_084461.1, from coordinate 58,892,786 downwards.
GCACAATTCAAGAAAGAAAAAATTGATAAATTGAACTTTTAAAAAATCAATAATTCTGCTCTGTGAAAGATACTATTAAGAGAATGAAAAGCCAAGCCACAGACAGAACACGTATCTGATAAAACGCATATCTTGCAAAACATACATCAGATAAAGGTCTTGTATTCTATAATATGTGTGTGTATGTGTATGTGTACACACATATATATGATAAAGCTCAACAATAAGAAAGCAAACAACCCAATTAAAAAATGGAAAGAAAGATTTGAACAGACACCTCACCAAAAAGATGTACAGATGGCAAATAAGCATGAGAGAAGATGTTAAACATCATTTGTCATTAGAGAAATTGCAAATTAAAACAACAATGAGATACTACTCCACACCTATAAGAATGGGCAAAATCCAAAACACTAACAATATCAAGTGCTGACAAGAATGCAGAGCAAAAAGAACTCTTATTCCACTTGATACAGCCACTTTGGAAAGGTAAATGATACAAAATGATAGAAACCATTTGGAAGATAAAGTAACAATTTCTTAAAAATCTAATCATAGTTTTGCCATACAACCCAATAAGCACAGTTCTAGGTATTTATACAACTGATTTGAAAACTTAGGGCCACACAAAAGCCTGTATGTGAATGTTCATAATGTCTTTATTCATAATCACCCAAAATTGGAAATAACCAAAATGTCCTTCAATAGGTGAATGGATAAACAGACTGTGGTATATCCCTACAACAAAATATTATTCAGTGATAAAAAGAAATGAGCTATCGAGTCACAAAAAGTCATGCATAAATCTTAAATATATATTACTAAATGCAAGAAGCCAGTCTGAAGAGGCTACATACCATCCGATCCCTATTGTATGACATTCTGGAAAAGGCAAAACTATAGAGTTGGCAAAAAGATTAGTGGTTACTAGTAGGAATTTGGGGATGGGAAGGGAAGGTTGAAAGGTGAAGCACAGAGGATTTTTTCCAAGTGATCAAACTGTTCTGTAGGATGCTATAATGGTGTAATGGTAAGTACATGACAGTATGCATTTGCCAAAACCCATAGAACTTTAGAGTTCAAGCAGTGAAGCTTAATGTATTAAAATTTAAAAAGTCATTTAGGAAGTCAGGGGATCCCAGACGGAATGCAGAATGTGACAAAACAGTGTAGCTACATTACAAATGTACAAAATGACCTCAATGAATGGGGTGGAGGAAAAAGGCACTGACCCAAGTAACTCTGGAAATGAGTGGAGTCTGTGGGACTAAAGGCAAGTGAAAGTGTACATAAGCATGGTACTCCAGTGAATAAAGTTGTTTCCCAGGGGAGCATGGGTTAACAAGTATGAAAGCACGTGCACACTACAATGGAATGATTAAGTAAATGGATGGTGAAGGGTAGGAGCCAGGTTTCTCACCATCGGAGTGGGAGTTCATAGGTAAGCAAGGGGAAGAGGCTAGAATGGTCTTTGTAGTAACATATTAGAGTTGGGGGTATCAGTTTAAACTCATGTTTAGCCTAATATAGATACAGATGAACACATCTGGAAATATTTATAGATATGTTTATATCCCCAAGTTTAACATACACACATATTTCCTTGCTCTGTTAATTGAGATGGCCTGAAAGCAACCATACTTCTATAGCAACAAGCACACCTAGAACCCAGATTTTGGTTTCTAACACCATTCTACAATAAAAGAAATGAAAAAATAGCTGATTCTAGGACTGGGGTAGAATATATCCAAGATGATCTTGAAGCATCTTGTAGTGCCAAAAGTAAGCAAGTGCTCAAATAAACAAATAAACGTCAAACAACATCAAAACCAAAACCAAAAGCAACCCACGATGATAGGAGTATGTCAAAGGGACACGGGAGTCGATACCCAATGGCTTCCAATGGCTAAATCTAGAACAATTTGAGACATAAAATAAATGAAGTAGTATTGGATTACAACCAAAATAGAAAATGAATATCCATGAATAAGAGTCATACTGATGTAAATAAATAAATGCATGGGGGAGAGTAGGGGAAAAAAGCACAATATGGAAAAGGGAATAAGTAGTAACTTTACAGTGGAGAAAACGAACAACACGACCTCAGCCGGGTGATCAAGATTCACATCAACAGTGATTAGTCATGCTGACAGTATGTACCCTTGAAAGGATGTGATAACAATGGCACTTTACTTCTGGGGTCCTCCTCCCAGGAACTTATAACTCCAGTCTAATCATCAGACAAATCCCAATTGAGAGATTTGGTACAATGTATCTGACTAGGACTCTGCAAAACTGTTAAGATCATCAAAAACAAGAAAAGTCTGGGAAACTGATAGCCAAGAGCAACCTATGGAGACATAACTATTAAATATAATGTGGTACCCTGGATGGGATCCTGGGATAGAAAAAATGACATTAGGTGAAACTAAGGAAATCTGAATAAATTATGGACTTCAGTTAATAATTATGTGTCAATGTTGGTTCATTAATTGTCAGACATGCACCATACTAACATGAGACATTAATAACACAGAAAACTGGATGTGGCATGTATGGGGACTCTTTGTACTACCTTTACAATTTTTTCTGTCGATCTAAAGCTCTTCTAAAATAAACAGTTCATTATTTTTTTTAAAAAGGTAATTTTTGGAAGTGCCTTCTGGGGTAGAGATATGGTAAAGCTAGGTCCACAGCTCGTGCATATCTCACTGTGGGGCCTGAAGGGATGCCGTTTACTTGTAGGGAAACAGTATGGGCCTTGGAGCCCATGGCATGTTATTAACCAGGTTCTTCATATTCAGGTTAGGAAGTAGTTAAAGAAGGAATCACACTCTCTAGGACTGGCTGGAGGTTAGAACTACCTCTTATAGGTGTGTTCTACAGAGATCTTTCTTCTCTGGGTATCTTTCACCAGCAGCTCCTTGACTCAGACAAAAGCATCTGCTGTAGGTGGTCTCTAACACATTCTGTAGCCCCTAGCTACATGGCAATGGCATTGGCCATCAGCACTTGGTGGTCCTGGATTGGGGTGAAACTGCCAGGTAGGGGGTGTTTTGATTTTGTCACAATAACTGGGAGATGCACACCTGGCATTTAGTGGGCAAGCTTTAGTAGATGCTAATGTCCTGCAGTGTGGAGAACAGCCTTATATTGTGAAGAATTGTCCTGTATCCTGCAGGACTTTCTAAAGAGTTTCTGTACTTCTGTTAGGTGGAAAACCATTTAAAATAATCTAAGTCCGGACTTGATCTCCTTTTCATGTATAAACACTAAGTATTTTTTGCATGTTTTTAATACACACTGAATTTTCCAGGGATATCACTATCGTGTAAATCCAAGGGAAGACTGTAGTTTGTTTTGTTCAGAACAGTTGTTTACCTGTTTGGAAAAATTACATCACTGAAGAGGATGTGGATTTTGGTATTTGAGTCACCAATACAGCATGCTTGCAAAAAGCTTTTGCATTTATGATTTTTTTACTTATAGGTAGAGAAACAATAAAATTTATTATTCATACCAGACAACTTTGAAGGTAAAGGGGAGTGCTGTTAATAATTATGCCAGGGCAATGGCCATAGACCAGGACTGTCCCAGGAAAGCTTGGTTGTAGAAAGGAGCCTGGGAAATATAGTTTTTAGCTTTCTAGCCCCACAATACAGGAAGACATAACAGAGAGAGGTTAGAATAGGTATTGATTGAGAAAATCCATATATCGTTAGTGGATTTTTTAATCTATTTGATGTGTTAAAATTACCTCTAAGATGGTGAATCTGTCAATTTCTTCTTGTACTTCTTTCAAATTTTGCCTTATATTTTTGAAGCTCTACTTTTTAGAGACATGCAGGTTCATAACTGTTATAGCTTTCTGGTGACTAGAACCTGGTATCAATATGCAATGATTCTTCTAGTTTCTAATTAACACTTTTTTGCCTTAAAATGTATTTTGTCTGGTATGAATATGGCAATCTCAGCTTTCTTTTAATTAGTATTTGCTAGGCATATTTCATCTTTTTACTTTCAGTGTTTCTGCATCCTTATGTTTTTCTGTTTCTTATAAGTGAGCATGTAGCTGGATTTTAAAAAGTGGCACTTTTGCTTTTAAGTGGTGAGTGTAATCTGTTACACCAAATCATGATCACTGCTTGATTTGAATTCATTTTTATCTTATTTCATGCTCATCCCTCACTTTTAAAATGCTATTTCTTCTTTATTGGCTTTTGTTTTATATTAATACTCATTGCCAAATATTTCTACAGTAGTTTGAAAATTATATACTCTATTTCAATTGTTTTAATGCTTACCCTAAAAATTTTAATAGATTCATTGAATTAACAATGTCCAAAGGTAATCAATATCTTGATTCTCCTTCTGTACAATACATGACATCAAATGCCTTAACTTCAGTCTTCTTCCCTCCAATTAATTATAAATTATTTTTGCCATGATTTTAGTTTTACATTGATCTTTTAGCCCCTCAAATTATCATACTTATTATTTATTTAGTCAACATCTGTTTAGGTTTATACCCATGTTTACCATTTTCTTCGTTCTCCATTCCTTCTGGCATCTAAGACCTGCTTTCTAGGATCAGTTTTTTTCTTATCTCCTTTAGAAGATTCTTTAGTGAGTTTCTGCTTATAGCATACTCTACCAGTTTTGATTTATTTGAAAATATCTTTATTTGACTCTCATTCTTTAAAGTGAATTTCATTTGGTAAAGAATATTTGGTTGACATTTATATTCTTTCAGCACTTTAAGCTTATAATCTTGCTGGTTTGGGGCTTACATCATTATTGAGAAATCAGTTGTTGGTTAAATACAAATTATTTTTAGGTAATCTGTTATTTTCTTTCTTGATGTTTTAAAGATCTCTTTGCTTTTGTTCTTCTGCAGTTTCGTTATAATGGGTTGAGATTGTTTTTTTCCCCTTTCTTTCTTATCTTCTTTAGTGTTTATTGGGTTGCCTGAATCTGTGGATTTCTCCCTGGAAAAATTCTTAGTCACATTGATTTTTCCTTATTAATTCTTTTATCTCTTTGTGGATCTCAGGTTGGACATATATTAGACCTCCTCATTCTATCCATATCTTTTAATATCTTTTGCAATTATTTCATCTCTGTATTTCTGAGCTGCATTTTGTGTACTTTTTAAAACCTATTGTCCAATTTACTCATTCTCTTTCCAGTTTTATAGTCTAACTCACCAAGTTTATAATTTCAATTCTTATATTTTTTTTATTTCAAAAAATTCTATTTTACTACTTTTCCAATCTGAATTGTGATAAGCTTTTCTGTTTTCCTTTTCCACACTCTCAAAATTCTTAAAAACTTTGTTTAAACACATTAAACACACTTTTTAAATATTCTGTATCTGACAATTATAATATCTGAAATCTGTCAGGTTCTGATTCTATTTTTTTCTTTCTTCTGACTCTTGATCATGGTAGCTTGTTTCCATGTATGTCTGGTGATTTTTTACTTTGAGTTTATGTTACTTGAAACTTTATCTTTGGTAATACTTGGAGTCTTAAATTTAGAGTGTGTTCCTCCAGAGTGGATTTTCTTTGGCTAACTCGGGACTATTTTATTTTTAATTAGTTATGAATATTTATGAGACACAAAGTGGATTGTCACCCCTCGTGCCCATGATGTGATGGCCAGATTCATACTGGCAGCATACCCATTACCATAAACTTCAATCGTACCCTATGTCCCCCACCCAGTTATCGCCAACCTCCCTCTCCCACCCCCTTTCCCCCCAACTCCACTTTGTAGCCCAAGGAATGTTCTCTCCCTCTGCAAGTCCAATGTACTACTGTGGTCTTTCTTTCCTTCCTTCTTTCTCTCTTAGCTCCCACATATGAGTGAGTACATGCAATATTTATCCCTCTGTGCTTTGCTTATTTCATTCAATGTAAGTTTCTACAGGCTCATCCATGTTGTTGCAAATGGATTATTTCATTCTTTTTTATGGCAGAGTTAGTGTTCCATGGTGTATATATACCATAGTTTCCTTATCCAGTCATCCATTGATGGATATTTAGGTTGGTTCCATGTCTTGGCTATTGCAAATAGAGCTGTGATGAACATGGGAATGTAGGTATCCTTTTGCCATGATCATTTCCATTCCTCTGGGTATATACCCAGAAGTGAGATTGCTGGATTGTATGGAAGATCTATCTGTAGTTGTCTGAGAAACCTCTATACTCTTTTCCATAGTGGGTTGTACTAATTTACAGTCCCACCAACAGTGTAGAAATGTTCCCTTCTCTCCACACCCTCACCAGCATTTGTTATTTACTGTATTTTTGATTATAGCCAGTCTAACTGGGGTGAGGTGGTATCTCAATGTAGTTTTAATTTGCATTTCCCTGATGACTAGTGATGTTGAGCATTTTTTCATGTACCTGTTGGCTATTTGTATGTCTTCCTTTGAAAAAAATGTCTATTCAGCTCCTTTGCCCATTTTTTAATTGGGTTATTTGTTTTTTTACTGTATAATTGCTTGAGTTCCTTGTATATTCTGGATATTAATCCCTTGTCAGATGCATAATTAGCAAAAATTTTCTCCCACTCTGTAGGTTGTCGTTTCACTCTATTGATTGTTTCCTTTGCTGTGCAAAAGCTTTTTAGTTTGATAAGTCCCATTTGTTTATTTTTTCTTTTGCTGCTTGTGCTTTCAGGCTCATGTTCATAAAGCCTGTGTCCAGATCTAGTCGCTGAAGTGTTTTGCCTATATTTTCCCTCAGTAATGTTACAGTTTCAGGTCTTATACTTAAGTCTTTAATGCATTTTGAGTTGATTTTAGTGTATGGTGAGAGATGCATATCTAATTTCATTCTTCTGCATAAGGATATCCAGTTTTCCCAGCACCACTTATTGAAGGGGCAGTCTTTTTCTCAATGTAGATTTTTGTTGCCTTTGTCCAATATCAGATGGCTGTAAGCCTGAGGGTTGATTTCTGAGTTCTCAATTCTACTCCACTGGTCTGAATGTCTATTTTTATACCAGTACCCTGCTGTTTTGGTTACAATAGCTTTGTAGTATAATTTGAAGTCAGGTAGTGTTATGCTTCCAGCTTTATTTTTTTTGCTCAGGATTGCTTTGGCTATTTGGGGTCTTTTGTTGTTCCAGATGAAAGGTAAGATTGTTTTTTCCATTTCTGTGAAGAATGTCATTGGTATTTTGATGATGGGGATTGCATTGAATCTGTAGATTGCTTTGGGTAGTATAGACATTTTCACGATGTTAATTCTTCCAATCCAAGAGCAAGGAATATCTTTCCATCTTTTTGTGTCTTCTTTCATTTCTTTCAGAAGTGGTTTGTAGAGCTCATTGTAGAGGTCTTTCACCTCCTTGGTTAAGTTGATCCTAGGTATTTTATTTTTTTCATGACAATTGTAAATGGGCTTACTTTCTTTATTTCTCTCTCTGTTAGTTCATTATTTGAGTATATAAATGCAACTGATTTTGGGCATTTATTTTGTATCCTGCAGTGTTACTGAAGTTATTAACTAGCTCTAGGAGTTTTTTGATAGGGTCTTTAGGTTTTTCTATATATGGTATCATGTCATCTGCAAATAGAGAAAGTTTGACTTCATCTTTTCCAATACAGATTCACTTTCTTTCTTTTGCCTGATTGCTCTGCCTAGGACCTCCAGTACTATGTTAAATTGAAGTGGTGAGAATGGGCATCCTTGTCTTGTTCCTGTTCTTAAGGGAAAGGCCTTCAGTTTTTCCCCATTCAGAATAATATTGGCAGTGGGCTTGTCATAAATGGCTTTTATTATGTTGAGATATTTTCCTTCTATACCTAATTTGTTGAGAATCTTTATCATGAAGGGATGTTGAATTTTGTCAAATGCTTTTTCAGCATCTATTGAGATAATCAGATGGTCTTTGTCTTTGAGTTTGTTGATGTGATGTATCACATTTATTGACTTTCATATGTTGAACCATCCTTGCATCCCTGGGATGAATCCCACTTGATCATAGTGTATAATTTTTTAAATATGTTGCTGTATTCTGATTGCTAATATTTTGTTGAAGATTTTAGTATCTAGGTTCATCAAGGTTATTGGACTTTAATTTTCCTTTTTTGTTGTGTCTTTTTGTCGTTTTGGTATAACAGTTATGTTGGTCTCATAGAATGATTTTGGGAGAGTAGCTTCTGTTTCAGTTTCTAATAGCTTGAGGAGAATTGGTATTAACACCTCTTTAAAAGTTTGATAGAATTAAGCTGTAAAGCCATCCAGACCCAGACTTTTTTTTTTTGTTGGAAGATTGCTAATTACTGCTTCAATCTTCTTGCTTGCTATTGGTCTGTTTAGGTTTTCTGTGTCTTCTTGGTTCAGTCTTGGTAGTTTGTCTAGAAACTTATCCATATCTTCCAGATTTTCATATTTGTTTTCAGACAGTTGTTTATAATAGTCTCTAATGATTCTTTGTATTTCTGTGGTATCAGTTGTAATGTCTCCCCTTTCATTTCTGACTTTTGTTATTTCGGTCTTCTCTCTTCTTTTTTTGTTGACCTAGCTAATGATTTGTCTGTTTTATTTATCTTCTCAAAGAACCAAAACCAACTTTTTGTTTCGTTCATCTTTTCTATTGTTTTTTGGGTCTCTATTTCATTTAGTTTTGCTCTGATCTTAATTATTTCTTTCCATCTACTACCTTTAGGTTTGGATTCTTTTTGTTTTTCAGGTTCTTTGAGGCATAATGTTAGGTCATTTATTTGAAGTCTTTCCATTCTTTTGATGTAAGCATTTGTTGGAATAAATTTGCCTCTTAGTACTGCTTCTGCAGTATCCCACAGTTTTGGTATGATGTATCTTTATTTTCGTTAGTTTCTAGAAATTTTTTGTTTCCTATTTAATTTCTTCTTGGACCCATAGGTCATTCAGGAGACTATTATTTAATTTCCATGTATTTGTATAGTTTCCAGAGTTTTGCTTATTATTAATGTCCCATTTTAGTCCATTGCAGTCTGAAAAGATACTTGGAATGATTTAAATTTTTAAAAATTTGCTTAGACTAGATTTGTGACCTAATATGTGGTCTACTCTGGAGAATGTTCCATGAGCTGATGAGAAGGAAGTATATTCTTTAGTTGTTGGTGAAATGTTCTGTATATATCTGCCAGATCCAGTTGGTCTAAGGTGTAGATCAAATCCTGTGTCTCTTTGTTGACTTGTTTCCTGGAAGATATGTCCCATACTGAGAGAGGGGTGTTCAGAACACCCATTATTAATGTAATAAGTTCTATTTCTTTCTTTAGGTCTAAGAGTGTTTGCTTTATATATCTGGGTGCTCCAGTATTGGATGCGTACATATTTATGATTGTTGTGTCTTCTCACTGGATTGATCCCTTTATCATTATATAGTGACCTTCTTTGTCTCTTTTTATGTTTTTTGGTTTAAAGTTTATTTTTTCTGATATAAGAATAGTTACTCCTCTCATTTTTGTTTTCCATTTGGCTGGTATATCTTTTTCCATCCCTTCACTTTTAGTCTATTTGTATCTCTACAGATGATGTGGGTTTCTTGAAGACAGCATGTACTTGGGTCTAGCTTTTTAATCCAATCAGTCAGTCTTTATCTTTTGAATGTCCATTCACATTTAGGGTAGTTCTTGACAAGTGTTGCTTAATTCCTGTCATTTAATTGCTTTTTGTAGATGGCTTAGATATCTTTTGATTATTATTTCCCCTTTTATTTCTCTTCTTCAATGTTAGTTGGAAATTTAAAGTGGGATGATTTAGCTTCTTTCTCTTTCTTATTGGCATTTTTGTTTAAATGGTGGATTCTGCTCTTTCTTGTGTATTTCTGATAGTGGTCACCATTATTCAGATTCCAGATGAAGCACTCGCTTGAGAATTTCTTGCAGAGCTGGTCGCATGGTGGTGAACTCCCACAACTTTTGTTTGTCTGGGAAATACAATATTTCTCCTTTATTTCTGAAGGCCTTGCTGCGTAGTGAATTCTTGTTGGCAATTTTTTTTTGTTAGTATTTTGAATATATCATTCCACTTTCTTCTGGCCTATAGGGTTTCAGTTGAGAAGTCTGCTGTTAGTTTGATGGGGGTTCCCCTATATGTGACCTGACACTTTTCTCTTGCTGTTTGTAGAATTCTCTCTTTGTCTTTGAACTTTGCAAATTTAACTATAATGTGTCTTGGGGAGGAACTTTTTGATTGAATCTTTTTGGGGACCTTTGAGTTTCCTGGATCTGAAGGTTTGTATCTTGCCCTACACCTGGGAAGTTTTCTGTTACTATTTCCTTGAATAGGTTTTCAATACCTTTTCCCTTCTCCTCCCCTTCTGGAATACCCACAATTCAGATGTTAGAGCACTTGAGGTTGTCTGTTATCTCTCATAGATTTTCCTCATTATTTTAAATTCTTTTTTCTTTTTTTTGTCTGCCTGAGTTATTTCAAAAAACCATCTTCAAGTCCTGAAATTCTTCTGCTTGCTCTACCTTGCTGTTCAAGCTCTCAACTGTGTTTTTTATTTAATTGAGTGAATCTTTCATTTCTAGGAGCTCTGCTGCAGTCTTTTTAAAGGTATTAATCTCTTTGTAGATTTCCTCCTTCATATTCTCGATATTTTTTCTTGTTTCATTGTGTTCTCTAGTTGAGTCTTCCTTTATTTCTTCAAGTTTTCTTAATCATTGCTTGGAATTCTTTTTCAGACATTTCAAGGATTCCCTTTTCTGTGGAGTCTGACTTTGGAGCATTACTGTATTCTTTCAGTGGTGTCATTTCTTCTTGTTTATTTGTAGTTCTAGTACTTTTTTTACTGACATTTGGTCATTTAGTGGAGGGTTTGCTTCTTCTGTTACACTGAGGTTGGCTGTGGAGTGGCCCTGGTTGCTACTGTAGTGTTGAATTGTCTTTGCTTGACAGTAGGTGTGGTGGTGGTTATGTTAAACCACCTTGGGTCCTGTTCCAGAATCTGTGGTTGTAGAATGAGCCCCCAGTGCCATGCAGTTCTGCTGGGCTCACCTTTGCAGGTCAGGGGGTGGGGGGGGCAGGCTGGCACTCCCCTCTGGGTCCATGGGGGATGAGGGGTTGCCCCTGCTGGGTGGTTCTGCTGGACTCACCTTGGCAGGTCAGGGTGCATGGGCTGGCGCTCCCCTCCAGGTCCAAGGAGGGGTGTAGGGTCACCTCTGCTGCCCGGTTCTGCTGAGCTTTGCAAATTTAACTATAATGTATCTTGGAGAGGATCTTTTTGGATTGAATCTGTTTGGGGGCCTTTGAGCTTCCTGAAACTGAAGATCTGCATCTCTCCCTACTACTGGGAAGTTTTCTGTTGTTATTTCCTTTAACAGGTTTTCAATATCTTTTCCTTTCTCCTCTGCTTCTGGAATACCCACAATTCAGATGTTAGAGCACTTGAGGTTGTCTATCTCTCTTAGATTTTCTTCATTATTTTAAATTCTTTTTTCCCTTTTTTTCTCTGCCTAGGTTATTTCAAAAAGACCATCTCCAAGATCTGAAATTCTTTCTTCTGCTTGCTCTAGCCTGCTGCTTAAGCTCTCCATTGTGTTTTTTATTTCAGTAAATGAATCTTCCATTTCTGGGAGTTCTGCTACATTCTTTTTTAAGGTATTAATCTCTTTGTAAATGTCCTCTTTCATATTCTGGATATTTTTTCTGTTTGCCTTGTGTTCTCTAATTGAGTCTTCTTTTATTTTTTCAAGCTTTCTTAAGATCATTGCTCAGAATTCTTTTTCAGATATTTCAAGGATTTCCTGTTCTATGGGGTCTGAAATTTGAGCATTAATGTATTCCTTTGGTGGTGTCATATCTTCTTGTTTGTTTGTAGTTCTAGTTATTTTTTCATTGATGTTTGGTCATCTGGTAGAGGACTTGCTTCTTCTTTTACTCTGGGGTTGGCTATGAGGATAAAGACTTCCTCCTCTATTTGCATGCTCTACTGGTGACTCTTCTTATATCAATGTAGTCAAGTGAGTGGCAGGTTGCCTGTAGAGTGGCCCCGGCTGCTACTGTGGTGGTTAACTGTCCTTGTGGTGACAGAAGGTGTGGCAGTATCTATATTATACCACCTTGGTTCCTGTTCTAGCTTTCCGTGGCTGTAGACTGAGCCCCTGTGCCATGTGGGTCTTGGCTCACCTCCATGGCTGCTGGGCTGTGTGCACTTCCCTCTGGGCCTTAGACTGGGCCCCAGTGCAGCAAGGGTCTGGTCTTGGTTTACCAGGACTATTTTAAAAGAAGATTCCAACTTGAATTTTTTGGGCTACGTATGTAGTATGACTATTTGCTTCAGAGAATGTGAAATTGTGTTGAGGAAGTTCTTGGGGAAATATTTTTTTCCTCTGTTCCATCCAGAATCTAGGTTGAATCAGACAATATCTCTACTGACTTTTGGTATGGAACTGTTTTTTCTTTTCTTGAGGACTGCACTTTTGGAATTCTGGCTTTATGCAGTGGTCTCAGATCTGACCTCCAACCCTGCTCAAGCCCAGGCTCAGTCTCTTGTTCCCAGGGCTTGTTGAAACCTGTGTTCTATGCTTCCAGTAATTGACAGATTCCCGCAGGGCTCCAGTGCTCACTTCTCCCTATGGATCTGAACTGTTTTATGTGTCTAGCACAGAAATGTATGTTGGATTGAACTGTATGAGAGAAATATGTGATTCATTCTATATAACTTGCTAAAGTGTAACAAGGATAGCCAAGACCGTGGGAAGAGATTCAGCTCTGTGAGCTGTTTTATGAGGTGGTGAGCTTTCTGGTCACCAGAAGGATTCAAGGACAGGTTAGACAATCACCTCCCTGGGAAGTGGTAAAGGGACTTACACATGGAGAGTTGAGTTGGACTAGAACACTGTTGCCCTCCTTTTCTGCTTGACGCTGATTTGCATGGTAGAACCAAAGTCATAATATACTCAGGAAGAAGTCTTCTTTCTCTGGCCATGCTGAAAGTTTAAAATATTGCCCTGCTACATCTGTTCTGCCCCCAAATAACTCCTTGACACCTGGTAGCAGAGCAATCCTGGCCCAACAGTCTGTGCCAGAGCATGCGATGCCTTGGCTGCCTGGATCTGCTGTTTACGCGGTCATGTCTCCGGCCCTGTCAAGTGGCCATGGTTTGTCTTGGCTGCTTTGCTTGAGGGGGTTGGGGGTGGGCAGAATGAGTGAGCAACAGGTGTTACCAGGAGTCTAGACAGAAAAGGATCCTTATACCCACAAGAGTATTCATTTAAAATAGCTCTTTCCCCAGATATCCTTCTGGTGGCGCTGGGCCGTCTGGGCTGTGGTTTAAGATCATTTGGCAACTCTCATTCTCGCAATCAGAGAACAGCTTCTGGGGCTATAAAATCATCAGCGAGCTAAGCCAATTAGCTCAGCCAGGAGAGGATTATGCACACCAGCTTTGGTACCAGGGCAATTTATGCAAGCTGATTTTCCAAAATCTCAGTGCTTTTGCTTGCCCTGTTTTCCTCCAGGGTAGTCACAGTTTAACTGGGGCTAGGCCCTGGCAAGTGACATCTTTGGGTACTTTTTAAATTGCCCATGGAGAAACTGGGTGAAAAGTGTTCACACTCTCATGCTTGGTGTAATAAGGAGAGGAGTCCAACTGCAAACATGGGCAATCTGTTTATATGAAGGGAATATAAATGTCCCTTTCCTGTCTGGGAGGAATTGGCTGCTTTTGCAGAGCTCAGTAATAAGGGGCTGGGATGGGGCTCTGTCAAGAGGGATGGGGCTCCTGAGAGTAGTGGAGGGAACCCAGACTAATATTGAGGTTAAAGCCAAGGGGTCAATCCAGATGTAGCTAGAGGGCTCTGTACCATGTTAGTGCAAATTAGTGCTTTGCAGTACACATGGTATTATGAATAGATAATGCAATGCTATTGTGGCACACGAAATACAGAGAGTTCATAGGTGACCTTAGGAAGCAAGCACAGAGTGTGTAATGGGATGTCCCCTCGTTTCCATCCCCCCCCCAAAACCCCAAAACAGTTTATTTTGTGTTTTGGCTCTTGTTACAATAGCACCTTGTGCTGCTCATAGAGGGTGGGTGGGGAAGACACAAAACAAAGAAGAGTTTAAAATAGCCCACCCACACAGAGAAAATTACTGGTAACATTTTGCTGTATATCCTTCAAGATCCTTTTGTGTTTTTTTTTTTCACAGAAATGGAAGCATACTTTTTTGTCATCTGTTTTTCCACTTCTTATATTAATTCAATCAACAGATATTTAATACATGCCTTTTATGAGTCTGGCCCTGTCCTGAGCACTGAGGTACATTGATGAACAAAAACAAAGCCCTTGCCCCTGTGGAGCTCATGCTCCAGTAAGCATTCTGTAGTGAGTGTCTCATCGTATCAATAGGTCCATTTATGGAACAGCAATTTTAGGAGTCACATATTATTCCATGACATAGACAGATTTTAATTTAATTGTATCTTATTTTTGGAAATTCAGATGAGTGACAACTTTTTGCTATTACAAACAATGATTTGGTGGACACTTTTGTAGCTAATATTTATGTATATCTTTATTAGAGATAAAAGGCTGTAATGGAAAATTCATAAAACTAAAATGTTCCCTTAGGTAGGGAGATTCAATGTGCTGTCTCTGGTTGTGACCAACAGGCAATTAATCCCAAAGACACTTGAGCCTGGAGGGTATTGCTGACTGACTTGGCTAACTGCATGGTGTGGGTTGGGGCAGGCAAGCCACATGTGGATATTTCACCAGACCCACGTGGACTGCCTGGCAGCACTTGACCTATGGATTAATTAAGGACATCTTTTTTCAGGAGTCTTTATAGACCTAGTTGCTCTCATTGTGGTTTTTAAAAATAAAGGTGTGCTGTTCCATGATGACAAGCTACTTGGAATTATATTTTAGCAACTCAAAGAAAAGAGTTCTACACAAGCACGTGCATGAATTGGGCCTAGCCTGCATTAGTGCATTGAAAACTGGCATGGACAGCAGGGTGTGCAGAAGGACTAGCTTTCAAGAAGGCCTCTCTATGCACCAAGCCCTGTGAGCAGGACGGGAGACAAAGCAATGAGAGGGAGCCGACCGTGGGAATTAGGGAACTGCCTTCCCGTGGCTCCCTAGCCTTTTAAATACTTTCTCCTTTTGCACCCCCTCTTTACCAAATTCTGTCCAATGTCCCTGACGAAGTCTCTTGAATATGTTGTTCAAGCCCCATTCTCTCTCACTTGAATATCTGCATGAGCTTTGGTGGGTTTCCTTGTTCTTACTTCTTTCCAGTCCACTTTCCATGTAGCAGTGACCTAAGTTGTCTTGTGACATGAACTTGGCAACCTATCACCCCTAGGTTAAAAACCTTCAACGGCTTCCTGTTGCCTCCAGGGTGAAATGCAAACTCTTTAGCAACTGACAAGACCCTCTGGGCTGCCCTGGCTTAAGGACCAATCTGGTCTTCTGTCACAGCCCTCACCTGTTTTCCATCTGTGAACCTATTCAGGCCTCTGTATACTTGAACAAGCTCCCGCACCTGCTTGGAACTTTTTCCCCCTCTTTGTCTTTTGGTGTGTTATTACTCACAGCAAGCTGATGACCCCTTCCTTGTGGTCCTGTTGCATTGTGCTCATCTCTGTATTATAACTTATCCTGCTACTCATTTACTTGACTACTTATCTATATCCTTTACAGGGCTGTGAATTATTTGAAGACGAGGGCTGAATCTTATTAATTTTTGTTATCTCCTACACCATTGCAGTGCTCTATTTGTTGTTGAATGAATGTTTACCAAATTGTAAATATTGGAGGGATATACAATCTGAATTGCAAAAATATTTTCTTTGATGCAGACCTAACCAGATAGAATAGGTTTATAGTGCTTAGTTCTGATTTATATTTTGAGATATCTTTTTAAAGATTTTTATTCAAAGATGATTAATTTTGTTAAATAGGGATGTTTGTTAGATAGGGTTGATTCTCACACATGCATGCCTTCTTAGACACATGATTTGATGTTGCAAACACACACACACACACACACACACATGCACGCACACACACACACTCATGTTATTCAACTAATAAGTGGTGAATTCAAACATGGGGCTCCCTGACTCCTAACTGTGCCTTTGACTCCTATCCTTTCCTGCCTGGAGGTGCTGGTATTTTGTGTCCAGGAGAGGACTTATAAATTGAGTGAAAGAGAAATCGAAAGCTTTCTACCTCAAGCCCTGGATGTCTCCGTGCTCTGGAGTGTGCCTGACTTATGCTCAGGGTAGGCCAGAAGTGCCTGGGAGTTAATAGTCCCAGGAGCAACCTTCAACCAGTGAAGAATGAAAGTTGGGGACAACTACCCTTCCTAGCTCCTAGCCCTTTGGTGAAGAATCCTGCTAGGACTGCGCCATGGCTGCTTGCAACAGTAATGCACCTGTAAGGGTTTTCAAGATGGCGGCGGCTGCGGCGGCTGGCGCGGAGTAGCTGAGGTGGAAAAGGTGGCCACTGGGCCTCAGGCAGCCGGGAAACTTGTGGACCCTCCTCTGGCCATCTCTTAAGGGAGGACTGCTGCTGCTGGCCGGTCGTGGGGGCTCAACGCCACTTTGCCCCCGGCAGGAGAGGCTGCCTCATTTACAGGCAACAGCTTTGAAGTGTGGAGCAGGAAAAGAACTGATTCTTAGCTGCAAAAGCGAGTCTTAAAACAGGGAACACGGCGCCAGGGCTGCTGTGGATGCAGCCAGGATCCCGGAGGCTGGGGCCGCACTGAAGGTGGCCAGTTGCCCTATTCAGGATCCGAGGTTTCAGGCCGGCATTAAAGAAGATTCCTGGGAGCGCCCGAGCGGCGCCGCGACTGAACAGCCCGAGGCGGCAGCGCCGAGAACACGGAAGGCAACAAACCAGAGACAGAGCGAGCGCCCGACCTGGCACAGCACTGTGAGTGATCCCTGGCCCACGCGGCTCCCGCCTGCACCACCAGGCCACTCACTGCCCCGGTGCTGCCTCCATTTTCCCAGGTGCGGGCAGCTCCGCCCTGCTCGGCCATCACTGAGCCCATTTGCTTGGCCTGGCGCGGGGCTTTCCGGACCCTGCAGCCGGCCTCCTCTCCCACTCCCTCCGCGGTTCTCTGGCGGGGCTGGGGGTGTGGGGCGTCCCGACCAGTGTTGGGAGGGCTAGAAAGTACGGGCGGGCCGACTGTCACTCCACCACACCCTGGACTCCGGCCCGGTAAACTTCCTGTTACTGGGAGGCAGATAACATCTCTGCGACCACCAGTTTGGAAAAAAGCCTAACGAATTTCTGGTTGGGAATAGTGTGGTAGGAGAGTTCCCAGGTCCGCTAGAACCTGCCGGAGACCAGGCTGCAGGCGGGCACTAGACTCGGTTTATACCGGGGGGATACAAAGGTGAACAAGACCCGAGAAAGATCTACACAGTGCTACAAAGGCACCCAGAGAGACCGGTTGTCTGTGCCTAGCAGAAACCTGATAGACTTCCTGGGCGAGGCGGTGCTGAGCAGGGTCTTGAAGGCCCAGCTGATAGACGAGGGGTGCAGAAGACACGCCCCAGCCCAGCACAGTGTGCACAGAGGGGGGAGACGTGCGGCCAGGGAGGCGGAGACTCGACAGAAACCACACACCCGGTGGGGTCGCCACTGCACAATCTAACAGCCTGGGCCAGAGCACACGGAACAGGGAGAAGTCCTGTACAGAAAGTGAAAGCTCAACAGAGATCACACACCCTGTGGTACGTGATCCACCAGCCCAGCAGAGTACAAGCTGACCAGAAAGGTGGATCCCCGGAGAAGCCCAAGACCCGAGGCAACCACACACACAAGACACTAGAGGCCAACTGAGCAGTCACGGCGGGAGCCATACCAAATTGGCAACCACAGCAACATCCTAGTTAGTCATTAGTCTCAAACCGGTGGACTGTGAAACCCCCTGCCACAATGAATAAACACCAAAAAAAAGACACCAGAAATACAAAAAATCAAGAAAGTACACCACCAAAAGTTAATAAATCTCATACTCTAGATCCTATAGAACAAGAAGCCCTTGAAATAACTGACAAGGAATTTCGAGTGATAATTCTAAGGAAACTGAATGAGATACAAGAAAACTCAGCTAGACATCATGATGAAATGAGGAAAAGTATACAGGATCTGAAAGAGGAAATATACAAGGAAATCAATGTCCTGAAAAAAAATGTAGCAGAACTTGCTGAACTGAAGAAATTATTCAGCGAAATAAAAAACACAACGGAGAGTTTAACCAGCAGGCTTGTCGAAGTTGAAGAGAGAACCTCTGAACTTGAAGATGGGCTGTTTGAAATAACACAAGCAGACAAAAAGAAAGAAAAAAGAATCAAGGACATGGAAGAAAATCTGAGAGAGATATCAGACAACCTCAAGCGCTCAAATATCCGAGTCATGGGTATTCCAGAAGGGGAGGAAAATGGAGATTCCATTGAAAACATATTCAACAAAATAGTGGCAGAAAACTTCCCAGGTATAGGAAAAATCACAAATCTTCAGATCCAGGAAGCTCAACGATCTCCAAACGTATTCAACCCAAAAAGGCCTTCTCCAAGACATGTCATAGTCAAATTGGCAAAACTCAGAGACAAAGAGAGAATCTTAAAAGCTGCAAGAGAGAAGCGTCAAATCACCTATAAGGGAGCCCCAATCAGGTTAACATCAGACTTCTCATCACAAACCCTAAAAGCTAGAAAGGAATGGGATGATATTTTCAAAATACTAAAAGACAAAGATTGCCAGCCAAGAATACTCTACCCTGCAAGGCTATCCTTCCGAAATGAGGGGCAAATAGTATATTTCTCAGACAAACAAAAACTGCGGGAGTTCACTACCACAAGACCACCCTTACAAGAAATCCTCAAGGGAGTACTGGGTTTGGTTCCCGAAAAATAACTACCACTGTCATAAAAACCTAAGAAAAATCTAAACCCGCTAGTACAATAAAAATGGCATTCATGAAGAGAAAACAAGCTAACAAAAACACTATCTACAACCTAAGGAACCAACAAACAAAGAAACCAAACAGTAAATCAGAAAGCAAGGAACAAAAGACACCTAAGACAACCAAACAACCAATAAAATGCTAGGAATAAATCAACACCTTTCAATAACAACTCTTAATGTTAAAGGCTTAAATTCCCCAATTAAAAGACACAGACTGGCTGACTGGATCAAAAAGCAGGACCCAACTATATGCTGCCTACAAGAGACCCACCTCACCCATAAAGATTCACACAGACTAAGAGTGAAAGGATGGAAAAAGATTTACCATGCAAACAGAAAAGAAAAACGAGCAGGAGTGGCTATTCTTATATCTGACAAAATAGACTTTAAACTAAAAACCATAAAAAGAGACAATGAGGGACACTACTTAATGATAAAAGGACTGATCCATCAAGAAGACATAACAATCATAAATATGTACGTACCCAATGTTGGAGCAGCCAGATTTATAAAACAAACTCTATTAGACCTAAAGAAGGAAATAGACACTAATACTATAATAGCAGGGGACCTGAACACTCCACTGTCAATATTAGACAGATCATCTAGGCAAAGAATCAGTAGAGAAACACAAGATCTAAACAAGACTCTAGACCAATTGGAATTGGCAGATATCTACAGAACATTCCACCCAACAACCTCAGAATATTCATTCTTCTCATCAGCACATGGATCATTCTCCAGGATAGATCACATATTAGGTCACAAATCAAGTCTCAATAAATTCAAAAAAATTGGAATTATCCCATGTATCTTCTCAGACCACAATGGATTAAAACTAGAAATTAATAACAAACAAAACTCTGGAAACTATGCAAACACATGGAAATTAAACAGCATTCTACTTAATGACATATGGGTCCAAGAAGAAATCAAGCAGGAAATCAAAAAGTTTATTGAAACTAATGAAAACAATGATACATCATACCAAAACCTGTGGGATACTGCAAAAGCAGTATTGAGGGGAAAATTTATTGCATTAAATGCTCACTTCAGAAGAATGGAAAGATGGCAAGTGAACAACCTAACACTTCACCTTAAAGAACTAGAAAAACAAGAACAATCCAATCCTAAAGTTAGCAGACGGAAAGAAATCATTAAGATCAGAGCAGAACTGAATGAAATTGAAAACCAAAAAACAATTCAAAAGATCAACGAATCAAAAAGTTGGTTTTTTGAAAAGATAAATAAAATTGACAAACCATTAGCATGGCTAACAAAAAAAAGAAGAGAGAAGACTCAAATAACAAAAATTAGAAATGAAAAAGGCGATATTACAACTGATTCATCTGAAATACAAGGAATCATTCGAGACTACTATAAACAACTATACGCCAACAAATTTGAAAATCTGGAGGAAATGGATAAATTTCTGGACACACACAAGCTCCCAAAACTGAACCGTGAAGACGTAGAAAATTTGAACAGACCAATAACAATAAAGGAGATTGAAGCTGTTATCAGAAGGCTCCCAACAAAGAAAAGCCCAGGACCAGATGGATTCACAGCAGAATTTTACCAAACATTCAAAGAGGAATTGACACTGATTCTTTACAAACTATTCCAAAAGATTGAAACGGACGCAAATCTCCCAAACTCATTCTATGAAGCAAACATCATCCTGATACCAAAACCAGGTAAAGATATAACCAAAAAAGAAAACTACAGGCCGATATCCTTGATGAATATAGATGCAAAAATCCTCACTAAAATACTAGCAAACAGAATACAGCAACACATACGAAAAATTATTCATCACGATCAAGTGGGATTCATCCCAGGGATGCAAGGTTGGTTCAACATACGCAAATCAATAAATGTGATACACCATATTAATAAACTCAAACACCAGGACCATATGATCATCTCTATAGATGCTGAAAAAGCATTTGATAAAGTTCAGCACTCATTCATGACAAAGACCCTCTATAAGTTAGGTATAGAGGGAAAGTATCTCAACATAATTAAAGCCATATATGACAAACCCACTGCCAATATCATCCTGAATGGGGAAAAGCTGAAAGCTTTTCCTTTAAGAACAGGCACTAGACAAGGATGCCCACTCTCACCACTCCTATTCAACATAGTGTTGGAAGTACTAGCCAGAGCAATCAGAGAAGAGAAGGAAATAAAGGGCATCCAGATTGGAAAAGATGAAGTCAAACTGTCCCTGTTTGCAGATGACATGATCCTATATATCGAACAGCCTAAAACCTCTACAAAAAAACTGTTGGAATTGATAAATGATTTCAGCACAGTAGCAGGATACAAAATCAACACACAAAAATCAGTAGCATTTCTTTTCTCCAATAGTGAACATGCAGAAGGAGAAATCAAGAAAGCCTGCCTATTTACAATAGCCACCAAAAAAATAAAATACTTAGGAATTGAGTTAACCAAGGAGGTGAAAAATCTCTATAATGAGAACTACAAACCACTGCTGAGAGAAATTAGAGAGGATACAAGAAGATGGAAAGATATTCCATGCTCTTGGATTGGAAGAATCAACATAGTGAAAATGTCCATACTACCCAAAGTGATATACAAATTCAATGCAATCCCCATCAAAATTCCAAAGACATTTTTCTCAGAAATGGAAAAAACTATTCAGACATTTATATGGAACAATAAAAGACCACGAATAGCCAAAGCAATGCTCAGCAAAAAAAATAAAGCTGGAGGCATAACACTACCTGACTTTAAGCTATACTACAAAGCTATAATAACCAAAACAGTATGGTACTGGCATAAAAACAGACACACTGACCAATGGAATAGAATAGAGAATCCAGAAATCAACCCACACACTTACTGCCATCTGATCTTTGACAAAGGTACCAAGCCTATTCACTGGGGAAGGGACTGCCTCTTCAGCAAGTGGTGTTGGGATAACTGGATATCGATATGCAGGAGAATGAAACTAGATCCATACCTCTCACCGTATACTAAAATCAACTCAAAATGGATTAAGGATTTAAATATACACCCTGAGACAATAAAACTTCTTAAAGAAAACGTAGGGGAAACACTTCAGGAAATAGGACTGGGCACAGACTTCATGAATACGACCCCAAAAGCACGGGCAACCAAAGGAAAAATAAACAAATGGGATTATATCAAACTAAAAAGCTTCTGCACAGCAAAAGAAACAATTAAAAGAGTTAAAAGACAACCAACAGAGTGGGAGAAAATATTTGCAAAATATACATCTGACAAAGGATTAATATCCAGAATATATAAGGAACTAAAACAACTTTACAAGAAGAAAACAAGCAACCCAATTAAAAAATGGGCAAAAGAGCTAAGTAGGCATTTCTCTAAGGAAGATATCCAAATGGCCAACAGACATATGAAAAAATGCTCAACATCACTCAGCATCCGGGAAATGCAAATCAAAACCACATTGAGATACCATCTAACCCCAGTTAGGATGGCTAAAATCCAAAAGACTATGAACGATAAATGCTGGCGAGGCTGCGGAGAAAAAGGAACTCTCATACATTGTTGGTGGGACTGCAAAATGGTGCAGCCTCTATGGAAAATGGTATGGAGGTTCCTTAAACAATTGCAAATAGATCTACCATACGACCCAGCCATCCCACTGTTGGGAATATACCCAGAGGAATGGAAATCATCAAGTCGAAGGTATACCTGTTCCCCAATGTTCATCGCAGCACTCTTTACAATAGCCAAGAGTTGGAACCAGCCCAAATGCCCATCATCAGATGAGTGGATACGGAAAATGTGGTACATCTACACAATGGAATACTACTCAGCTATAAAAACGAATGAAATACTGCCATTTGCAACAACATGGATGGACCTTGAGAGAATTATATTAAGTGAAACAAGTCAGGCACAGAAAGAGAAATACCACATGTTCTCACTTATTGGAGGGAGCTAAACATTAATATATAAATTCACACACACACATACACACACACACACACAAATCGGGGGGGGGAGGGAAGAAGATATAACAACCACAATTATTTGAAGTTGATACAACAAGCAAACAGAAAGGACATTGTTGGGGGGGAGGGGGGGAGGGAGAAGGGAGGGAGGTTTTGGTGATGGGGAGCATTAATCAGCTACAATGTATATCGACAAAATATAATTAAAAAAAAAAAAATAAATTGAGTGAAAGGAAAATGTGAAAATGTGAGAAAACAAAAACAAAAATAAAAATCAACAATGTCCAAGACTATCCATGTGTTTATACAGACATTAAAAGGTAGCCAATTGCTTTCTCTTTCAAATGTGAATAATAATATTCTCCCTTCTAAGACAGTTATGAGGATTAAATAGGATTACGTATTTTATATATTAAACACTAAAAAAAGTGGCAGTTATGTTTATTTTCCCAGAATTCCTCACTTTTTCTTCTTCCTCATGCTCAGGAATTTGTCAGTGAGCCCTAACAGAAATAAATCTTTCCAAGGGAAAGTTCAAGGCTGCCTGTAATTGATGAGAAGTAGATGATTATTAAATACTCCTTCAGGAGTTTCTAAAGACCTCCTTGTACCTCTTGCCCTACTGCCCCTCTTATTTACTCCATGAAATCCCAGTTACATTTCTCCTAAGGCCATGTTCACAGATAAAAATCTGTGAACTAATACCCACCAGAATTAACCAGTTATAACTTTTATTTTATATTTCTATGAGAATGAGTTTCAGGCTTATTTCCTAAAAAAGGATTTTTTCTTGAGCAGGAGACCTGAGGCCAGGTTTGCAGAAGACATGGTAGGGAAAAGGCTGAAGAAAGGAGGTGATGACATGAGGGTTCTCCAGAAAAGGTCTCTGGATACCCTGTCCAGTGCTGGCCACCTGCCTCCTTCTCGTGCATCTTGCCATCTTGTTCACCCTGCCGTCTTGTTCAGGATAGTCTCTCTGAACTATTTCTTTTATATTTTGCTTCAATCCTTTAATATAATTCTACTGGCCAATTCACCTCCCTGATAGGTATGTAATGAGGAGGTATGTTAGGGGGAGGATGAGGAAGAAAGGCCTATACTGGCCCAAATATACATTCTGGGGAAACTGGAGCTGAGCTTACTGGTAGACCTGGGTCAGGACACAGCCCAACGTGCAGAGCTGATGGAGGACAAGATGACTTCACAGCATGGAGGACATGATTGGGAATGTCACTTTCCCCAGCTGCTTTTTAAAAAAAATTGTGGTAAAATATACAGAACATAAAATTTATCATTTTACCCATTTTTATGTGTACAGTTCAGTAGCATTAAGTATATTTATATTGTAGTTCAGCCATCACCACCACGATCCATCCCTGGGATTTTTTTCATCTTCCCTAACTGAAAACCCATGCCCATTAAACAATAATTCCCCTCACCCCTTCTCCCTTACCCCTAGGTCCTGGCAACCACCATTCTATTTTCTGTCTCTGTGACAATTACACTAGGTGCCTCATATAAGTAGAACCATATAGTATCTGTCCTTTTGTGACTAGCTTATTTCATTTAGTATAATGTCTTCAAGGATCATGCATGTTTTAACCTTCAGCTGCTTTTGGAAACTGCTTTGGAAGCAGCTGAGTGAGCAAGTTGTCCACTGGCCAGTAGGCCTCAGGCCACAGGCCTGAGTTCATGAATGGGGTGCCTGGGTGGTCACTTCCCTTTCAAGGAGACTGGTGATGGCATTGTTAGTGTTCTCTGAACACCCAAGAAAAAAGCTGGTGACCATTCTCTTTGCCCAGTACCTTCCCTTTCTCAGGGGCATTAAAATCCAAAGCAGCAGGCTCTTCCCACTGAAAAGCCTCCGCAGGCTTGGCACTAAGGCTGAGCACTGCTGGTAGTCAGGAAAGACTCCACTCCAGCTGAGAAACCAGGCCACAGTTTACCATGTTTGGTCCCAATTTACAATTTGAAATAGCCCTCTCCTGCTTCCAGTGGCTCCTGCTCCACCACGCGATGCATCGCCTCTGCAGTAAATAGTAGGAGCCTGCCACTTTCTGTGCTGGTCACGCTGAGAGCCATGTGGGGTGTTGGCAGAGCTGGCCAGTGATGCCAGTCTCCTGGATGAGTGCCTTGTCCGCTGCTTGGAAGCCTTGCCATGTCTGATATGGCAGAGTCTGGTTTCTAGAGGAAAGTTTCCTCTGGGATTTGGATGAAATCTGGGCTGTCCTGTCCTATCCCCAGAAAAATCTGATCAAGCAGCAATTGTAATTAATACTTGGTGAATGGTGCCATTGGAGGGTTAACTCCTCACAGCCCAGGGGTCTGAATGGGTGAAGCACATGGCATCTGCTGGGTGCTAGCCATGCTTGCTAATGAAGAATTTACTTTACTTATTTTGGCCTTGTTGTTAGTTAAGGGTAGAAGCTCAGAAATAAAGTAGTGCCCTAGAAGCTGCCTCCCACAGCTCTGATTGCTTTTCTTCCTCTTCCTCCAGAGAATTTATCTCAATTCTAAGTTGCTTCTATATATCTTAGCTTCTGAGTAACACAACTCTTAAAAAAATTGTTTAATTGAAGCATAGCACATATAAAAAGTACAGAAATCATTAAGAACATGTTGATGAATTCTCTAAAAGTATAAAACCCATGTAATATGCAGATGAAGAAACAGAACATTTCTAGAGTCCCAGAAACCTCCTTGTGCTACTTTGCAAGGGGGGGCACTACCCTGACTTCTAATATCCTAGATTAGTTTCACCTATTTTTGATATAAATAGAATCATCCAGTGCCTATATTTTTGAGTAGGGTTCCTTTTACATAACGTCATGTCTGTGAGATTCATCCATGTTACTGTGTGTAGTTCATTCATTCTCATTGCTGTATAGTATTCCATTGCACGTCAAAGTTTGTCTGTTCTCTTAGTTCCATTCTGAGCCACACTGGAGCCTGAGGCAAAAGGGAAAATCAGCAATACCGATTCTGCCTTAATTAAAAATTTGATGTTTTGTTTATCATGATTTTTTGCATTGATTTTGGTTTAATAAAATTGCATTAAAATATTATTTATCTTGATTATGAGTAGTTTTGGTACCCCCTTCAATTTTGCTCCTGAGGAGAGTCTTTCACTTACCTCATTCTAGTCCCAGCCCTGTCTACTGTAGATGGACACGTGAGTTGTGTACAGTTGGGCCATTATGAAGAGTGTTACTGTGAACATTCCTGTACATACCTCATGATGAACATAGGTGTGCATTTCTGCTAAGTATAAACCTACAAGTGAAATTTCTACAGGCAGCTTTTTGATGGAATGATAGAGTGTAGGGCCAGGAGGTTTTTGTCTACTTTTCCATGTACCAGCCTTTCCTTTCAAAGTTGTTTCGAGATCTTATCTGACCTTAACACATAAGGCTGAGTGTGCCTTTCTGTTGGCAAAAAAGGGCTTGAGAAGAGTCCGAGTGCTGGGTTCACCGGCGTTGTCCATCAGACCCTGAGGAAGCCTGGAGAGTCAATGACACGCAAGTGAGTGCTTGGAGAGTACAACGCAGGTCCCTTACTACAGAGAACATTTAGAAACAGTGTTCCCTGAGGTTAATATTGTACTTATATATACTTCTGTGGTTTATATATATATCTGTATGTAGATAGATAGAAGCAATTATTTTGATTACTTTACTCAGATCCTCTACATGTTTATTTGCCAACCTCATCTGTTAAAGCCAAAGGGAGATGTGTTAAGGTTTCCCACTATGGTTATGAGTTTGTAACTTCTCCTATAATGAACCAAACACTATGGTCTCAATAGCATATGACTATAAGATAAAGACATATTTAAAACTGAATGCTTTTCCCCCCTCTAAGATCAGGACCAAAGAAAAAATGTCTTTCTTACCATTCCTACTCAATACAGTACCAGAAGTTCTAGCTACTGCAATAAGGCAAGGGGAGAAAACACCAAAAACCAAAAACCAAACAAACAGAAAAATGCATACAGTTTGGAAAGGAAGAAATAAAACTGTCTCTATCTATAGATTATATAATTTCCTATGTATAAAATCCTGAAGAATCTACAAAAAAGATTCTAGAACTAATAAGTGAGTTTAGTAATGTTGTGGGATATAAGATCAATAATCAAAAGTCAGTTGTACTCTCTATGTTAGCAATTAACATTTGTAATTTGAAAAATTTTTAAAAAGACACTATTTTTTTAAAAACAAATACACTATTTTCAGTAGTACCAAAAATGTTTAGGTGTTAATTGAATGAAATGTATGCACAATCTGTATGTTGGAAACTACAAAACAATGATGAAAGAAATAAAAAAATCACAACCTAAATAAGTGGAGAGATATCTTATATTCCTGACTTGGAAGACTCACTTCTCCCCAATTTGATCCTTATATTTAACACAATTCCAATCAAAATCCCAGTAAAATTTTCTTACTGATATTGACAAGCTAATTCTAAAATTTGTGTGGAAAGGCAAACAAATTAGAATTGGCAAAAGAATTTTGAAAAAGAAGAGCAGAATTGGAGGACTCACACTACTTTATTTCAAAGCAGGTTACACAGTTACAGTAATCAAAACAGTGTGGAATTAATGAAAGACTAGACAAACAGAGCAATGGTATAGAATAGACAGCCCAGAAATAGATCCATACAAATTACTCCACTGATTTTTGGCAAAGGTACAATGGCAGTTCATTGGAGAAAGGATAGTCTTCTCAATAAATGGTGTAGAAACAATTGGATGTCCATACACAAAACAAAACAAAGCAAAATAAAACAAATAGACACATATATCACACGGTATCAAAAATGTAAAACTAAAATTATAAACTTTAAACTTTTAGAAGAAAAGTTTATAGGAGAAAATCTGTGTGACTTTGGGTCACACAGAGAATAAAATAAATATCCTGAATCTATACTGATATAAATAAATGATTGAACAAATAAATACATATGAGAGAAAAGGTAATTCTTCCATATAGAAGAATTCCAGTTAATAAATATAGAATGGGTGAGGGAAATAGAAAACTCACCATTAGAACACCACGGTAATAATTGCCGCTGGTGAAATCTATTGATCAGTGCTAACATTAGTGAGCAAAAGTTTGAGAGAAACAGAATATCTGCGTAGAATAAATGATCTCCCCTGAAATATTTAATAACTGTGGTGGTTTTATCACATGTCCACAAATTCTTTTTTTGTTACTCTATCCAGGAGGTGCAGCTTAATTCCTCTTTCCTTGAGTGTGGGTTGGATTTAGTCAATGGCTTTTAACAAACAGAGTATGGAAAGGGACAAATACTAACTTTACAGAGGACCAACTTTGCAGACACCACCTTATCCAAGTGAACAAGGTTAATATCATCAGGCATGCTAATGTCACGTACCTCCTCATACGATGTGACGAAGGGCACATTACCTCTGTGGAATTCTTCCCTAAATCCATAACCTCAAATTAATTATGAGAAAACGTCAGACAAACCCAAATGAGGGGACATTCTGCAAAGCACCAACCATTCTCTTCAAAATTCTCATGGTTGTGAAAGACAAGAAAAGGAGCTGTCACAGATTGGAGGAGAAGGAGACATAATAACTAAATGCAACGTGATATCCTGAATTGGATCCTGGAACAAGAAAAGAGAATTAGTAGAAAAACTGGTGAAATCCAAATAAGGTCTGTAGTTTAGTTAATAGTTTTGTATCAATGTTAATTTCTTAGTTTTGATAACTGTACCATGGTTATGTAAGTTGTTAATGTTAATGTTAGGGGAAGCTGTGTGAAAAGTCTACAGGAACTCCCTGTACTGTCTTTGTAACTTTTTTGTTAATCTAAAGCTATTTCAATATCAAAAATAAAACAAAACTAAAACCAAAAATAAAGTCACCTTTTCCCTGTAAATACCAAAAATTGTGGTAGCATGCACTCCTGCTGGGTTTATTATCAAAAGTTAAGAGTCCAGAAATATGTTCCCCAGCTCTTTCTAAGAGTTCCTCCAGTTTTCTCTCACATGTCCTCAGCATCGTTGCTGCATCTACTGCAAATAATTTTTATTGAATCTTCACTTCACTGGACACAACTACCCTCTGCTGTCTTCTGTTGCAGCACACTGTCTAGCCTTGAAGGAAGGGAAGCTCTTCTCTCAGCTACTCCATCTCAAAGATGCCACAGAATCTTCTCTCAATTTACCATGCAAATTAGACAGTAAGCTGTAATTTCTAATGGGATTACTAAGGTATTAATGAGATAGAACAGAATAGAAATTTCAAAAATAGGCTCATACATATAGGGTCCACTGATTTCTGACAAAGGCATACAGCCATTAAGGAAAATAAAAGTCTTCTAAACAAGTGTTTCTGGAAATACTGGCTATCTATATTGGTGAAAAATAAAACTCAAATTCTTTCCCACTTCATACTCGTAGATAAAAATGATTTTTTTTTTTGGTGGATAATAGGCCCGAATATAAGGCCCAGAACCATAACTCATCTAGAGGAAAATATAAGAGAATATCTTTGTGATCTTTGAATAGGCAAAGCTTCTTGGACAGAATGCAAAAATCCAGAAGGGAAAAAATTAATAAATTCATCAAAATTGAAAATTTATGCTCATCGAAGTAGACTATTAAGAAAATGAATAAGCGGAAAGACAACCTATGGAATGGGAGAAAATATTTGCAAACTATACATCCAACAAGGGAGTAATATCCAAAATATACAAAGAACTCAAACAACTATATGGTAAAAAACCAAATAATCCAATTAACAAATGTGCAAAGGAGATGAATAGACGTTTTTCAAAGGAAGACATACAAATGGCCAACAGGCACCTGAAAAGATGCTCAGCATGACTAGTCATCAGGAAATGCAAATCAAAACCACATTGAGATATTTCACCCGAGTTAGACTGGCCATTATTAAAAGGACTGAGAAAGACAAATGCTGGCGAGGATGCAGGGAAAGGGGAACTCTTCTACACTGTTGGTGGGACTGTAAATTAGCATGGCTATTATGGAAAACAGAGGTTTCTCAAACAACTGAAGATAGAGTTACCATATGGTCCAGCAATCCCACTACTGTGCATATATCCAAAGGAATGGAAATCATGTCAAAGGGATACCTGCTCTCCCACGTTCATTGCAGCTCTATCTACAATAGCCAATATATGGAACCAACCTAAGTGTCCATTGATTGATGAATGGATAAAGAAATTGTGGTATATCTACACAATGGAATACTACTCAGCCATAAAAAAGAATGAAATTCTGTCATTTGCAGCAACATGGATGAGTCTGGAGAAAATTATGTTAAGTGAAATAAGCCAGACAAAAATAGAAATAGCACATGTTCTCACTCACTAACTTGCTTCTAGGAAGGAAGGTGGTGGGGGAAGGGAAGGAGGAAAAAAGGAAGGAATGAAGGAAAGAAAGAAAGAAAAGACCACAACAATACATTGAACTTTCAGAAGGAGAGAATAAACCTAAGGATACTAGAGATGGGGAGGTGGGAGGGGAGGAGGGAATTTGGGAAATGAAAGGTTGGGCAAAGGGCATAAAGAAATATCATGATTTATAAAAATGAATATGCTAATAATAAATAAAAATTTAAAGTAAAAAAAGAAAATGAATAGATAAGTTACAGACTGAGAAAAAATATTTACAGCACATATATGTGACAAAGGTCTATATACAGAATGTATTAAAAATATCCTACAAGTCAACAATAAAATGATGTACAATCCAATAAAAAATTGCCAAAGAACATGAATAGACACTTCATAAAAGAAGATACATGCCTGGCCAATAAGCACATGAAAAGGTGCTCAACATCATCAGTCAGCACAAATGCAAATTAAAATACCATACATGAGATACTGTTTCAACCCCACTGGAATGCCTAAAATAAAAAAAAAAAATCCTGAGAACACCAAATGTTGATGAAGGTGTGGAGCAACTGGAACCCTGATGAGAAGGTACAACTCTGGTAGTTTCCAATAAAGTTAAGTGCACATGACCCAGCTACTCCACTCATAGGTATGTACCCCAGAGAAAAGAAAATATGCCCTCAAAAAGACTTGTTAAAAAATATTCACTGTAGCTTTATTCATAATAGTCTGAACCAGAAACAACTCAATGTCCATCAACAGGAGGACAAATTACAAATTGTGACATCTCTCTACACTGGACTACTACTCAGCAATAAAAAAGAATGAATTACTGATTTGTGCGATAACATTGATGAATCTCAAATATATCATACGAAATGGAACAAGTCACACACAAAAGGCTATGTACTTTATGATTCCACTTATGTTGAGTCCAAGAAAAGGCAACACTAATCTAGAATGGTAGAAATCAGAAAGTGGTTCCTGTGGGGTGATTTGAAAGGACAGAGTGGAACTTCCTTTTGTGATTGAAATGTTCTGTTTTGCCTGGGTGGTGGTTACGTCGGTTAATGCAATTGCCAAAAGTGACTTTGAGACAAAGATATGGGGGAAAGTAGTTTATTTGGGAGCAGATTCCAGGAATCCAGTGAGGGAGTGGGCAAGTGAGAGAGGGAAGGGAGAGAACCAACAACAGGTGAGTTAATGAGCAGGTTTCTGCTGTAGGACTTGGTCCCACTGGCGACCCTCTAAGAAACCTTATAGTGCATATCTCAGAACTGTCCTACTGACAGGCAAGCAAACTGGATGAGCAAGTTATCCAGCAACTCATAACCCTCACTGATTGAGGGTCGCTCCTGGGGTAACTCCTTGACAAGTGGGCGAAGTGCCACCTCCTGGCCAGAATGTGACTTTAGGCAGCGAGATGCAGGAAACTGTTGGGTGTATGGGGGACAGTCTTCAGACTGCAGAGTGGTGGGGTGAGGCAGGAGCACTGACAGGGTCTGCTAGGCTTCAGAGTGGACCTGAAGTTCTAGTAACAGTTAACTGGCCGCAAGTGGCAGCAAAGAGGTAAGGCTTTCCAGACAAGAGGGACTGAATGGACAAAGGTTCAGAGATGAAAGAGTATGATAAATTCAGTGACTTATGAAGAAGTTTTTTTTTTTTTTTTTTTTTTGCGTGTGAAGGGGTTTGTGTGTATAAAGAGAGGGCAAGGAGGAGAAGCTCTAGAGAGAGGTTAGGGAAGGGGCAAGGACCGGAAGACAAGGCTCTCACATTCCCTATTAGCAATTTTGAACTTCATCCTGATGGCACAAGGGAATCTTTGAAGGGTTTTAAATAGGGGAGTAATATCAGATTTGCATTTTTAGGAAGATTGTTCTGGATGCTGTGTGGAAAACAGACTAGAGGGCAGTAAGCTTAGAATAAGGAAAACCAGTTGGGAGATTGATTGTCGCAGTGAGAGACGGTGGTGGCTGAACTGAGATGGTGCTTGCCAGGATGGAGAGAAGTGCTTGGGGCATGTGATTAGCAGGATTTTTATGGGAGTGGGAGGTGGGAATGGGGCAAGGCAGAGAATGAATGGACAGATGATGAGGGAGAAAGGAAAATAAAGAATATGACTTCCATGTTTCTGATTTGGGTCACTGTCATTCCCTGAGATGGGAATACAGTAGGAGGGTAAATGTGGGAGTTTGGGACCTTCTAATGTTGAGGTGTCAGTAGGAGATCCAAGAGGGAGTTATTTATTTAATAGGCAATAGGATATAAAGGTCTTTAGTTCCTTTTGTGGTTCTGATCTGCAGATTTAGATTTAACTTAAAGCCAGTGGTTGAAACCATAAGATCAAGTGAGATGGCCCTGGGAGAATACATAGAGTGAGATTTATGGGAGGAAGAGGAAAAAACCTGTGAATCCTCCCAGGGCTGCCATTTAACGTGTGTATTGCTTTTTCATCTGGCCATGAATGAACCTCCTGTCTCCTAACTTTCAGAAAATGGCACGCAGAAGGTTGGGTAGGAAACGGCACACGCGTGCCTGAGGCCAGGTTTTCCTGATTAAAGCTCTCCCTGGGCTTGTGGTGTTGCATCTGTGGCTTTCCTTGGCATGACCTTTTATTTTGAGAGAACCTTTTTGGAGCGATTGATCTTTTCTTCTCATTTCCCCTCTGGTTCAGCCTTATGCTATAATATTTACGTTGGCCTCTCACCTTACTTTTTACCAGTTGGGACTGGTTTTCCCATAGTCATCCTTCCCCTCACCCGCAACCCCAGTTTTAGAGAAATAAAAAATGGAAATGCCAGATTTAAAACAGAAGGTTTGCCAAAGTTGTGTCATTTTTTTGCTGACCTGGAAAAGAAAGGCCACTTGTGACAGACAAGGCCACGTCTAAATCTGAATGCACATTGGCTGTCCTGGCTGTGAGGGAGCGAGAGTGCCCCCCCACCCCCGTGGGATTAGAATCAACTTCAATAATACCAGTTTTGCACTTCTCCTTGGTAACTGAAATTCATTTTCCAACATGAACTGCAAATTGTGAATTATTAATAGCCTCCCCAAGGAATTCCACTGGCTTAATCCAGTCTTGCCCTCTGTAAATTGGTTTTGATTCATTTAGAAGAGACTTTTACCATCACCGAGACCAATCTTCATTTGTACTGGTACATGGATCTCCTCCCCAAAATATCCTAAGCAGCCCATTCAATTTTGGGGGGGATATATTTGTTGGAAATCCCACCCTTTCCCCTGCTAATGCCTTTGTTTTGCACTTCAAAGTCATGCAGAATAATTCTGACGTTACTCTGAAAGCAGGTTTTCAAAAACTTAAATTCAAATATTTAAACTCCCCTAGGTGGTGGTTGCCTCTGTTTCTCCTCTACTCTCTCCCTTAAGTTTCCCTACTTTCCTCTCTTACATGATTTACATGTGCCTTATACAGCTCATACAACTCTCTGTCTTTTTGGAGTTAAACCAAATCCAAGTCTTTTCAGTTTAGGTTCTACACTTTAAGAGGGAATTTAATAAGTGAAACTGACTACAGTTGTGAAGATAATTGAACCTGTAGTTGGGGTATTACATTTCTGTAGATAGACCCTGAGGTCCAATTTCTTTGGGCAACCACGTCACACTCCCGCTTATATTCTGTTCACTACCAAGTAAAACCTCATACTATTTTCATGAAAACTACTATCTTCCTTATCCTGCAATTGTGTGGAGGACCTTATATATTTCGCCCAATTAAATGGCATCTTGCTAGACCTGGCCCATCGTTCCAGTTTATCTCTTTTTGGATCTTAATTCTGTCAGGCGAAGTATTAGCTATTAACTTCAGCATCTTGTCATATGAACACCTGAGCACTATTTCCTCCTTTAAATCATTGATTAAAAGTTGTTTAGAAACATGCCAATGAAGGACAACTGTAACAGATGGTCAAGTAACTTTGTCCACACTAACGTTATTCTATTAGTTAATTATCTTCGGTTAATAGTTAACCTAGTCACAAATAATCACCAGATCTTAGTGGCTTGCAACAAAAGGGGTTTATTTCGTACTTACAATTTGTGCTGACAGTGATTCAGCTGTCACTCTGGTCCATTTGTCTTCATTGTAGGACCAGAAAGACGTCCCAATCTGAAAGATGCTTTTCTTTTGTCACAGGGAAAAAGATACAGATATTACTAATCCATGCACAGTCGTTCTTAAAGCTTCTGCTTGAATGTAGACGTGCTACATCCCCTCACACACCACTGGCCAAAGAGAGTCCCATTCCCAATCCCAGCAGCAATGGGACCAGAACGCATACTCCTACAGTAACGTGGCAATGAGTGACAGTCAGTAATTGGAAATAATCAAACAATCCTTTGGTAAAAATATTTAACATTTGTTTATCAGTTCCCAAAATGTTTTCACATCTGTTTTAATCCCCACGACAACCTTGCAAGACAAGGGCTGTTTTCACTATTTATCACATAAGGTCCTGAGAGATGAAGTGTCTTGTTATCACTAGTAAGTGGCAAGTTAGGACTTAATCCTAAATATTCTGAAGCCTAAATGTTCTTTCCAGTAATATTGATGATGACGACCACAAAGGATACATTTACTGAGTGCACTTTACGTGGCAGGCACTGTTGTGAGCCCTTTACTATCCTGTTGGGCAGGATACGTAACTCCAGCCGTCTCAGGAGATAAACCTCAAAATCTCAATGGCTTAACACAAAGTTTATTTCTCATTGGCATCATATTCCAGTGTGGGTCGGGCAACTCTCCAGGGTAGCTCTTTTTTCCGAGTGGTGACTTGGTAATCTAGGCTGCTTCCATCTTGTGACTAGGCTATCTGGAATATGTGACCTCCAAGGCTGCCACGGCAAAGTGTGCGTGCGCGCGTGTGTATGATAGAGAGAGAGAGATGGAGGAACCTGGAGGATGTTTTTAAGGACCAAGATGAGAGTTGGCTCCCATCACTTCCAGCCACATCCCATTTGACTGTATTAATCACATGACCTCACCTCACCGCACAAGAGCTAATAAATGAAGCAGAAAACGAGATACTTGGTGCACCCTAATAATCCCTGTCACTACATTAAAATCATTATTGTCCCATTTTTATAGATGAGAAAAAACAGGTGGAGAAAGTTTAAATACTTTTCCTTGGGCCCTTCTAGTAGTGAAATAGATGGGATTTGAACTAGACAGCTGGGCTTCAGAATCTGCGCTCTTAGCAACTTCACTAGACTATGTCTCATCTTTAATCACGATTAGCTAGGTTATGAATATATTGACTGTGCTGGCATCCACACCACATTTATCCATTTTGTCAAAAAAATCATAAAAACCTTTAAAATTATTCTGTTAAAATCTTGGTACACTAGAGATACTATGAACATAATCCTATTAAAATCATGTGATAAAACTGGTACAGCAGGATTAATTATCATTGATTAGTGTGTTTTTTTCCCCCTGAGATGTTAGTATTTTTGGATCCAAAGAGGCCACAGGGACAGAGACAATGGATGTCTCAGAGAAAACTAGAGGAGCTGATTCCCCACCCCACCCCTTTACCCGACCCTACCTGTCTCTCACCTCTTGGCTCCGTAGAAGACCCAGGAATCATGAAGCAATCTCAGGAAGGACTGAGGTTAGGTTTTCCCGTTAATTTGGAAATGAGGGCTCAGACTAGAAATTAAGTTGTCATAGAAAATCAGGAAAGTGGTCTGTGGACTGAGATGAATAGCTATGACATGAAGAAAAATTCTAGGCTATTGCCCATGTGGTGACCAAATTCACTATTTTCTCATTTGTGGATTCTTTTTTCTCTTCTGGTTAGAAATGGGACTGGCTGTCTCCAGCAACTTTCCCATGGTTCTCTGTGTTTCCTTACTGATTACTGACCAGGATCATTTCATCTGCTGATTTTCATTTATCCATTTTGTCTGCAGATTTTCCCTTATCCATTTTATCTTCAGATTTTCACAAAAGAAGTATGTAATGTGTCAGACCCAGGGTACATAACTGATCTGAACAGCTAGGTAATAATATCCCATGCTCTCTTCATTTACATTGGGTTTTAATTCCCTCTTAGTCCTATTTATCCCAAAATTCCAGAAGATCTTTCTTGAGAAAGAATCTGGAAGAAAAATAGGAGCTGAAGAGTCATGGTTTCTGTCCTCCATTAGTGTAGCAAGAATCTCAGCTTAAGCCTAAAGTGCAGTCACCCTAGAAGTTAGATCTGAGACTGCATGCTCAGAGTATTGTGGAGCTGGCTCGAAAGTGCTTCTCTACCTTCTATCCGTGGAAGGTCCTTGGATAGAATTACCAGAAAGAACAGAAGGAAATAAGAGTAAAGGCCAAGAAGTTGGTCCAAGGAGAATGGGCCAGTTATCAAAAGGAGCGCCATTTCTGAGCACAGCCCATCAGGTGTCATTGCTCATGTCCTCTGATCTAGACCCCATGAAATCATGCCAGCATCCAGGGATGAGGGGGCTGTTACAAAAGCAGGTAAATGCTCAAAGAGCTACTTCTTGGTAGGTCTTGTGGACTTTGAGAGTGCTCACTGTGAGCAGCAATGGTGTCGGCAGTAGAGAGGTCAACAGTGGTGGTGGCTCTTTTAGCAACAACAGTAGCTGACACTTTTGGCGTTGACATAACTTCAGAATTCTTGCTACACAAGGAGTTAGAATAGGAAAGGAGAAAAATGTCGATTTCAGCAATGAAATCTGGATGACTTGGTATAATCGTTATCCTTGGGGATTCTAAAAGCCATACAAAAGCAAATGTGTGTGTGTGTGTGTGTGTGTGTGTGTGTGTGTGTGTGCGCGCACGTGCGCGCACGCGTGCGTGTTAGAGGTCCTGCAGAATGGTTGGGGTTGAAGCCAGAGGAATATTATTTTGTGTCCATTATTATTATCCTATTGTTATTCTCATGTTTGTGTAGGCTAAGAAATATGAGTTATATTAGTTTTACCCTGTTTTGCCCCAAACTGCACTTAATGCCATTCTTGTTCTTCTCAGTCCGAACATAAGTGAAATGGTCCTTTCTGTTGAGATTCCATTCAGTGTAAGCCTCAGATCACTTTGGGTTTCCATTTTCTGAGCCTGTGTTCACCCTTTTTATTCATTTCTGGGTGTGTCCTCTTCTTTTCATCCTTTGAATTATGTTTAAAGGCCTAAGTGTATTAGCCATTTCCCTTTGCATCCGTGTTACCCTCTGGAGGTATCTTCTCAAGCCCACCCCCTTTTCCCCTTGAGGCTGTGAATTTGCTATTCTCATTCTTTCTCTTTAAAGCATCAACTTTATTTTTATTTTCTTGTTTCTTTTTTTTAATTGAAACAATTGATTACACATATTTTTGGAGTACACAGTTGACAATTAATACTTGTGTACAATATGTGATGGTCAAATCAGGATAGTTAGCCTATTTATCACCACAAAATGTAATCACTCTTTGTGTCCATTAACCAACTTCTCTCTAACCCCCTCCTCCTCCCCTACCTCTAGTAACTACAGTTCTGTTTTCTCCTTCTGAAAGTTCAGTGTATTATTGTCTTTGACCTTCTTTTCTTCCTTCCTTCCTTAGCTCCCACTTATGAGTGAGGATGTATTAGTCTGTTTTTGTTGCTTATAGCAGAAATACCCCAAACTGGGTAATTTATAAAGAAACAATGTTTATTGCTTACATACAGTTTCAGAGGCTGGGAAGTCCAAAGTCCAGGAAACACATCTGGTTAAGGTGTTGTTGATAGTGACAGTGACATAGAGGTCTCACATGACAGATGTCAGAACAGAGAGAGAGCTCCTCATGTGTTCCCCTTTTAAAGCACTCAGAACCATGCCCATGACTGTCATTACACCATCAAATGGATTGATCCATTCTCTATGGCAAGGTCCTCATAATCTAATCTCCTCTTCAAGGCCCCACCTTTCAATTACTGTGATAGGATTTCCCACCCTCAACAGTTACAGTGGGGATTAAGTTTTGAGGGGCAATTCAATTGAAGGCAGAGGAAATGTGTTATTTTTCTTTCATTGTCTGGCTTTTTTTATTTAATGTTATTTTCTCCAAGGTAACCCATGTTGTTGTGAATGGCAGAATTTCATTCTTTTTTTACAGCAGAGTAGTATTCCATTGTGTATATATACCACATTTTCCTTATCCAGTTGTCCATTGATGGACATTTAGGTTGGTTCCATATCTTGGCTATTGTAAATAGAGCTGCAATAAACCTGGGAGTGCAGGTAGTCTTTGACATGATTTCCATTTCTTTGGGTATATAACCAATAATGGGATTGCTGGATTGTATGTAGTTCTATGTGTGGTTGTTTGAGAAACCTCCTTACTGTTTTCTATAAAGGCTATACCAATTTATAGTCCCACCAACAGTGTATAAGAGTTTCTCTTTCTCCACATCCTTGCCAGCATTTGTTATTTTCTGTCTCTTTGATAATAGCAAGTGTAACTGGGATGAGATGATATCTCAATGTGGTTTTGATTTGCATTTCCCTGATGCTTAATGATGTTGAGCATTTTTTCACAGACCTGTTGGACATTTGTATATCTTTCCTTTGAGAAATGTCTATTCAGCTCCTTTGCCCATTTTTTAATCGGATATATTTTTTTTATTGTTAAGTTGTTTGAGTTTCTTGTATATTTTGGATATCAATCCCTTGTTGGATGTATAGTTTGCAAGTATTTTCTCCCATTCTGTGGGTTGTCTTTTCACTCTATTGATTGTTTCCTTTGCTGTGCAGAAGTAAAGTATCAACTTTAAAAATATTTTTCTCTAATGCAAGTCAAAACCATACTGAGATATCATCTCACCTCATTTAGACTGGTTATTATCAAAAAGACAGAGAATAACAACTGCTGGTGAGAATGTGGAGAAAGGCAAACCCTCCTTCACTGTTGATGGGATTGTAAGTTACTGCAGCCATCAGGGAAGACAGCATGGATGTTCCTCAAACAGCTATGGATAGAACTGCCATAAGATCCAGCAATCCCATTGCTGGGCATATATGCAAGGGAATGGAAGTCATCATGTCGAAGGGACACATGCACTCCAATGTTTATTGCAGCTCTATTTACAATAGCTGAGAGCTGGAACCAACCTAAATGTCCATTGACATATGACTGGATAAGGCAAGTGTGGTGTATTTACATGATGGAATACTGCTCTGCCATAAAAAAGAATCAAATATTGCCATTCACAGCAACATGGATGAACTTGGAGAAAATTATGTTAAGTTAAATAAGTCAGACACAGAAAGAGAAATACCACATGTTCTCACTCATATCCGGGAGCTGAAAAAAAAAAAACCCAAATAAATAAAAATGAAAGAAAGAAAGATACACCAATCATCACAATAATACATTGAACTTTCAAAAGGAGAGAACAGAACTGAGGTTACCAGAGGTGGGAAGGGGGGAGGGTTAAGAAGAAATTGATAAAGGGCCACAAAATATGATTACATTGTATAATGACAAATATACTAATTATCCTGATTTGATCACCACATATTGTACACAGGTATTGATATTCAACTCTGCACCCCACAAATATGTATAATCAATTATGTTTCAGTTAAAAAATGAAAGAAAAGGTTTTCTCTGAATACAAAATTGGAAAGTAGACGAATAGTCAAGAAGAAAAAATTACCATGACCCCATGACCTAGAGATAATTAGTATTAACACTTTGCTTGATTTCTTTGCAGCCATTTTTAATGCATATCTATACAAACATTATATGTGTGAATGTATGTGTGCATATGGATGTACGTAAATATACACCTATTGGTACAAAATTGGGATCATACCATACATGACATTTTGTAATTTTTTCAACTATAGATATATTATGATTGTTTTCTCATGTCATTTGTTCTTCCAAAGCATTATTCTTAATGACTGCAAAATATTAAAGTTTTTGACATATACTGCTAATTTGCTTTCCAAAAAGGAGATGACAATGCACACTCCCACTAATTTCTGCCAATTATCTAGGTAAAAAATGGTGTCTGATTGTTGTAGCTTGCATTCCTTTGATTGCTAATAAGTCTGAACATTTTTCATGTTTACAGGTATTTATATTTTTCTTTCATGAGTTGCTTGTTTGTGCATTTGTAATTGTCGTGATGGAATTTAGTTCTTCAGAAGTTTCCTAATCCTCTTACTCCCTCTTTATCAAGAGTCTGAGACAATGTGATCGTGCTGATGTCTTATCTGAGGATTTGAAAATCTGCACATATATGACTATACCCAGTGATTACCTCCCTGACAATTACACAATTAAGTGTCCTGGCTGCTTCCCTTGAGTTTTATTTTGCTTCCCATACCTGATTGATCATGTCAGAGTGGCTTACCCTCGCCTCTTCAATATCATAATTATCATGGGGTTGAGGACTTTGCCCCAGTCGTGCTGGAAGACTGAATAAAGGAAAGGAAGAGAAAGTTCTTGAAGGGGTTGGATGTGGTGCAACGAGCTGTATCTCAATTGGGTACAGGAAGGGCATCCTTTGTTGCCTTTTGAATATGTGTAGGGTCCTGCAAAGTGTCCCAAGGATGCATCTGTGGGAAGCCAGGCTGAGAGCAGCAGGCTTCTGTTTTGAGTTAGATGAAGTATCTTGTTCTGGGGAAATTCGATCAGAGACCAGGATCATAGTCCAGGGAGGAGGACAGTGATGAAGTTTGGAGCTTAGATTGTGGTAGAAAAGGAAGGATAATGGACAAAGAACAGGACTCAGATCCTAAGACTCTTAGAAACAGGACACCCTGGTGGGCTAAGGCTGAGCTGGATCCATAATACTGAATAGCCAAGAATATGTGGAAAAAAAGGCCTTCCTTCTAAGGTGGGAAGCCAAGGCCAGTCATGTTGAAGGGGCAATGGTGGAGGTAAAGCTGGATATGGGAGAGGAGCACCACAGAGTTAAAAGTTGGCCACAATCAAATGGAAGGGGGACTAAGAACAAGAACATCCTTTTGACTCCCACCCACGTCCCTACTGTCCTGGACTCCCTCCTCAGTGCCCATCCCCATTGTTTCTCCCTCCTTACCCCGCAACTGCACCTTCTGAGCCTCATTTTATTTTAAGTTAACTTGCCTATATCCTGAGCATCTTACAGAACATTCTCTTCACACCTTGCTTTACTGAGGTTTATTCCTCCCTGGAACATGCTTCCTCAGTGGCCCTTTTCAGGAAAGGCAGGTCGTAAACATTGGTTTACCCAACATTTGTGAGGACTTTGAAACCTGGATTACTAGGTTATTTTTCACTCCAATTCCTGATTGACTTCAATTTTTGTTTAACTTTTCCACTTAAAATTGTTTAGCCTCTGTCTCCTGTGACCTTCACCTCTGTCCTACTTAAGGACCCACTGTCATGACCTTCTCTACTTCTATCAGCAGGATACTGAGTGCTGCTGGAGAAAATTACACAACTTTGTCTCTTGGTCCCACTAATAGTTTCTGGTCTCAGACCTTTACTGGGCCTCAGCTTAGCTCATCAGTACGTTCACTTGCCTCTGGTCAGTAGTCTTCCCATGACCTATAGTAGCTATTCCAAGTCTTCCAATCTTCTCAAGTTGTCTATTCTAATACCACTGCCTTACGTCTAAATAGATACCCTTTCTTTCCATTTCATAGGGGAAATTGATCATTAGTTGTGATCTTAACTGTTTCTCTCTTTCCATAGTCATCTGCAAACTTATCTACATTTGACATTCCTACATCCTTTGCTCTAGTATCCAAGTAAAATTTGCTTCTCCTCTTTAAAGGTAATTCTTCCCTCTGTGCTTTATATCACATATCCTCCTTGTTATAAACTAATTTTTTTGTCCCTCCAAAATTCATATATATTTTTGTATCCCTAACCCTCAGTGTGATGGTATTTGGAGATGGGGCCTTTGGGAGGTGATGAGGTTTAATAAGGTCATGAAGGTGGGGCTGCTATGATGAGATTAGCATTCTTATAAGAAGAGGAGAAGATCAGAGCCCTCTATCTCCCCTCTGTGTGAAGACACAACAAGAAGGTGACCATCTATAAGCCAGAAAGAGAGCCCTCACCAGGAACTGAATCTGCCAGCACTTTGATCTTGGACTTCCCAGCCTCCAGAACTGTGAGAAATAAATGTCTGTTCTTTAAACCACCCAATCTATGGTATTTTGTTATAATAGCCCTAGCTGACTAATATACTCCTCTTTTCCCTGGGAGCTTGTCCACAAATTATTCCCATTCCAATCTGTAACTTTATTCATTCCCTCTCCACTGATTCTTTCTCTTAGTACATAAATAAGTACCTTCCTATTTCTTCTTAAAACTTAATACTTCACCTTATTACTGCACCTTCTTTTTCCCCAGACCTCTTCACAGTATTGTCCCCATGAGCTGTCTTAAATTCCTTGTCTCTTTGTTGCAGTTAATACATGAAAGCATCTCTTACAGAGATTGCCATTGATCCAAATCAAACCCAGTAGGCATTGTCTGGACTACTATTACATGCTCTCTCTCTCATATCTGACACTGTTGACCATTCCTTTTCCTTTGGTTTCCATCACCTCACTCTCTCAGCTCTCATTTTTCCTGGATCATCATCATTCATTACTTTACCCTGGGAATCTTCTCTCTGATGTTTTCAAAGGTTCTGTGCCTGTTCTCCTGCCGTTCTACACCACCTAAGTTCAAGGCTTCCAGTGCCACTTACATGTGGTTGACTCCAGACCTCTCTTTGAGCTTGAGACCAGGATATCCAGCTGCCCACAGGAAAACTCCACTTGGATGATCCTGCACCACTCAAACTGGAAATGGTGCTTAGTAAATAACTGTTTTATAAGTCAATGTCTAAAACTCAATTTTTCATTTTTTTCTGTCTTTGAATCTGCTTTTCTTCCTGTTTATTAGTTTTTATGTACATGAAATGACCATGTATTTCTTGTAGCATAAGGAAGTGAGGCTCTAATGCGCTTGAAAAAGTCTCCCTCTATTTTATGGAAGAAAGAAGAGGAAAAAGTGAAATGAGAAGTCTGGAAGCTACAGTTTTGATTATTCTCCATAGATATTTTACATTTTGCTTTCACAAAAGTGGAAAAAATTCTCCTCCTTGCTGTCATCTGCACCCACCTTTACCTTGTGAGGATGTGAGAAGCCTAGTTTCATTGGTCTGAGCAAGTGTCCTCCATTTGATAATCCAGTGGTTCTCAAACTTTAGAATGTGAAATATTCACCCGAGAAGGGTTTTGTGTTTGTTTTTGTTCTTGCACCAAAGACCATGAAATTCCAGGATCAGGTGGGGCTTAGGCATTGTGCTTTCAGAAGTTTCCCAGGTATTTGTGATTAAAATGGTTCATAGGCTACATTTTGAAAAACACTATTGTAGCACTATATTGGAGCCACCAGTCACCGTTTGCCATTTTCTTTAGCTATTAAAGATCTCTGTCCCTGAAAGATCCATTGAATTGAGATGCTGGTGTATTTTGTGACTTAAATCTATAAGATTTGTACGTGTAGATCCTACTGGTGATCATATTTATATTTGTAAAAAATAACATTCCATTGACCTTGTTTTTTTCTATAGGGTGCCCAGTTTGACTTCTTTGGAGATGGAATTAGGTACAGATTTTGAATGAATTGACTTGTAAGGACAAAGCCATAGTTCTTGTTCACTGGGAGAATGGAACATTTTTTTTTTTTGTTAAGGTGACTGAAAATGCTGTTTAGGTTTTGCGTGCAAGCAAACTACTGTCTTTGCATTCCACTGCAAAAGAGCAAAACAGAAATGTGGAAGCTCTTTCTAGCCTAATGTTTTCCACATAGGCTTCAAAGCCCCTTCCTCAGAACGTGCGTATGATTGGTGAATCGATAACAGGTGCTTGCTTATTTTGTGATATGCTCTTCTAAGGGCAGTGCTACCTGTCACTAGTGCTCTGCTGAGACTGTTTACATCTCCCTCCACGGCCTTGTGTCTAAAAGGTTTTTCCAGCTTGCCAATGGTAGAATTTATATCTATTTTAAAATATTTTTTATATATTTTATCTTTTATTAGCATATTCATTGTTACAAATCATACTTATTCTTTATGCCTCTTATCCAATCTCTCCCCTTCCTCCTACCCCTAAAAACAAAGGAGTTATTTATGGGTACTTGTATCTTTGTAGGCCTTATGGCTGGGAACTTTACAAATGCTAATAG
Source organism: Cynocephalus volans (assembly GCF_027409185.1). Lineage (NCBI taxonomy): Eukaryota > Metazoa > Chordata > Mammalia > Dermoptera > Cynocephalidae > Cynocephalus > Cynocephalus volans. Next base: position 58,848,303 of record NC_084461.1, on the reverse strand, counting down.
CTCCATAACAATAAAAGCATTAAGACAAGCATTACTCATAAACTTTGCTTAACCTCAAAAATGACAACATAGTGACCCATTAATCAGCTTCTAAGACTTTAATGTTTCTTTACAGTTGCTCTGTTTCCTTCTCCAAATGTAAGAAGACTTTTCATGTGACCACTTCTTATGACTTTGGTGATATTCAAATAACAACGATTCACTGGTTATTTGGTAATTGTGAATAATTCTGAGCTTCAACTGGGATGTTTCAAAGTGTTGCTGTGTGGCTCGAGAATATCTTCTGTTTTCTGCCTCCAGCAAAGACCTTTCAAGGGTCGGCAGGAAGGTACTACAGGGAATAAAGGTGCTGTGGCATAGATTAATGAAATCTCCCATTTATTACAGGATTTCCCATTAGTGGTGTTTCAGGCAATAGAATTGAAAGGTTGAACATGATTGTTGTGTAAGGCAAACAATTAGGAGACAGGCAGGAGTTGTAAATATGAACTCCAGTCAAGGAAATTCTCTGTCCTGGAACCATCTAGTGTTTGAGGGAACAGAATTTGCAATCCAAACAGGAATGGGCTCCTGTCTTGGCCCTGCCACTTGCTAGCTAGATATCTTTGGGTGTGTTACTTAACTGCTCTGTGCCTGTGTAAAGTGGGATTAGCAATTCTCACAACCACTGTGTAAGAGAGATATCGTTAGTCTCCCCTGGCACGGAGCTGTTGTGAGGATCTACAGCAGCTAACAGCCAACACTCTTTTATTCATTTATTCATGCAACAAGTTTTCCTGAGCTAGCCACTGTGCTAGGGGCTAGAGACAATGTGGTGAGCAGGAAGAAGAAAATTGCGAACCTCATGGAGCTTATGGTCTTGTTGGGGTGAGATGCACAACAGACTAATATTCAAGGCAATTACAGATTGTGATTCATGCTTGTAAAACAAGGTGATGTGACAGAGAGTAACCAGGGCAGGGAGGTCAATTTAGATCAGTTGGTCAGGGAAGGTGACATCTGAGCTAGGAACTAAGGTTGAGAATATCTGTTATAAACATACTAGATAGAGGGTGCCCTCGTGTTAAATGCTTTAGGGCAGTCTCCTGTTCAATTTCCACAAAACCCTATGAAGCAGGTAGAATTATTATTTGTGTTTTCCAAATAAGGATATTTAGGTTTAGAAGATTGAATGCATTGTCCAAGGTCACATGAATAGCAGGTTGGCAGGGCTGGGATTAGAATTTCAAAGCCCGATTATATGACCATGAGGTATCAGACACTGTACATCTTCCAGGAGGAAAGAAGCTTAGAGACCACCTAGCTCATGCAGTCATTTCATGGATGAAGAAAGAGGCCAAGAGAGATATGTGGCTTGCTCAAGGTGGTGAGAACACCACCAGAAACCAGATCCGCTGCTCTCAAGTTCGGTGCTCTTCTCTGCACACCACTGCCAAACTGGTTTGCAGTAAAGATCCTAGTGACCCAGCCAGTTTCACCACTTGATTCTAGTTTCCAGTAAAGATAACAGTTGGCCGATGGTTGGATGCTTAAAGTATACAATGGCTTGTTGAAAGCTAAATCAATTTGACAGGTTTTGTTCTAGCACACATTCTTGTTTTTGTTTTCTTTTAAATGCATATGTGTGTAGTATAAAAAGAAGTTGAATCAGAGTATAAAAGGGCATTTAAAGAAAGCCTTTTTCCTCCAAGAGTCACCACCCCATTCCCCACACTGATTTTTGTCCCGAAAGGTAACCACTGTTAGCACTTTGTGTATATCCTTCTAGAAATATTCTGTGACTATTCAAGCACATATGTGTACATATTCTTTTTACATAAGACACAAAATACATTGTGCACAATATATGCACCTTGCTTTTTTCACTTGACATTAGATGTTTAAGCTCTTTCCTTGTCATCAATATAAAGTTGACTCATTTTTTTAATGGCTACAGAGTATCTATTGTGTGAGTAAGCCTAAATATATTTATCCTGTACTAATCAATCAATATTTGGCAGTTTCTAGTCTTTTGTGATTGTACACGTGCTGCAGTGAACATCTTTGCCGAGATATTTTTGTGCATACAAGCAAGTCTACCCATAAGATATGCTTGCAGTGTAATGGCTGTATCAAATGGTATGTGGATTTTAAGTTTTGATGGATACTACCAAATTGTCCTTTGAGGGGTTGGACATGCCCAACAATTGTATGTAAGAGCATCACCTTCAAGCTAGGTGACTGCTTGATGAGCAGTCCCTTTTTTCATGAAGCCAACCTAAATTGATGGGGTCAGGGTACTTGTGGGGGAAGCCTTCAAACTTCTCTGCTCTGGATTGCCCTGGGCACCCTCCTCTCCTCCTAGCACATTTACACCTGAAGCTGTAGGCACCAAAACTCCAGAGAGAACCTGAACTCTCTCCTGGAACATCTTCTGTGGTTGGTTTAAAGTCTTCCTGTGTCCCCAGTTCTGAGTCCCTGGCTTACTGCTTTGGTTCCTGAACATGTATTTTCCTTTGTTCTATCTCATGAGAGACCTTTGGGCCCTTATTGGGACTTGATCTGGAGAGTGTGAGAAAGAAGGAAAGGAGGAGGGAGGAAGAGAGAGGGGGTAAGGGGGGGGAGAGAGAGAGAGAGAGAGAGAGAGAGAGAGAGAACGCCAATTTTCTTTTTTTCTGTTCTCACATCTATCTCTTCTGGGTTTGTTTTCTTTAGATTTTGAACCTTAAAGAGACTTGGAGCCATAAATTCCTTAGTCATTTCAATCTGTTCATCAGCGGGGTCTTTAGGATCAGCATTTCTGCTGCCCAGCTTGTTTCTTTGCTTGCTGCCATTTAAACCCCATAAGTGACCAGAGTTGGAGAAGATCTGAGGGAACATAGAGTCTAGTGACTTCCAAAATATTCTCCTTGGAGAGGGACAGTATCCCATAGAGGTACCTTAGGTATTCCTGAAGGGAAACTGAGGGTCAGGACCTATATTAGGGAATGTGGGTGGTCAAGGCTCTGGGCCACTCAGTTTTGCTTTAACCAGAAAGGTAATATTTTTATCTGGTTTATATTATTGGCTTTTGTGTAATATATTTAAAAAGGGACTCTGCTGCCCAAGCAGAGATGTTTAAAAAAAATCCCACAGGTTTAGTTCAATTCCCTCTTTTATATGTATGGAAACTGATTTGGAAAAGAAAGTTGACTTCTCCAAGGTCGTCCAGATACTTAAACGAAGAAGGAGGGATTTAAACTCCACATGCTCCCGGCTCAGTGCTCCTCCTGTAGAACGTGAGCTGAGTAAGAGCTTGTAAGTGAAGCGTAGAGCCCCTCATAGAGCACTTGTGATAGAGAGGCCCACCTCTCTAGTTAAAATTCAAACCAAACCTTTGTTGGAATTTCTTCACTCCTTAAAAAAATAATTTTCACTTTCGCACCGAACCCATCTGGGAATAAACGTGTTGAAAGACTCTCAGAGAAGCTGTTCTCACCATACATATTTCTTTCCATATAGAAATTCCAGAAGGGCTTGCTACATAGTGCATCTCAGGAGAGAACTGTTGAGATTTATTTTCCGACTATATGCAGCTGACTTCATCCATCTTCCCTCCAGAGAACTTGCAGAAGGCTGAGAAGCACTCAGGTCTATTCCAGAACTCCAGGTCCGTTTTGGTGTTGAAGTCACTAAAATGGAGGGATTGTTTGTTTGACATTTTATTACTAAGATGACCATTACTAAGCTTGTTTGTTCCAACAAATGATGTGCACCTGCTGCCCTTAGTGTCACAAGAGCAGGCCATTTTCAAACTATGCCGTAGGGAGTACCTGAAGGAAAGGACATAGAAAAGAAAGAAACGAGAGCAGCAAAGTGCATGTAAAAAGTACACAGAAAATACACACATGAGGGACAGCACTGCAGCATCTATTTCTAAGGCCAAAGAAATGCATCTGAGAAATGGATTGGGAATGGGGACATGACACAAATTCTAGAGAACAGAAGTTTCAGTTTAGGGGTTGTGTTGACACCAGCTCTCTCTTTATAACAGCCCTTGCTGAAGGCAGAATTTTCTTAATACCTGGTTTAGGTTTTCCTTTGCTTTCCTTCAGTCTCTCCCAGTTACAGCCACTTGAACCATCTTTAAAAAGAAAAGTCTCTCTTTGTGGTGTTTAGGTACACCCTTCAAATGCTCCTGGGTATTTTTTTTAAATCCACTTTTGGGAGTCATTTGGCCAAGTCCTACATATTTAATTCTTTTACTTTTCCCTCGTAAATGAATATTTCTGGCCCTTTGATCCTCCCCTCTCCATTCAGCAACAAACTGAACAGAGCCATTGATGGGCCCAGGCCTCCTTCTCTCCGGGTGACGCGGGAGCGATGGCAGGTACTTGGTATACCGCTTAGCCTGGTACAAGCGCGCAGACTTTCTTATTGCAAGACACATAGGAAGCTGTGGTTTGAAAATTACTTGGATGGAGTAATGAGAGATTTGCTTGGGGAAGCAAGGAGCGACAGAAATTTATATCAAAGTCTTGGCTCCTCATATGGGGCCTTCTGGAATTTCCTCACCTTGGAATTCCTCCCTATTCCAAATAAGACTGGATAAATAGATTTGGAAAATCATATAGCCCATGCTTGTTTACCCTGGCTGCTTTTGTTTGATAACTTGGATATTGTAAGTGGGTGGGATTTGGTTTTGGTCATTGCTCAGCACCTAGTTTGGGCTTCCTCCTTCATGGGAGTGTTGGGAGGCCTAGGGAATCCTTTCTGGTGAAGGGCATTCAAAGTCCAGCATGATGATTCTCGTTTGGATTTAGTTTTTCGAATGTGTGTGTTCACATTAACATCTGTACTTCTTTCTTAGTTCTGTGGCTGTGTTATGGGTCTTTATGGAAGTTTGCTGTTTATTTTGGAAAGTAATGGAACACAGATACAGGGTCTGTAACTCAGGAAGTTGTTCTGGAGCATGAGGATAGACTATCAGTGCAGTTTCACTACTGAATTAAATGGAGGACTTAGAGCTGATGTGTGCAGACAAATGCTTATTGTTGGCCCAGCACGGGGCACACTTTACTTGGGTTTCTGGGCTGAGATGCTGCAGAAAGTTCTCGGCATGCTGATTGGAGAGGTGAGTGAGACAATATCTCCTTCCCTGCGGAGTGTTGTCATCTAGCAAGGACTCGACTAAGGTCAAAGGGGAACAATTAGGAGTAGAAGAAAGGATGGCGTGAAGGATAGAGGCAAATAAATAGACTCAGGAAACAGAATCTCTTATCAACTGGATTTAGAACCCAAATGACTTTTAACTCCAGAGATTTTTCTCATATACAATGTTGCCTGTATTTTCTCTGGTCTTCTTCTTAGGGATTAATCTGAGGCCAGGACTTTTTAAGGTAGATATGGAGAAGTCCTAGGTCATGGTGAACTTTTCTGCCAACCAAAATGTCTAATAGGATGAAGGGCATATTTAGTCAGCACAGCCTTGGTGTCCTCACTGCATTCGTTCATTCCATAAACTTCTGTGCAAGTATGTGTGTACATATTCTCTGTCACTCTCTCTTCCTTTTGGTTCTGTTCACACCCTCTCACTCTTACACTTTTCAGGTATTCATTCATTCACCTGCTCCTTTCATCTGTCGTATCATTTGACACATTTTTAGTAGACATCTGATATGTGAATGGAATATATTCTAACAGGGAAAGTGTGATTCATAGACCAGTCCCTATGCCTTTCAAACTCCAGGGAATACAGGCTGAGCTCTCAAACGGTCCCCTTCAAGCCTCTTCCATAGGGGTCAGGTGGGCATGGAAAATGCACAGTGCACTGGTAACTCTCTCCAAATAAATTCTCTCTCCTGACTCTCCAACTAGAGCTTCTTCCATGGGCTGGAGGGGGACTTCGGGCCCTATCCACGCACCCTCCCCTTATCAGTCTTGCAGGGATGGTCCATCATCACTAGAACTATGGCTTTATTTCTTTGGGGTCCTCTGACAAAAGTCTGAGATAATAAGAGACTAAGAGAGGAAGATTTGCATTTGACATTTGGCTACACCCACGTGCCCTGCTGTGTGAGTATTGTGTATGGCACTGGAGAGGTCGGGGGTGGCTCTCTCTCTTTCTCTCTCTCTCTTTTTTTTGGCATCTGGCTGGTAACAGGGATGGAACCCTGGACCTTGGTGTTATCAGCACCACACTCTAACCAACTGAACTAACCAGCCAACCCCGGGGATAGTTCTCTAGGAAAGGGAGGAAGCGGGTGAAGGATAGAGAGAGGAGAGAGGAGAGAAGAGAGGGAAGAGGAGAGAGAGGACAAAGGACAAGAGGGCAAAGCGGTGAGAGACTCTGTCATAGTGCAACCAAGTCCTAAAGAAAGCCCGGTGCTCTTTTATCACCCCTTGGCTTGGCCGTCTTTTCTCCGCATTGTTTACCTTGCCCTTTTCCTGGACCTGTTCCATCGGGATCAGGTAAATCCTCCCTCCACCATTCCATCTCACTTTTCATTGGCCATCCTGCTAGGGGCTCCCACATGGCTGTCAGGGCACACGATCCTGTTCTTCAGTCTTGATGCCTGCACTCTCCAGGGCAGCCTCGTGCAGCAGAAAGCTTGTCCACTGTGGCTCTTCAGGCAAATTCCTTACTATTTCTAACTCGGTTTTCTCATCAACGGTGGGGATGTTAAAAAGGCCCACTGAGCATGGTGGCTTGAAGAATTAAATAAAATAATGCACGTGAGGTTGTGTCGTTAGTTTTTTTTTTTTTTAAATTCTACTCTGTCATTTCCAATGTGATGAGCACTGCTGTGTATTTCCCTCATTAGGTGGGGTGGGTAAGTTATTGTTATCTCTAAAGTAATAGTTTCCCTGTTAGCCCCTCAAACCACAGCTCTCCGCTTCTCTCACCTAGAGTGTGAATACACTGATGAATGCTGGTGCTTCAGCTGTACATTGGTGAGTTCCTCAAGGCCGTGCTTTTGCTGTATTCTGCTGAGCACCTTGACAGGTGTAGGGACCCCCCCACTTCAAAAAATCCCATTATGTGTGCATGAAGAAAGTGGAGGGCTGATCTGAAGTCACCATGGGACACCCACTTAAGTGAAGCCTGGGGCTGGACTGCCTCTATGCTAGTGTTTGCTTCCCCAGAGCATTTGGATTTGATTTTTTCTGTAGGCCCCTTCTGTTGTCAGAAGGAAGTACATATACAAACAGAAAAAGAGCATGTAAGTGCCAATGAGGGGCACAGAAGAAGGTGCCAATGCTGGCATCACATGGCTGGGCTCTTAACTGGCACCAGAGCAGAACTGAAACACACCCCTCAGTGTCTTCAGGGCCATAGCTGCTTCAGATCAGAAAAGCTGTCAGTGTGTGCAGTGGATAACGGAAAGTCTTCCACTCTCGCTGCTAGAACAAAGAGAGCACTTTGCCATGTTATGTCTTAATAGACATTATTACAGTTCTGCTCAGATCCCGGATATGTGAGGAAGTCAACAGCCAAGATCAGGGCTGACTGAATATGGCCTGTCAGATGAGATTAATGCCAAACCATAGGAAAATTTTAGTAGATTAGTGGAAAATATCTGGTGACTATTAAGCTATATATGAGGAAGACTGTTTAACAAACCAAGATTGTTTTTTCCACGTTGAGTTGAATTCTCCACTGACGGTACGGTGTGTGCCTTATTCATTGGTGCCCTCTCAGTGCCCAGCATGGTCACTCAATTTGTAGTAGTCGTTCAATAAATATTTTTGGAATCAAGTAGAGAAAAAAAGTGCTAATAGCATTAAGTGAAAAGGCTAGGGAAATTCTGAAAAATAGTTCAGAATGTTAATTTTTTTTTCTTTTTTGCATTAGATTAGTGCTATTGGGCAAATTTTACCAAAGTTCCTTCTGTCTTGGAGCCTGTAAAAGCAGATGAAATTTTATTAGACCAAAAGGAATGGGTATTTTCTCTTTGAAGTGGAATTGGGTAAACAGTCAGCTGAGAGGTGTTCTGCCCAAGCAGGCAGCTGGGAGAGAAGGGACATTAGGCAAGATGAGGCCAGAAGAGAGCATTGTTTTTGACCTGCCTGTAGTGCCAAAATGGTCTCAGCAGGGCCACTTATTTCCATGGGAGTGGCTGGCACAAGTTTCCTTCCCAGCTGCAGCTTGTGGCCTCTCTTGGGTGCAGGTAGAAGGGAAAAACAAAGGCAGGGTAGAATGGTGCTGGCAGGCCAGAGCCTGGTAGCCAGACCACTGTGGCCCAGGCTCCTTGACCCTTCTTCTCCCCAGTGTGATTTTGACATGGATTAAGGGAGAGAGAAGGACAACACACCAACTAATAAAGAAAAACCCTTTTCTTTCCTGAGGTTACAGATTGCAAGGAGCCTAAGAAGGTTCTGAGCCATTTGCTCAGAGGTGACTCAGTTTTGAAGGGAATTAAAACCAAATAACATCATTGTTCATTTAAAATATCAAGACTCCAAAGACAACAAACTACAACAAAAGGAAGGAAAACAAAAACTCCCCCCAGTTTTCAGCTCTTTTCATTCCTACATCCTATCACCACTTGTCTAAGGAAATACACAGATCCCTACAAAGCCCGTGAGCTTAAAGGGGAAGGGAGGTTAGGTCCAAGGCCTGAGCCCCCCAGGCATCAAATGCAGGGTGGAGAGCCCATGAGTGAAAGATCTCATTCCACTTGCCCTCTGCTTGCATCTCCCGAGGCCAGTTTTGATTTCTATCCCTAAGAACATGGGTCTTTACATATCATATTTCATTGTTGAGATCCACATGCTACATTTAAAATGTAGGCATAGCTACTGAAATAATGCTCCAACTAGAGTGAGAAGAAGCAATCTGTGGAATTTGTTTTGAAGTGCTTACTCTTTTCTCACTGAATTGCAAAAATTCTAGGAGATATTCTGCCAAGGATTAGGAGATCCTGCAAAGAATTAGCAAAGGCCTTTCTTGTACGGGAGGGATTTATTGGAAATGCGTAATATGGTGGAAAAGAATGTGGACTTTGGAGTCAGACAAGCCTCGGTTCGAATCGCAGCTCTGCCCCTGATTTAGGGTGGGATCACAGACAAGTTATTTGACTTATTGTGCCTGATGGAGTTTGAATGTGTTGTCCCCTCCAAAACTCATGTGGAAATTTGATCTCCAATGTGGCAGTGTTGGAAACTGATTGAGTCATGGGGGCGGATCCCTCATGAATGGATTCATGCTCTCCTGGGAGAGGCAGGATTAAGGAGTGAGTTCCCGCGAAAGCTCGTTGCTTAAAAAGACCCTGGCACCTCCTCTCTCTCTCTTGCTTCCTCTTGCCATGTGATCTGCTTGTACCCGCTGACTCCCTGCCACTTTCCGCCATGAGTAGAAGCAGCCTGAGGCCCATGCCAGATGCAACTGTCCCAGAATCGTAAGCCAAATAAACCTCTTTTCCTTATAAATTACCCAGTCTCAGGTAGTTCTGTTATAGCAACACAAAATGGACTAAAACAGTGCCTAAATTCCTTCACGTGTAAAATGGGCAAGGCTAAAAATTACTACCTCATGGGTTATTGTGAGAATTGATGCGAGTAAGCATTTAGAACAGTGCCAGCAACATAGTACGTGTTGGACTTACTGTATAAGTGTTTCTGTTGCTTATAACAAAATACGTGAAACTGAGTAATTTGTAAGAAAATGGAATTTATTGCTTACAGTTTCAGAAGCTAGAAAGTCCAAAGTCCAGGGAATACATCTGGTGAGCATCTTGGTGGTGGTGACAGTGACCCAGGGGTCTCACATGGTAGAAAATGGCAGAGCAGAGACAGCAATGTCCTCATGTACTCTCCTTTTAATGCCCTGAGAACCACGCCCATGAACACCATTCTTAACCCATTCAGGAGGCATGATCCTCAGAATCTAATCACCTCTTCAAGGCCCCACCTTTCGGTTACCATGATAGGATTTCCCACCCTCTTAAGGGTCACAATGGGAATTAAGCTTCTAATATATGGACTTTGAGGGACACAAGTCAATCAACCCTCAGCACTTACTGTACTCTTGGTCTCGTGGTTGTCAGAAATAGAGTCATAAGAAGGTAGAGAGAGGAGGGGGTGATCATGCCCTTTGCAGGTGGCGTAGGTAGGAAGTAGGAAGTAACTCAAGAGTATCTTCTGAGGCTCTCTCTTCTTTGTCTGCCACACTCTTATTCTCCTCCCCCAAATTCAAATTCCTCTCCTTCAGGTTACCCAGAGCCACACACAGGGCACTGCAGTGAAGTAATGGCCCGAGGGGCTCTGCCCCAGGCAGGGCAGAGGCCTGGTGAAAGGATTTCCTGTCATCCTGGTGCCAGTTGTCTCCTGGAGGCCAAAGAGATGTATGTCACTCTTCCTCTTTGGTCTGAGAGGAGGGGTCCTGGGAGAGAATTCATCCCTCATCCTGTCCTTCACCCACAGATGTGACAGAAAGACAGAAGCCCAAGGTCACCCTTTTAGATGAGTGAGAAACTATAAACCACCACAGTAAGGATCCTGTGGTCTTTGAGCCTTCCCCATCTTGTCAATTATGTTTCCTTCCATCTCTGCTTCCCTGGAATGCTTACTAGTAAACCTCTAAGAGGAAAGAAAATCCCATGTGATCGTTTTTGGGGGGCTACAAGAAAGCAAGAGAGCTGGGTTACTGCTGTCCATTACAGTAGATCTTGGACAAGGGGGAGAGGAACCCCCGGGAGCAGGGTGAGCTATGGAGGCCTTTGAGAGGAAATGGAAATCGAGGCTGAGGCTTTGGGCCTGCTTCAAAAAATGGAAGCAAAGATGCAGGGTTGCTAGAGTCTGAGATGACATATGGCCCCTCTCAAGCCAGGCTTAATCAAAAACTTCCACTGCCAAGTGACTGTCTGCCAGGATACTATGCCAAGGGCACTTTATATGCAGTGGGCCCTTCATATCCATGGGTTCTGCATTCATGGATTCAACCAACCATGGATTGAAAATATTTGAAAAAAAATTGCATCTGTGCTGAACACCTACAGGCTTTTCCTTGTAATTATTCCCTAAACACTATAACATAACAGTTGTTTATATTGCATCTAGATTGTATTAGGTATTATAAGTAATCTAGATATGATTTAAAGCATACCAGAAGATGTGCATAGGTTATATGCAAATATGACACCTTTTATATCAGGGACTTAAGCATCTGCAAATTTTGTTATCTGTGGGGTCTCGGAACCAATCCTCTGCTGATACCAGGGTCTACTGTATTAGATCTTATCCTTATAAAGGTCCCCCTCCCCCCACCCTTTTTTTCTTCAGCTGAAAAAACTGAGACTCAGGGGTGTTGAGTTACTTGCCCTAGTCTCAGGCTGGGTGGTAAATCCAAGATTTGCACTCAGGGCTGTCTGATGGAACACGCATCACATGCTTTTGTGCTGCTGAGTGCTTCAGAGTTATTTTTATTTACTTATTTTCATGAAATAGCCCCATTTTCTCAAAGCCCTTATCTCAGCTAGCCATAAGTAAAAGTAAAATTAAAAGGTGGCTGACAGACCAATTCTCAGATTAGGAAAGACTGAATATTTCCTATTAAGTCACTCCCTTTACTGCAATTTTGGAAGAGAACCTTGGAGAAGGCTAAGAGAGGTAAACCAAGAAGATGAATGTCAAAAGGTGGGATTTTGATGACTGTGGAATAGAATGGGTGGGGTGAGGGTAATATTGGGTGGTAGTTTCTTCTCAGTACCCTTTTAATCACTCAGTGGTGGTGCCTGTAACCTGCCTATTACTGTGTCACTCCAAATTCCTGGAATTATTCAAATGTGAGTGTCACTCATTTGTTTCTGAGCCTCTTTCTCAAGTATTTTAGCAAGAAGTCTCCCTTACTGCTGCCACTTTGCTTTTTTGAGAGGGAGGTTTGCTTTGCTTTGACCTCCCTGAGCCCCATTCTGTAAGTGAGCCAATTAAGAATTTATGCTCTGATACTGCTGCTAGTTCCTGGGGCACAGGATTCCTGATGCCTTGCCCTCACTGCCACCCCTATCTGCTAACATGAATTCCCACCCAGGTATGAGAGTGTGAGAACCAGAAGACATGGCAGCTAGAAGATAAGTTTTGCAAGAGCAAAATGATTAGGATTGAGGTATCAGGCAGAGAGTGGGGTATGGTTAAAGCAGGGAGTTCCCATTTGTATTAGTCTTTCTGTTGCTTATAACAAAATACATGGAACTGGGTAATTTTTAAGAAAATAAAATTTACTGCTTACAGTTTCAGAGGCTGGGAAGTCCAAAGTGCAGGGAACACATCTGATGAGGATCTTGGTGGTGGCAACAGCGACCCAGTGGTCTCACATTATGGAAAATGTGGAGCAGAGAGAGCGCACTTCTCATTCACTGTCTTTTTAAAGCTCTCAGAACCACGCCTCTGACCACCATTATTAATCCACTCACTACAGCCTGGTCCTACAATCTGATCACCTCTTTAAGGCCCCATCTTTCAATTACTGTAAAAGGATTTCCCACCCTCAACAGTCACAGTGGGAATTAAGTTTTGAGGGGACATTCAATCCAAGGCACCATTGGTGCCAGGCAGAAAAACAGAAACCATGGTAGGTTTTTCAACAGAGAGGATTGAATACAGGGAATTGGTTAAATAAGTTGCAGAAAGAGCAAAAAGGGAACAAGGAGGTAGCACAGAGATATTAATTACGTGAAGCAGCTACCAACCACAGGCTGGGGAGCACAGAGAAGAAGTTGGGTTGATCAGCAGCTGGAAGCTCAGTGGGGGGCCTCTCAGAGCTGGGACTCAGACCTCCGAGGAGGGGCACCACCCAGCCAGTGCAGGTGCCTCAGCAGCTGCAGGAGAAGCCAGTGGGGAGGCTGAATGATGAGGCTGGTTTTGTAGGGGCAGAAAGAAGCAGGACACTGGAACCCACTGTCAATTCCAGCATGAAGGATCATTGTTGGGGTGATGCTTACAGGACTAAGAAGCAAATGAATAGAATGTTGCTTCTCCTGCTTTACACCTTGTGTTTCCCTGTAGTTTCCCCTGTCAGCAGAGTTGAATATAGAGTTACCTGGCAAAGGAAAAATGTAGTTTGCAAAATCTCAGCCCCAGAATCACAGAGTAGAGTATGGAAGGCTGGGTTTTGGAGCTGAGAGACAATATCTTAAAAACTGGCACGTAGGATGAATAATTATGTACGGTTGATGGTTGCCGGTTGCCAGTAAATCATGAACTAAAAGGAGCTTCAAACTTGGTGTTTGAAGAGACTAGTAAGGGAATGTCTTTAGACAAATGTTACTTACCTCTGCCTATCTGTGCCACTTTCAATGTTGTGAATATTGACCTGGTGTGTGTGTGTGTGTGTGTGTGTGTGTGTGTGTGTGTGTGTGTGTGTAAGGATTAGGAAGAGGGCTTGAACTTTTTCAAGTCTGCAGGAGTCCACTCCATTGTGTTGGAAATAAACACTATCGCTCTCCTTTGAGTTGTTAATGAGACTCCAGAATAAATGTTTTCCTTTAGAATACACCTTGTAAGTTATGATTCTGTCTCAGAAAAGAAACTTTAGTGGATTGGGAATGGGAAAAGAAGAGGGTGTACTGAAAGGAACTTAATGGGGGCCAGAGCTGGAAGGATATGGAATAAGGACAAATCTAATTGCCAGTAAACCTCAGTTAAGCTTCATGTCTCCAAATATTAGAAGCAAGCTAATGGCTTACAGTTTTCTCCTCTGCTTACATATTTCCAGGAAGACAGGCAGCTCATAGCCCAGAAAGCTTAGTAACTAAACTTTCCATAACATCTGGGAACATAAGAGACTATGTTTGGGGAGTGATGCTGGTACCATTTGCAGGTTGAAGTTAGTGCCTGGAAATTGTTCATCACCTGCTCAGCAGGCAGAACCGCTGGAAACTAAATTGATGGTGATTATGCAAGAGAAGTAAATGGGAGCAAAATAAACACCACGTGAAAGGCGTCATGACAGTTGAAGGATTAGAAATGAGTTGCAGCTTCGTACTGGGTCCTGTTCAGTTCTCCTCTGTCAAACACTGGTTAAATCGGAGCCCACCATAAGAAGAACAAAGTGTAAAATTACATGTGCACTGTTTGGTACACTCCTACATGGCACCAAAATAGATAATGCTGATCTCATAAACAACATTATCTGCTGGCAGCATACTTCTCTGGTACCACAAATTATCAAACGATAAAGAGAAATCATAATAGCCCCAAAAATTTCCCCAAAATTTTGTTTATCTTTTTATGTCTGCAGGGTTCCTGTTAACAGCCTCTGAGTGTCAATATAGTTGGATAAATACATTTATTTATCAGAATTGCAGTGGGGGTTAAGCTAAAGACTTTGGGTTCTGGGGTCAGATGAACCTGGATTTCAACCTCTTTTCTTGCACTTATTATGTGTGTGATATTGAGCAGAGTGCTTATCTAAACCTCGGTTTCTTCATTTTTCAGGTGGGGATAATTATATTCCCTCTCTTCCATACAGTGCTATTGTGAAGACTAAGTGAGATAGGGCCGGCCCGTGGCTCACTTGGGAGAGCGTGGTGCTGACAACACCAAGTCAAGGCTTAAGATCCCCTCACCGGTCATCTTTTAAAAAAAAAAAATAAATAAAATAAAACAAAGACTAAATGAGATGATGACAGTAAGAGGTTCAACAGAGTTCTTGGTGCAAAATAAGTGCTTAAGAAAGGTTTGCTACTCTATCTTTATTATTGCTACTGCTGTTGTTAACACATTTTTGAGCAGTTACTATATACTCGTACCAGGACATAAAGAGAGAAAGATGAATTAGATCCAGTCCTTTGCCATCAAAGAGTTCATGACCTATGGAAAAAGGTATTCAAGAGTCTCGATTTAGGGAAAATGACCCAGCTTGGGTAGTTGTGTGTGGTCTCATTCTGGGAGATTGTAATCAGTGAGGGGACAATGGGTGTATAGCTGTGGATGTAAGGAGAATACCAAAGTCAGGAAGGGAGTCTGGATGGGCAGGGCTGCTTTCTGTCTGCTCTGCTTCAAGTCTTAGGAACCTACAGACCTAGATCAATGTGAAGGACACACCATCTTGAATTCTTGACTTGCATAAATGATGCAATGGTACTGAGTTAATGACACGGGTTCTGTTAGATATGTATTATGAAATGTTGTACATTTGTGTCAAATTGACACTTTCTTGCTGCTAAATGCCTATCTACTCATTGCTGAAATAGATTATTGAGGATAAAGTGTGAAATGTGTTGATTCCAAAATCGTTGGAAAGACCACAACCAACAGAAACTGCTCATAATCCCGGGGTTAGGAATCGAGCAGGTGGGCCTCCTCCTGGCCTGTCAGCAGGACTTGATAGGCCCCTTATTGCTTCTGACAAATAGGCTTTCAGTATCTCCTGTGAAGAGAAACAGGGTGGCCCATTTATAAAAGGCCCCTTGAAAGATTTAAATGTGCTGCCTTGTAGAAGATGAAGGGTGACAGGACTCTGAAGACCACAGAGGAAATAGTTGTGTGCTGCCAAGATTTCATACATCCAGAGGTTATTTTGGGGATGATCTATACCTTGGTAAAAGGAAATAAAGAATCTGTCAATTAAGAGTTATTAATTTTTGTATCCTGTAATGAAATATTAAATCTCAGTGACCATATCTGTTTACCTGACTGGGTTTCTGTGCAATTGCTAGTCTTTGGCTGTCAGCATTCACCTACCTTTAGTGAGTCCCTTGCAAATTTTGTGTGAAGTTTTAGGGTTGATAGGCAATCACTATTCTCTTTCATGTTATTATAGAAACTTGATAAACCACCTGAATTTAAAAAAACCCTTGAAACAACACTTCAGCAAGAGGCGAGCATGGCTTTTAGGGTATAAATTTCTTTTTTACACAAACACATTTTTTTCTTATATATACTCTGCTATTTTTGGTTGACATGTACAAACAGACGAAAGAAAGCTTAATCTTAGGTTAAAAAAAGCACTACTAAATGGTTTATATTTTAGTGAGCCAGTAAAATCCAGAAGTTTTCCCTCTGGACAAAAACTTTTTCCACATATCATGTATTTCCAGAAATTAAAAAGAAAAGGGATAATTTCCCCTGTGTTCTCTCTAAATTGGTTTGGCTCTTGGGAAGAGAGAACCATATGTGAGGTTTATAGTAAACTCATTCATGGGACACTGGAAACAGCTGTAAGGTATCACAGAATCCATGTCATGAGAAAGGCATGGGTGAAATGCCTTATAATTTGATCATTTTCAGATCTTATTTTAGTACTTTGGTGACTAAAACCCACTGAAGGGAGTTCATTAGGAGGCTTTTACAAACATATATGTTTAATAGCAGGTTATCCCATGAAATGGACAGAAGCATTACATAGCCAAGTTCCAGAATGATATTTAAATTTATTTAGCATGTCACATAGCTTTACCATATTCTTCCATTGATCAAGTTTGAATAGATTTTGGATATATGTTTTTATTTATTTTAGAATGGAGTAGTAAGGCATAATTGCAAAAGTTTAAGTTTTAATTAAAAATTTAAAAATTGTTTCCAGAAAATAGTAGTTAATCTAAAAGAGGATGCTATTTCTATCATTAAGAAAAATAACTAGGTTGGCTAGAGAGCCAAAAATTTACCCTCTGCCTAGGGGGCTGGCTTGGAGCAGAGTTTTCTTAGGAAGGTTACTGTTCTCACTCTGCTAGTCTGAGCATCTTCTCTCCCCTTTTCTCCTCTGTTCTTTCTCTTCTGTCCAGAATGCACTGTGGCATCTTCCTGGAGGGTCCAGGTCCCTCGAGTTGTTCATTTGCTGAATTAATTTCTTTTCCCTTAATTTTTTTCTGCTTGAAAGTCCTTGTTATAGATAATGTGACTCTTCATCATTGGTTCATAAAAGTCTTGTTTGTTGCTATTCACTAGGCAGGGGATGGGCCTAGAATGAACTCAGGAATGCAAGGATATGGATATAATGATAATAACAAAATTGTGGTTGTTATTATTATATTAAAATAAGGTTTATTGCAGCATTTTTATAATGGCAACTAAAAATAATCTGAATATACATCAATAGTGGGAAAGTTGGATATATTGGGGTGCATTTATCCTGTGGAATATGGCATGGCTAATAAAAGGAAAAAGTTAGATATACATGTGTTGGCCTGGAAAGATGACAAGATATTTTTTAGTTTAAAAGGAAGGTAAATTGCAAAGTAATGTGTACTGTATATATTTGAGTAAAAGAAAAAGGGAAAAACTCTATATGTGAATTTTTGTTTTATGAATTTGTATGAGCACAGAGAATGGTGTGAAAAGATACACACTACACTATACACTGGCAATGTCTGAGGGTGGATAGAGCTGAGAGGAAGATTATGAATTTAAAAACTCATCTCTGTATTTTTTTGTTGGTTACAATAAACATGTATCACCTTTCGTGTTAGTCCATTTTTGTGTTGCTATAACAGAATACTTGAGACTGGGTAATTTATAAAGAAAAGAGGTTTATTTGGCTTATGATTCTGGGACAGCTGCATCTGGTATGAGCCTCAGGCTGCTTCTACTCATGGTGGAAAGTAGCAGGCAGCTGGCAGGGACAGGCAGATCACATGGTGAGAGGAAGCAAAAGAGACAGAGAGGGAGGTGCCAGGATCTTTTAAACAAGCAGCTCTTGTGGGAACTAATAGAGTGAGAACTCACTCACTGCCCCCTACCCAGGGAGAGCATTAATCCATTCATGAGGGATCTGCCCTCATGACTCAAACAGCTCCCAACACTGCCACATTGGGGACCAGATTTCCACATGTTTTGAGGGAGACAACACATCCAAACTCTATCACCTTTGTAATTAAAAATCCAATCAAATTTAAAAGAAAGATGTTAAAGTTTTTATGTCCTCATGATACCTAATATTTATTAAGTTATTCTTATGGGAAATAACTGTACTAGACTTTAATAAATTGTAATAAGCCTAATTACTCTATAAGTAGGTACTAGTATTATTTCTACCTTACAGTGAGGAAATTAAGCTTAAGCTGTTACACAGTGATGTAACTTACTCCATCATTTATCCACATAGCTAGAGGTCTTATGAGGAGGGTTTAGATAAAAGCACCAACAGACATAGAATTATTATTTTCAAAACATAATTTCATTGTGCTATATCCATACAATGGAATGTTATTTGGCATTAATAAGGAGTGCAGTACTGATATATGCTACAACATGGTTGAACCTTGAAAACAGTATGCTAAGTGAAAAAAGCCAGTCATAAAAGACCATGTGTTGTATGATTCCATTTATCTGAAATGTCCACAATAGATGAATCAATAGAAAAAGAAAGTAGAACAGTGATTTCTTAGGGCTGAAAGGCTAGGGTGATTGGAGAGTGACTGCAAATGGGACCAAATATTCTAAAATTAGATTGTGGTGATTGTCGCATAACCTGGTCAACATATTAAAACCCATTCAATTGTAGACTCTAAATGGGCAAATTGTATGGCATGTGAATTATATTACAATACAGCTGTAACAAGAAATCACTACATTAATGAACATCCTTTAATGAACAAAAGGGACTTGTGCACCCTGATGCCTAGATTGTTCTGATTCTCCTGGGCAAAAAGACTCATTCCGGTCAGATTTCTCTGACTTATTGAAGTTCAAGGAACCCTGCAAGACAATGTCAATGGAATAAATGCTCCCAAGGAGTTCATTTTTCTGTGGCCGTAGAATGTCACGTTCAGGAAACTTGCATAGGTCTCTCTGCTTCCTTAAAATGATCTTCCCCTCAAAAGTCCCTTTTGTTAATCAATGGCTGCTTTAATTTTGATGAGGTTGCAAAATCTCTTCTTAAGTTATAAGAAGACCTGGCTCTGGGGATTATCATTAATTCTTTCTTCAGCCAGATTTTTTTTTTCAACTGCAAACAAATTCAATTCCTCGAACACTGTCTTCTAAATTTGTCATTCTTTTAACTCACTCTTTTCTCTGACTCATTAAGGCTCAAAAATGATACCCAAAAATATAGTGCTTTGGCATGCTGAATACTTTGAAATAAAGGAGATTGGAAGGCCTCAGAAGCAAAGTCTCTCTGACCTTCTCCTGCCCTCCTGTCACTAATCCCTCTTTCTCCCCTGAAGCAAGTCATAGAAACCAGAATCCCTCTTCTCCAAGGTTGCTCGTAGAAACTAGAATCCCTTTCCCCCAAAGCCAGCCATAAAACCTAGAAAGGTTACTCTCTCCCCTCTTTCTTCTCTTTTGAAGACCCTCATTCCAGAGGGGTCCTGTCCTACACTCAGGAGGAAGGAATGCTACACAGAGAGGCCAAGAAGAATCTGAACAGACAGGCCTGGCTGGGCCCCCCGCTCAGTCTGTTAGCATTAGGTCAGACCCTCTCTGTCCAATCACAGTTCTACACGGCTGTCCATTCTTCATCACCCCTAAGCATAAAAACAGTTTTTCCTGGGTCTTTGGATCTTCATTTCTAAAGGCTCCCATGTCACATAAAACTTTGACTAAATAAATCTGTTATGCTTTTCTCTTGTTAACCTGTCCTTTGTTGTACGAGTGTGAGCTGTGACCCTTGTGATGGGTGAGGAAATATACCACACCTTTCTGCCTCTACATTAGCACAGGTTCAATTGTTAGTTTACAGTTGCCTGAACACTATTAATGATAGCTATTGTGTTTTACTCGTAAAACAGTTACGGCTACAGTTTCTTTTAAAATTCAAAAATAAGTTATTACGAACAGCCAGTTAAAAGTACTCTCAGAAGCTTTCTGTTATAATAGTCACTGTTAACATTTGGGCTATGATGACTCACAACACAACTACTGAGATGATGGAAAAAAATAAAAACCTCAAGATGTTAACAAGGATGACTTGAAAAAAAATTGAACAAATATTTATTGAGTGCAGATTACATGTAGGGCACTGGGATTTTTATGGGAGATAAAAAAACTTGTGAGGAACTTAAAATCTTTTAGGGAAGACAAAGCATGAAGGACTGTATAGTTGAGTAACTATGTGAGAGTTAACAATGAATATCTCAAATGCTAGAATTGTTAATTGTTCAAAGTATAAAAGGAGTCTTTGTTAATTCATTGACTAAACAACTATTTATGCATCATCTCTTATGACCAAGCTCTTAAAGGTAAAGTTGATGCTTTTGTTGAGTTAGAAGTCTGATAAGAGTACCTTCCCTGTCATTTTCTAGTAAGTAGGATAGAAAACTCCTAAGCCTCAGGGAGCTGATAATGTAGTGGGAGGACAGGCAAGGGTACAATGACTCTACACCAGTCGGACTGGCAGCATCACTCTTAGTCCCAGGCATTGGGTTCTGCCTTTCAAAGGCCCCATATTAGTACTTCTTGGGGAGTGAGGGGTCTGTGGGGTCAAGGAGTCTTATGGTTTGTGTGGGATTCAGGGGGTAGGATGGGACATCAGGCTTAATGATTTAAGAGGTGGAGATAAGATGCTATGTGAACCATGGGAACCGTGGGAATGGTTGCTGATGTTCAGATCAGGCGAGAGGGATGGAGTCTGGAAGGATTAAAAACCATGAGACAGGGAAATGTAGGGCCCAGGTCATCTTGGAAGAATGGCACATATTGTGTGGGGACTGTGCAGCAGGTGCCTCCATCCTCACTGGATGTCACTGATATTCACTGGAGGTGGATGGGGGATAATGCCAAGGAAAGGTAGAAGTAGAAGGTGCCAAAGCTAAATGGCATGAACTTCCAAGGCAGAGGGGGTTTCTGCAAAGGCAGGAAAGACCAGTGGTGGGCTGGGAAAATACTTACATTACTATCTGCCTTCAAGTATCTTCTGGAGATTGATGAAAGGGATCTAGGGTTCACATTCCATGGTGTGATTCCATGGCGATGGAGGCACTTGTTTGCCAAAGAAATTCTGTAGGGGTCAGTGGAAAGGACTGGGAGGTAGGTCATCTTTGGGACTAGGCTGTTGGGCAGGGGACCCAGTGCAAAATGGGGTGAGGGTTTGGTACTGGAATTGAATTTCAGGTGGTGACAGGTGAGAGAAACAAGTAGTTTCAACCCGTTGCATGTTCTGGAACACTCAGAGTTCTGTGACAAAGTGATAAAACACAAATATGGCATTTTAGAATGGAATTTGTGACAAACTTGTACAGTGACACAGCCCGGGTAAAGGAGCACAGTTGCTGCTGGCAGCTTTGATTGTCTGTGTGTATCTGAGCAGGAACTCCTGGAAGTAAATGCAGTTTTGGAAATTTTCTGGGCTGTCATTTTCTCTTCTCTGTGCAAAAGGAGATACAATCTACCAGGAAGAGGGAGCATCAGAAACGAAAGCATGGAAGCATGAAACAGCGTGGGATTTTGGGGAATGATGAGAACATGGGGCTCAGAGATGGAAGAAATGAGACCCTAAACTGTAGATGGTGGCCAGTTTGGGAAGGGCCTTGATGCCAGACCTAGGAGTCTGGTTTTATTCTGTGGAATAAAAGGTGAGTGACATAAACATCACTTCTGTGGTTTAGAAATGTGGAGAAATGGGGGCAATATAGAGAATAGGGCCATCAGAGCAGGCAGACCTGTCAAATGGCTACTGCTGTTGTCCACCCAATGAGGAAGACACCTGGTACCTGCCTGCCAGGAGATTCTAATCTAGTCAGATGGAGTAAAGAGTGAACACGGTAGTTACAGGGAGAATGTGATAATTTGAAAAGAGAGACTGAAAATACCATCCTGACCAGTGGAAGACAGTCAGGGGAGGCTTTATAAAGGAGGTGGCACTTGGTCTACACCCTGAAGGGCAGGTAAGGTTTTGATTTGTGGTGATGAAAGAAGGGAAAAAGGTGTTCTAAAAGTAGAAATTGCCTTGGCCCTAAGTGTTGAACGTGTTTCAAGGATGAGTGAGAGGTCCATTTAGTATATATCAGGGTTTTTAAACTTTTTTTGTGTGCCATGGACCTGTCTGACAGTACGATGAAGCCTAGGGAATCCTCAGAATAATATTTTTAATGCATAAATCAAAATATAGAATTGCAAAGGAAAGCAACTATATTGAAATAGCTATCAAAAAAATAACAAATTTATGATAGAGTAATATATGTATTTCATTGGTAATGCAATATATAACAAAGTCTAGCAGCAATCTAATAATGTCTATAATTTCCAAGTTGATGAGCTTAAGTGATATTTTGAGATATCTGTGACAATTTTAATGTAATATGAAAATATCTGGGATTTCAGTTGGTGACAGAATTACTGGGATTGCTAATACTGTGGTTTGGTGCCTACAGTCAAAATTGAAGAAAATACGAAGTTTGATTGATTATTGAAAATAAAGATGAATGTTTACCCCATACAAAATCATGTACTTTGTAAAATCTATCCACAGATGTCTTGGGAATCATGGATTCCAGTTAAGAACTCCTTTAGAGAAGAGGGTTTAGCAAGGTAATATAACCACGACATTGCTCTAAATTATGAATTCTTCTAGAGCTTAGAGATAGAATTTAATTTACAAAATCAAGATTTATTCAAAACCACAAAGGACCATCCTTACTGAGTAAACCAAGAATGCCCACGATGGATTAGTTCTTCAGGCCACTGATGTGTCTTGCCCTCTGTTGCCTAAGAAGACCTCTTGATGATTTTTGCAGAATGAGGAGACCATTTCCCCCAAGTCCACAGAAAGGCATCAAGCATAGGTGTAGGAAAGAGGTTGGATTAGCCTAGGTGGTCAGTAGGACGACCTTGGGGAGGGGGTGAAGGGCAGTAGAGACACTATCTTCCATCCTGGCACCATGTGCTGTTCCTTGGCCTTTTTGTTTTGGGCTGCTTAGCTATTTGCTAGTTGGAGAAATCTCGCTAAAACATAGTGGAGCAGTTAGATGGAGAGATGGAAGGATAAAATAAGCAGAAGGGAAGAAAGGGGGCCATTGGAAAGGCTTTTTAGGTGGTGAGTGTGTCTAGAGGACCCAGTTTTTAGCACTGAGATTTCCCTGTGCCTGGAGCTCAGTTTAGATGACTGCCTTTTAGTTTTGGAAAATGACAAAAGCTGTGGGTATGGCTGCTTACATTAGAGAGAAATAAGGCCCCTTTGTTTTCTAACAGAGAAGTGGGAACAGAAGAGCTTTCCATATGTGGTTCTGGTCACAGCCTGACCACACTAAATGAGAAAGCTGGGACGCTCTGAGTTTCTGAGGCATAGAGAAAATGAACCTTTCTAGTCCAGCAGCACTTCTATTCCCTCCTTTCTTCCCTGGGCAGTGTGAGTCTGTAGTAATATGTGGAGCATTGTGCTTGTGACATTTGCTCTTTATTCAATTCATGACTGCTGTTCCTTGTGCCTCCTGGCCCCTGGGGACACCTGGCATGGCTTTGAGCTCAAGGTCCTCAGGGTCACCTAGCTAGGCTGCTTCATGGCTCCTGTCACTCACCATCAGATGCCCATGCTCACAGAAAATGTCAGCTGTTCCCCTCACCACACAAAGGAGTGATTCTCTCTGCAAAGGCAAAGAGGAAACATCTGATGTTGCAGCCAGCCATCTGGCTATCTTTGGGGACTGAACATGCATATTAATTTACTCTTTTGTTTATTACCTTGCTCACCCTCAAACACTTAGGTAGTGTAAATTGCAATGTTTGTTAAGCAGGCTCCCCATTGCAATCCATCCTTTCAGTCCCAGTCCATAGGGCAATTACCACCACTAATATGCTTCTAGTTGAGTGTAACAGCAAGCAAAGTGGCTGCCTGGCTCTGTTTCTCTTGGATGATGATCAGTCAGCTTTGCTGGCTCTTTAAAATGAAAGGATGAAATGTATTATAGAAAGATTTAATTTCCTAAAGTTAAGAAATTCAAAGTAGAGTACACTGATGGAATAGTACTGACTGAAACTTATTTATATAAAAGGTACGAAAGATTTGGGTGAGTCAGATCTTCACTGGATTTGTAGGCAAAATAAAATCTTAAGACAGATAGTTTGGCCTGTCTTGAATGGGTCCTACTCACTTCTTTGCAAAATGAGTACACTCAAAGACCACATGGTCCATAAATATCCTTTTTCTGCTTGCCAAGGATATGAACAAGCCAGACCGACAATCTACTCTTGACAGGGGCACCTGTGTTTATACTGACTTCTCCTTTTACTTCCTCTTATAACACATGAACTACCAACTACAAATGAAAATAGCGTCTGATTCTGCACAGCATTGAGTCAAGTGGAGAGATAATAGCTGGTTGACTGGATCACCATGCACACTAAATTGGTTCCTAATTCCTCTTTCAACTAGAAAAGGAAGATGTCTTGCAAATATGAGGTAGAAAGTTGTTTCCATCTCAGAAAATGGCTTGGAAAAAGGTGCAGAAACAGAATGGAAAACAGAAATATAAGGAAGCAAAAGAGGAATTTAGGATAAAACTCTGATATTTGACATTCGTGATTTTTCTTTAACTGACATTTCAGTACTGTATGATTAAAAAAAAAAATCTCTGTGTGGAATATTTGTAATTTCTCACCCCAGTCTGTCAGGGTACGGAGACAAGCAAGGGTAGAGATAGCTCATGATGCTGAATGGGAAGGGAAAAGAGAATGGGAAAAGTTAGGGATTTTAGAACTCCTTATGGAACATGAAGTTTATTCAGAACTTTATTCTTAGCATCTCTTTTCTATACACTGTATTGATGTACAGGTATGTCTTCTATTTTACTTGTTCATAATGTCACAAAGATAAGTAGCTGGGTAACATTTGGCTTTGCATGGGTCTGCAGTCAATGCAAATTTCTTGGTATCAGAAATAAAACACTTTGAATTTCTTGGTTTTACTCTCTGTGTAATGTAGGCTACACTGAGACGTGTATACTTTGAGTAGCGTGAAGGGAAACCTAGCTGGCAAAAAAAGGGTAATTTGGGGACTTAATATTGTTTGCACTGTTTTGCAAGGGCAAATTAAGGAAAAACTTAAGACAGGTAACATACACATGTATGAATTCATTCTCTAAAACTGGGCTTTTTGGAGGTGGTTTTTAGAATAAAGGTGCAGATTAATTATTTAACAGTTTTTTGTTAAATAATTTATTTTAAATTTTGCTCCTAAATTTCTTAAAATCTTGGTTTGCCAATAATTTTTATCAAATTAGTTTGGAAATTAAAGCTGTTCCTTTTTTTCAAGCAGAAAATTGGATGCATGTAGTACTTTATGTTGCAAATAATGGGCATCCAATAAATGCTTGCTGCATAAATGCCAAGCCGAACACTACAATCTTGTGACTTTTCCCTGATTCTGGGCTTGTTTATAAGCATGCCATACATTTTTAATAATAATTAACTTTCCTACAAGTGTGTTATATTCTGACTTAATTCTCATAGCTTTATTATTCCTACTTTAGACTAGGATTTTGAGCTTCATAAAGTTTCAGTGACTTATATACTTTAGTTATTTTTTTGTCCTTCATTTTATTATAAAGAATTTCAAACCATTTCTGATGTTCTTTATTTCTTCCTGAAGATCCGAGTTTCTGTCAGCCTGAAGAACTTCCTTTAGCATCTCTTGTAGTGCAGAACTACTGTGATCAATTTTCATTGTTCCTTTTATCTGAAAATGTCTTTATTTTGCCTTTATTCTTGAAGGATATTTTCACTGAATCTAGAATTGTGTTTAAAATTATTTTTCTTTCAGTTCTTTAAATATGTTCTACTATTTTATGTTTTCTTTGTGATAAGAAGTCAATTATCATTTGAATCATTGTTTCTCTGTATGTAATGCTTTTTCAAGATTCTTTCTTTATCTTTGGTTTTTAGCAGTTTAACTATGATGTGTTAGCCATAGTTCTACTTGTATTTATTCCATTTGGGGCTCGCCAAGCTTCCTGAACTTGTAAATGTATATTTTTCACTGTACTTAAAACAAAAATTTTGACTCTTAATTATTCAAAATTTTTTTGTTCCATTTCCTCTTTCCTGTCCTCTAGAACCCCAGTTACCTGTATATTTGGTCTTTCAATACTGTCCCATAGGTCCCTGTTCATTTTTTTTCCATCTGTTTTCTTTTGCTTCTTTTAGATCAGAAAATTTCTATCGATCCGTCTTTAAGTTCACTGACTCCTCTCTCTGTCACCTCCATTATGCTGTTAAGCCTTTCCATTGATTTTTTTTTTTCAGGTATTTATTTTTCCATTCTAGAATTTCCTTTTGGTTCTTTTTAATATTTTCTGATTATCTGTTGACATATCCTATCTTTAAACTTATTAAAAACACATTTTTCTTAATGCCATTGAACACAATTATAATAGTTGCTTTAAAATCCTTTTCTGATAATTCCATCATCTGGGTCATCTTATAGTTGGTCTGTCAAGATTATCTTTCCTCTTGAGAATGGGTTATATTTTTTGTATGCTGAGAACTTTTGGATCATATCCTGAAGATTATGAATGATACGTTGTGGAAACTCTGCATGTTGTATATTTATTTGAATAGAGTTGATTTCTTTTGTTATAGCAGGCAATGAATTTAACTGGGCAAAAACTGCCACTGTTGTCTCTTGGGTAGTAGCTCCAACCTCAGCTTGCTTGTTTTATCCTTGGCAGAGCTGCTTGGAACCACATGTGTAGTTTGGTAGTCAGCCAGAGATTTGGGAAGAGTTTATAACAGAATTTAGAGCTCCCCGTTTCTGGCTCTCTACATCTTGAGATCTTGCCCCCATGCTAGAAGCCATGAAAACAGGAACCCCACCCAGTGTCAAAGCCCCTCCAGAATCTGCCTGCTCCTACTTATTCTCCTGTGTCATCAAGTAGTTGGTTTTCTGGTTTTGGCTCTGTTTTTGGATTTTGTTCAGAATTTATAGCTGTTATCTGTGGGACAGTCAGTCTGTTAGGAGCTTTTTAGGCCATTTTAAACTATTTTTGAGCCTTTGATTATAGCCACATATTGGAAAAAGTAGGACCCTAAAATCTAGCATTCCTCTTCCAATTCTCTGTAGAATTGCATCACTGGTCAGTTACTCTTTAACTTGGTTGCTGTACACTAATTCTCCTTAGGGAATGAAATGTTTAGAGGACTTTTTGTAGACCATTAAAACATATGTCAGCTTGGATCTGACTGTGGTGTTCAGCTAAACATTCATGTTTTCTTGCCCTTTCTTAGAAGTCTAATCATTAAAAGCTTCTTCTGGAACCCTTATGTTTAAAGCAGAGCAAAATCAGTTATAACAAGAATCATTATAATGATCTCTTTATAAGAAAGTTAATTACAAGGTTAGTATAATGGCTCATTTATTTCAAGTTATATATGACATGAAAAATTATCAATCTAACAGGAGAACCAGAGCAGTCTTGTGGAGTTGGCTATAATGAGATTTAAACTATTTTAATGGATTCAAAACATGGAAATAGTACACCTAATCCAAGTTAAGTAACAAAATCACAAACATAATGTAAGACTGTTGAATTTTTCTTTCCTGTTTAATATATTATTTGTTTATCTGTCAGAGCATTTTTCATAGAGATGTTATTTATTTGACAGCATTTTCAAATGTAGTTGGAGCATATTACATAGCTTTCAACCTACTAAAATATTAGATACTTATTTACAGAGTCTGTAACATAGCCTAATAATATTGAACAAATAGTGGATATACTTAAGCATTGGGTAATAGTCTAAACTGGAAAAATTCCAACTTTATTAAAATCATCACTGGAAAATTTTATTAAGTATTTCTTATAAGGAACAGGTTTACACTAATATTTTGGAGATGAGAGTTGCAGAAACCTCTTTCTTTTCCTTTTTCTTTGAATTTCTGATATTACTCACTTGAGAAGTTCTTTGAATGGACACAATTCTCTCCCAAATTCAAGACTGAAACTGTATCATTTCATGGAATAGTTTTGTGGTCTAGGCTTGATGTTGATTAATTTGCTCCTCAGTGATCGAATCCTTCCTTAACAGTAAGTTTAATGACTGCAGTCACTTAACTTATTCTGTAATTGTGTTTCTTTTTGATTCGTTCTATTGTTATAGATATCTGATTATGAAAATGAAAGTTAATTCACATTCTCTTTAAGACCTTTTATTAGATGACGATCAATGTAATTAAAGTAGAAGTTCCATTTTGAATGCACCTTTCCATATACTGGCTACCATGTAGGAAATATGGCTTCTGAAATTTATGTTTTGAATTTGTATCTAATATATGATATAACTCTCTGCTCCATTAGAAAATAGTTAAATCAAAATATTTTTTTGTTTTATTCTTATAGTAATATTCAGACTCATTTATTCAAAAGCACGAAGAATACTCTGCTTGAAAGTTCAGCTGGTTAAAATGATTGTTAAAATGTTACTCTGTAAGGGTGGAAGTGATTTCTTTCTCCTTCCAGTAATTATGTGCCTTACACATAGTAGGTGTTTAATCAGGATCTTTATGACTTACGTTTACTGGGATGAAAAAATCCAAAATAACAATGTTCTTTGGGGATATATAATTTTCATTTGAAAGTTTGTTGAATACATTTTTCCTTAACTTTAAGCTTTTTGGTTTTAGGATAATTAAATATTGACAGTTTTGTTATGACAAATAATATTGCTTCTTTATTTAAATGGTCTTTTTTATTTAGTGTAAAAATGGAAGACTCTCAAAAATAATTGTTCTCATGAACTTTCTCAGTAATGGGGAAAATCCCTGAAACTTTATATAGACTAATAAAAACCTAAATTAGAATGCCATCTGAAATTGAAGCTATTAAACCTAGGTAAGGATACTGGCATATAATATCATGGCATAAATGCCTACTAGGTTCAGTTTTGTGGTTTGGGATGCATTATTAGTGCTGCATCCTAGAGATTGATGACATTAGAGGATGAGGGTATTTAGGCTTAGAAGAACTTTGAGAGAAGTGGTGGGCAGGAACATTTAGAACTCTGTGTATAAAAGCTCTTCCCCCCATGTGGATTTCAACCTATTACATTGGATATTTGGGGGGAAAATATTTGCTTCATAGTCTGTTTATAAATGTATATACTTTTCATTGCTGTCATTTTTAAATTTACTAATCAACTACATCAGCATTTTTGTCCTATTCAACTAAATCTTCTTCCTTCTGCCTAAATAAGGGTATAACTAGAGATTGACAGAATCTGGTGGGTTGCATTTACATTATGATGCAGTGGAAATCTCAAGGCTGGCTAATTATATTTTCAATCTGCACAATGCACTAACTGTCCTTGTCCTTTCTCTTTTCCGTTATTCCCATTCACTACCTTAGAGTTAGTTATGGACAAGGAATTGTGAGCTTCTTGAAGGCAGGAGCTGAGCTTCACTCATCCCAGTGACTAGCATAGGACCCAATGCAAAGTAGTGATTGTTATTAATATAAAATGAATCACCAGAGTTCTGAAAGAAATAACAGTTGATATTTTCATTGCCATTGGCCAAATGAGTGAACTGATGTATAGGGTAATGATATGCGGGATCCTCCCTAGCAAAGTTGTGTGGATTGCTGGTAGGAAGGCTGACCCAGGGGACCCAGGGTCTGGAGATCCCATGCCAGGCACCAACAGCCTACACATTGTGCTTTTTGGGCTGCTGTCACTTTTTGAAAGTGACCACTTCCCTTGTAGAAACCAAGGAGCTAAGTAAGACACATTACCTTTGAGACCTGGATTACTCAGTGTGATTCTCTGCATAAATTAAATTCTCCAAATGTTTGCATGATTGAGACAAAGAAATGAAAATTCTCCTGATATTGATAAAATATGATAAAGAAAGAAGTCTATGAATGTTGGTTACTCAGTCGGTCTGTTGGTTAGTTTGCCTAGACTGTCAAATCTGATTGTAATTTGGCTACGTGGATTCTAAGATTGTCACGTGCCTTTTAGCACTCTGTGGAATTTCAGCAGGTTTGAATTTTTCAGAATTAAGTATGAAAAATCACATTGCACTCAGCATTCTGGGACAAAAGGAGCAAAATTATCAAGTATACTGCAAAATTAGTGCTGTCTTTATAATCTGACAAAATCTTTAAGCAACACTAGCAGATGTTTGAAGTAGGTCTAAAATTATTGACGTTAATACCAATGAAATTGTGAAGGGGGCATTAGTAATATTTAAATAACACCTGGACACTTGTAGAGCAAGCAGGTACTGTAACCGTTTCCTCAGGCTGTCTTTAGGTTGGGCTGGGGACCCCTTCTGGTTGACCTGCTTTTGAAGCAGTAGCTCTTTACTGAGATGGTCAGATGTGCTGACAGCAAACTACTTCACAGTCCTTGAAAATAATGTCTACTGTGAAAATGGAGTTTCTGGTGAAGGTGAAATGGCCATAAATAAGAATGTGCTTGTCCTTATTTCTAATGGATATGCAGAGGATTAAAGAGAAGGAATTAGAGGTAGAGGAAGTAAATGAAATCCCTCAATGCTAAGACCCCCTTAGAAAGATAGAGGAAGGGAAAAATGATGACCAGAATTATAGAATCATGGAATTTTAGAGCTAGGAAATTCCTTACACTTGTATTAGTGTAAATATGGATAGTAGAGTTGATAGACTTTCAACATTTTTGGTAATTAGAATCAATTAGATGGCAGAATTTCATTCTCATGAATCTCTGGGTCATATATCCTAAACCTCTAATGATTTTGGATGAGCGTTCTATATACTACATTAGAACAGTTCATGAAGTAAGAAAGCCTGGTCACAATTTTTATTATTGAACAAATCCAACTCTGTCTCCTTAATAACCTTTGAATTTCAGAATGAGTGAAATGATGCAGATGTCTTGAAATAACAGGCACTGAAAACAGAGCTGAAGCAACAGGAGAGCTTGGAGCCCTGAATAGCGGCAGTGAGCCCTAAATCTTCAAAATCATTTCCAGGGCAATCTCAGGAAAGTTACCTAAATCATCTACTTCCACTAGTCCATACAGAAGAAACTGAGGCATGGGAACGCTCAATGAATAGGCCGCATTTCTGAAGCACACATCTGTGTGTTCTACTCTAAACCCCAACCCTCTCATTACCTTTCTGTACTTGGTCTTGTTATGAATTCCATTCTGTATGCCTCCCCACCGTTCATGTGATAGGTCTCATTAGGAATTACAATGTCAAGTTGAAGTCAAATATCTACCTTCTCCCTCTTCACGTGTCCGTTTTGAGATCTTATCTTGCGCTAAGGCCTAAGTGGCTGCTTGGAGTACAGGGTTTTGTATCACAGTGCTGGGCATCACACTGGTCACTTGGAGGGCAGCTCTAAGTAGCCCTGGGGTGTCCATTGATAAAACCCATTGATTTTACTTCTTGTTGTGTGTCTAACTGTTAGAGGGGATTGCATTTTAATGTATGGGCTTTAAGTCTTCTATGACTTTTGTGAGTAATTTTTCAAGGATTTTTACTTGCTTCCATGTCATCTGTAGTCAGAGTACCAAGAATTCAAGGCTTGATTTCATGTTGAGAGTTGCCAGTAACTTGGATATGCCTGAGAAAACTTTTTTCCATGAAAATATTCCTCAATTATTTTCATTTAAATAAATCAGTTGAGGAAATGGCAGCATGAGTGCAGGTGACTGTACTGAGAAGCTTAAGCAAATGTGCACCCCCAGGCCTGCCTCTGCTCAGTGCTTCCCATCAGGAGGGGGCCTGTCCTGGGTAAAGGTCAGCTGAGTTTCTCTGCTTCACCCAAACACTGATGCCAAGGTAGCTTCATAGCTGCTACATTATTTAGTTCAAATCCCAGCCAAAGATGAACTCTAAGTAGTAGCAAAAAGAACCTGGTCCTCTCTGAAAGTCAAGTGTACTTCTCTGGTGTGTCAGATGGTGGTTATCACAGGTTGTCCTGGAGGAATTGGAGCACCTTTATCTGGAAAAAAAGACAGTGTGGGTGTTGGCACCATGAAAACCCAGACACTGAGGCCAGGAGAGGCCTTGAAGATCTAGGTTTGTGACATGTGTGTGGAGACCTGGCTTTTGCTATGGTCTGCTTGGATTAATCCAACATTGGGGCAGGAAAAACACTCAATTTTTTCCCACCTTGATCTCATTTTATTTGTACATGATGTATTCCTCTGTTCCTTAAGAAGACTTTTCCTCCTGGGCTAATTTAAGCAACACTGATGGCACTGAGCATAATTCTTGATTCTAAAGCAAAGCTCTTAGATTGAAGAGCGGTTCATTTGACTTCTGAATACCTAACTACCACGAAACCGTTCGATGTGGATCATTCTCAAGCAGATGAGTGACCTGTGGAAACACTCCAGGTTGGCTTCTCTTCTGCTTCCCTTGTTGAGGTAGGTTAGCCTTCCTATTCGTGGAGCTGAAATTCATGATATGGCATTAACTTTTCTAAACAGGGTATGGGAGTGCTTTTTTTTTTTTTTTTTCTTTTTAAAAAATGCCAACTAACCACTGTGCAGCTGCACCAGGACGCTTTCCGGCGGTACAACGGTCCTAAGGAGAAATGTGGTCACTGATCAATCAAACCCCAAGGTGGGGAAAATAACAGGAGGCCTGTTGTAGGCTTAGGAATGTCCTTTTCAGTTTCTTTCTCATTTCTTCCGAGTCTGTGTGTTTGTGTGTGGCAGCCCTCTATTTATTTTCTCACACAAAAGCTCAGTGGAGTAACTGTTCTCACTAATTGCTAATGGGCCAAATTGCTGGTGCTCACAAGGAGAGATTCTGCTGACAGATAATTAAGTATCTAAGTAGTTGAAAGTGTCAGAAGAGAAAAATGACATCTTCACCTCATTGGCTTCATTTTTTAAACGGTATTGAGCTTGTTTTTCTCCCTTTTCTCCTTATTCCTGTCAATGAGAAAAATCCAGAGAAACTTAAAAGAAGACACCCCCCATCCCCCTCCCAACTCCAGATTTTCTTTGCCCTTGGCTCAGTCCTTAAATAATGAGGGTGCGTAGAGGCTCTGAGAAAGCCACCAATAGTGAAGTCCCTAAGACTTTTTCTCTGTGGACCTGCCTGTAGCCTCCTGATGAGCAGTCTTTTCAGAGTAGGTTGTGTTTTTATTTTGGAACAAGTGGTGCTTTCTTAAGGCACTTCTTTTATGCAGTTTAACCTGCTCAGGGGTCGTGACTGTCTACCTATGGTGGTGATTAGGGGACATACTCCAGAGCAGTAAAGGAACACTCTATTTAACAATAGATGGAGTCCTCAAAAATTCAGAATAGATAAAATAACTTGGGGGGACGGGCACAGGAGTCTTAGATTTAAAGGAAATCCTTCTGTGATTTTTTTTTAGTAAAATATTGAATCTTTTTTTGAAGGAAATTATCACATCCTGATTTATCCTGTGTAAATCTGGAATGCCACATGGAGACTTGACTTTAACTGGAACACACATTCACTAAGCTAGTTCAAAGCCAATATTTCCTCTTCCCAGCTAAAAAGGAAACTCCATGAAAGCAAAATCCTTGCTGTTTCATGGACCATTGTTGCTTGAGAGCACATAGTAGGTACTCTTTAAATATTTGTTGAATCAATGGGATGAATGAAGAGTCAAATGAGAAGTTAATATTTTAAAGTGTGATCAAAGAGATAAGATCCAGAATTCCTCATTAGTGCTGTTATTTAAAAGAGGCCTCTTTGGGTTAAAACTGGAAAGAATTTGGTTTGGGGTCTTAGCATAAGACCTAGATACTTATTTTACCCTGACGCAATTTCTCTAGACCCACAGAATCCTTTTTACATTTAAGTAGCCCACAAACAGTATCTGCACAGAGAAGTGGCCTGTATTGGCTACCTGAGGATGTTTGGTCATGAATTCTGGTTGGCTTCCTTTCTCCGTGTCAGGACATGGTTGTAAATTCATGCACAGGTCATGAACTGTCAATGTGCACATTCACAGTACTTCGTGTTCCATGCCATGACCTTCCCACGTGAAAGCTTAAATGGGAATTGATACGGGGTTGGGGGGTGGCGGGCAGCACCATTAAATGGTAACACAGCCCTGCTGTATCTCTTACTTATAGTGAAGCCAGGGACATGGGCCCCATAATGTGATTCCCTTGTTCAAGTTACACTCGGGGAAAACCAGAGCCACATGTTTGAGTGGCACCTTCTGAGCTCCTGTTTCCAAATTCAAGCTGAGCTGACACGTGGTATACACGATTTCAACTCAGGAGCAGATTTCACTTAATCCACAGGGCATCTGTGTTACATGAGTACAAAATGAGAAACAGACGTGACTGCAGGTGCTTTTTGCCCTGCTCTTGGATAACAAACTCAAAGGTGTCTTTGATTTCAATAAGAAATTTGGCAGAGTGTTTGTCCATAAAGCAGTTTAATTGCACTGGTTTTTAGTGAAAGGGCTTCTCTCTCCTCCCACTTCACTCTCACCACACACATTCGAACACACATAAAACTCCCATTAGAAAGAGTAGAATGACTGTGTTAAAAATAAAATTTAAATTAAAGGCCAACCCGAGTAACCTGTAAGTTTCCCATTCTCCCTGTAAATGGCCACCAGTTTTCTTGCTTTGAATAGCCTGATTTTAAATAGGTAATAATTACCCAATAGTCCAGAATGGTTTCAAATCTATTGCGTAAATAATATGGCTTTTAAATATATTAATAAGTAAATATTTAACCAATAAACTTAGGCAGCTTCAAAGAAGTCAGTCAACTCCAATGGGGACATAACTTTAAAAAAAAAAAGTTTAAATAAGGATTTGTTTAATAGACTGTAACCATTCATGGCTCAAGAATGAGTATACTACGTTTGTGCCTGGAAATGTTTCTAGCAATGTCTTCATTTCCCAGACCAAAGGTTATATGTGATTGATGCGAAGCTCTGCTCTGTTGTTGCTTCGTGGGCTGAAACCTTTGGAGGGACTCTCTTTGTATTCTCAAGGATTAGCATTTAGGAGGTGCTCAATAAATGTTAAATAATGATCATGACAAATAAGACTCAATTTGGAGTCTGGCTGGACTGAATGTCATTCACAGCAAAGTGGTCTATTTTGGCCATCTAAGGGAAGCTGGGGAAATTTAGGCCTGTTGCCCTTGTGCAAGATACATTCTCTCTCTGGCTTTCAGTTGCCTCATCTTCAAAAGGAGGGCATGGTCTAGAAGAAGGCCCACCTGGGTACAATTTAGTGCACAATTCTACGGGAAGTTTGGTTGTCTTTGTGTGCATTAAATATTTTCCATAGAATAGTCCATCACAACTTAAATTTTTCCATAGCCTAAAGCTTCCACACCTGTGTGGAAATTATTGTAGCTACTTTTCTCACTAGATACCCTGAGCCAGAGCTGTGCAAGTTTGGTTGCACAGGTTGCGCACTGCACAACTCCAGGTGGCACTATTCACATAGACTGTGAAGTGAATGGCAACCCCTCCACCCCAAGTTATCCAACATTACTACCCTTCCTTGAAAATACAATATATTTTCTTCCCTGCTAGTGAACAGATTCGTGTTAGATTTTTCTAAAGTTTTATGTTTGCAGGAACTCTGCCAATTTCTTCCTTCAGATTCCTTTTCTGAGAAGACTCTTTCCCTGATCCTCTTCCAAAGCCTTGATTAAAATGAAACTAACATCTAGTTTTAAAGGTAATCATTCTCACTCAGATGGATTCTGCTTTGAAAATGAGAGAGAAAAAAATCCAGAATTGGGACACTGCTATAGACTGAATGTCTCCTTCAAATCATATGTTGAAACCTAATCCCCAATGTATTTGGAAGTGGAGCCTTTGAGAGGTGATTAGATCATGAAGGTGGAACCCTCATGAGTGGGATTAGTGCTTTTATAAAAGAGGACTGGAGGGCAGGGGGTCCCTCACACCATCTGTGATGTGAGGACACAGAGAGAAGACAGTCATCTGTGAACCAGGCGACAGGCCCTCACCAGACACCAAATCTACTGGTGCCTTGATCTTGTACTTCCCAGCCTCTAGAGTTGTGAGAAATAAATTTCTGTTGTTTATAAACCACCCAATCTATGGTATTTTTGTTACAGCAAGGTGGTCCTGAACGGACTAAGATACGCACTGAGCTACTTCGTTGCCCCCAACCTGGCAATGTGCATGTGGGGTAGGATGGCATCAGGTGGCAATAGAACATATGCTTTTAGTTGCCTGGGGGAAGGGTAGACTGTATAATTTAGGTGCAGATGGCTACATATGGATGTCCCCTATATTTTGTATGTTTCCAGTACAGAAAGGAATCAGTGATAGATTGCCATTTCTTGAAACTCTGTCCAGTGGTTTTCTAGCTTACACTGTGGTCAGCATTTGATTTTGAACTAGGGCTAATCTCATCCATAAACCAGCCTGAGGCTTGGTAGCACATGGAACGAGAGCTGACTGCTTCTCTGTTCCCACCTCAGGAGAGACAAAGAGCACTGTGGTTTGCTCAAGCCAGTCCTCTGCCTTGTGGGGAGCAGAACTGGGCTCTTTAAGAAAACATAATTGCTTAAAAATAACAAGTAGGAGCTGATTGGCTTTTCAACTAATGGGTAGAAACTAGCTCTTTCTTACTGAAGGCAAATTAATATTTAAAGCAGGGATTCTGGGCTTCTAGATGTTCTCACTAACATGGAGTTCGCACCACCTGCTTCTGAGGTGCGTTACTTCTTGCCAAGTGTATTCCCCTTGAGAGCACGCTTCACTTTGCTGGCAGCACTTTCAGCTTTAGGCACTTAGCTCTGGGGTTTGCAGCATGTGGGAAGCAGAGTTCACCTCCCTATGCTTATCCAGCCTGTTTAACTTGAGTGATGAGATCATCTGACATTGAAAGTTAGACCTGTCCTACCACCCGGCCCTTACACGGAGCTTCGAAGACATATCGAAGGTCCAATGCCCAACAGTTTCAGTTTCATGTCATCATAGCAATATTTAAGTAGAGACTTGGAGACTGAAACCCCTTCAACAATAGAATTTTGCCTAGTTAATCTCTTCTGAAGTTTATATGTTGCCCTGCACTAATCCCTGAATAATTGTAAAATTGATAACCCAGCAATGTTAGCTTTTATTGAGAGTGTGCTTTGTGCTGGCTGCTTTAGATACATTATCACTAATTCCCACCCAGACCTGTGAAGTTGTAGATATTATTATCCTTATGTTACAGGAAAAGCTATTCAGTCTCAGAGAGGAGGAGATACTTGCTCAAGATCATGCAGCTATTGTGGGACTGGGACAGAACTCAAGACCAAAAGCAAAGCCTTCTTCCTTTCTTCATGCCGTGTTGCCGTCTGCCCTTCATCCTAGTCAGAGACACGAGCCTTCCTGCGATCTCCTCCTGTGTTCCCCCTACTCAGCCCAGCCCCTCTCCAGCCTCAGACCGTTTTGTGGGTATAACTACTGGCATCTTCCAATTGCTCTGGGGATTCTTCCATCTTTCCACAAAGTTCCTTTCCCTGTGTGGCCCGGATGGAAATCCCTATCTTACACACTGACATCACCTCTCTCCCAGCCCTCTCCAGTGGAGACTTTTCCTTTCAACACCTTCCTCAACACCCAGCCCTGAGCTCAAGGACAGGAAACTAGCACGTCCTGGTTGCCTCTGCCTTTCTGACTTCACTGTGTGTCTTTAGCAAGTTCCTTTCCCCTTCTTCTCTCTTAAACATAACTGTTCCCCAGTTTCCTTGCTTGGCCCTCCTACCTTCTCTTTCTATACCCTCTTCTAGCGTGACCAGCTCCCCCAGTTTGTGCAGAATTGAGGGGCTTCCTGGGACATGGGGTTTCTGGTGCTAAAACCAGGACCACCCTGGGCAAAATGGGATGGTTGCTCACCTTACTTGTCTCCCTCACTCCTTCTTAAGGCTTTATAATGACCTCCCTGCACCTGACTCTCACCTCCATGTCTCAATAGCCCCAGCTCTGGACTCTCTCCTGACCTCCACTGTCACATGATGGAATGAATAAATGTGGGTTGGAACAGGACAGGATGATGCAGATATACAGTGTGTGCTAATGGCCTTAATGGTGAACCAGACTAAAGACCCCTTATAGGGGGCTCTCAGGGCCGTTTTGAGTCCAGAGCTCCCTCCAGCTTTGATCTCTGTGGGGCTCAGCCCTACAATGGCTGCTGTTCTTGGATTTCAGAGACGTTGTACCTTGTTACTCCATATATATTTTCACAAAAAATCCCTTTGCCTGAACTCGCTTGAGTGGATCGCTGTTTTTCATAAACCAAGAGCAAGGTTGGAACAGCACTGGAACAGAAGCTGAAAAGCATCAGTTTGACTGGCTCTGTTGCTATCGCTCAGCTTCAGTCAGTCAACAGGGGTTTAGTGAGTGTCTGTTCTGAGTCTGGAGCTTTCATGAGTGAGGAATGTGGTGGAAGAAACTCTGCTTTTCAGGTGTTTCCATTCTGTAGCATAGACAGACAATCAGCATGCAAACAAAGAAGTAAAATAATTTCAGTTACAGATAGGTGTGATGAAGAAGATGGGAAT